>NW_006435764.1:4760230-4777668 GCF_000325575.1 Pteropus alecto
CCCCCCACCCCGCTGCCCCAAGCCCCGCCCCCTCTCCCGCCTGAAGAAAACAGTTCTGTATCCGTTGCACCAGCATCTCCCAGATGTGCGCCAAGAGTGCCCTGTTGTCACTGTAGCTCCAGGAGTCCGCAGTTCCCCTGGGTGACGCTGAGACACCATCTCCCCCGTTGCTTCTAACCCCCACTTTGTTTTGGAACTGCATCTTCCATTCTGTCTCATCATGATAGAGCTGAGACATCTCAGCTTTGCCCCACTCCCTGCTCCTCTTCAATGAGACCTTCTATGCTCTGACCTTGGAATTTTTTGACAGCTGGAGGAGCAGGAGAAGGAGCGGAAAAGGAAGAGGGAGGAGGAAGAACGGAGGAAACAGCCCCCAACTCCAGAGCCCACAGCCAGTCTGCCTGAAGGGGTCCTGGTGGACAGCCAGATGGCTCCCGATGCTTCCTGGGACGGGTGAGAGCTGGGATGCTTGAGGGAGGACGAGGCTGAGCCTGAGCAACCCAAGGACTTATCATTCTTTGTCACCTCCTGCCATTCCAGAACCCATCCCCGGCTACCAGCGTCCACACAGCCAGCCAGCGTTAACGGAGTCTGCACAGATGCAGAGTCCCCGCAGGTGACCCCCGCTGTCCCCTGCGCCCCTGTCAGAATCTTAGCCCCGCTATGTACATCCTCTTATAGCTCCCTGTCCTCGAAGCCCCTGTTGGAACCACAGACACTAGAGCAGGGCAGCTTCCCAGAAGGGCCTGTAAGTTCCTTCTGGAGATGTGGGTGTTGATATCTGGAGGAACAAAGAGGTACATGAGCTGAGCGGTGGGGACACTGGGGACAGGAAAGGGCAGAGGCTCTAAGAAATTGGGAACGGATAGACCAGCTCTTGGTCTTCAAGTTGCTTGACATCCAGGCCAGGTACCTGCCACATCATCCCTTGACACAGACACTGTTTTCCCCGCAGGGGCCTGGTGCAGGGGATGAGGCCAGCAGGCCACAGGGAGAGAGGCAGGCCTGGACACAAGGCTCGGCCCCTCCTATCATGCCCCAGAGCAGGTCATCCGAGTCAGCCCGGGTTGCCACCTTGCCCGCTCGAGGCCCAGAGCTCTCTGCCCAGGAACAGATGGAGGGGATGCTGTGCCGCAAACAGGAGATGGAGGCCTTCGGCAAGAAGGCCGCCAACAGGTACTGGGTCTGGCCACGCAGCGCCCGTGGCCTCACCGGCCCCTTCTGAAGAGGCTTGCCTGGAACCTCTTCCTCAACAGAGGGGGAAGGGGCGCCCTGCAGGAGTGTCCTCTGGGGAAGGGGTAGGACTCAGGAGCAGAGTGGGGCCTCGAGTCAGGGCCAGCAGCGTGCAGAGATGACGGGCCCAAAGGCGGGAGTGGCACCAGGAGTCCTAGAACACCCGAGCTCTGCCCAGGGTTATGAGCCCCACAAAAAGGGGTCAGTCAGCCTGTCTTGCCTCGTCACCTGCACCATGTCCCTCCCAGGTCATGGCAGAACGTGTACTGCGTCCTGCGGCGTGGGAGCCTTGGCTTTTACAAAGACGCGAAGGCCGCCAGCACGGGAGTGCCATACCACGGAGAAGTGCCTGTCAGCCTGGCCAGGGCCCAGGGCAGCGTCGCCTTTGATTATCGAAAGCGCAAACACGTCTTCAAGCTGGGGTAGGAAAGGAACTGTGCCCTCGGGATGGCAGGGGACATCAGCCATGTCTGGGGGGGATAGTGTGACAGGGCCAGGCATTTGGGGACAGAGATATGGCGGGGTTCTGGTTGTGTTCCACAGTAAGGGGAGCCAGAGCTCCAAGACACGGGCCCAGTGGCTGATGAGCCAGAGCAGGAGGCAAGGCCCCGGGTGGGAGTGAGCTCAGCCTGGTCCCCGCAGCCAGTCAGGAAGGATCTGCTTTTGCACCGTCCTGGGAATCTGAGGAATGTGCGGGACGTGTCTGATCGGCCCTGCTGGCCCAGCCGGCTCGTCCTCCTTCCTGGTCTCGGAGTGATAACCGAGCTCGCCCAGCCCAGCGCAGCCCAGGTCAGGCCAGTCCAGATTCTCGGCTCTGCCCTGAGGTGGTTCTTTCTCCCACAGCTTACAGGATGGAAAAGAATATTTATTCCAAGCCAAGGATGAGGTGAGCTGTCCCCTTCTCCTCCCATGTCACTGCATTGTCATTCTGAGAGCCCTTCGGCCGTACAGTCGCCCTTCTTCCCTTTCCTGTCTCCTTTCCTTACCTTCAGTGTCCCGTTCTTTGTAATCAGACAACCCACGACATGCCATCTGGATGTCCGTGAAGGCCCCACGAAAACGTGTTCCCTACCTTAAGGAATCTCTTTCTCCAATGAGATGAAATAGTCAGATCGCTCTCCTGCCTCCTCCTCTTAGGCTTCCCCACTGTCCAAGGGCGGCTGCCTCAGCACAGCGTCCTTGAAGCTGAACAGTTGTCTCGCCATCTCCCCCGTAGGCAGAGATGAGCTCGTGGCTGCGGGTGGTGAATGCAGCCATTGCCGCTGCGTCCTCTGCCTCTGGAGAGCCTGAAGAGCCAGCGGTGCCCATTGCCACCCGGGGCATGACCCGGGCCATGACCATGCCCCCAGTATCGCCGGTCGGGGCTGAGGGGCCAGTGGTACTTCGCAGCAAAGACGGCAGAGAACGAGAGCGAGAAAAACGCTTCAGCTTCTTCAAGAAGAACAAGTAGTTGGGGGCAAGACTCCCAAGCCAGCTCCCTCCCTCTGTTCAGGAAACTGCCAGGGACTGTCAACAGGGACCACTCTCTTGTCAGGACAACTGCCTGCTGCTAGGGTCTGTTGCCAAGGTCAACCCATCACCAGGAACTGTCTCTGGGGACAAGTCAGTGTTCCCAAGGGCAGCATTTCTCTTCTGCTATTTAATTCCAGACTGGTGGTGGGATCAGGCAACCCCCAACTCCACTCCCCCGACTCCTGTCCTCTCCCCCAGCCTTACGCCTCTATCCCCACCAGTGCGACAGCGCCGCACTCTCAACGTAGGCCATGGGGGGAGTGGCTGCCCCTGCCTCAGGGTCGTTCTCCCACCACTGATAGGGCATGCCAGCTGGTTCCTTGCCCCTGGGGACCAGCCAGGAACCTCTCAGAGCTGAAGCGGGACCTGGGGGCAAGACTGCCAAATGATGGAGTCAGAGGTGCACCCTTCCCATCCTTCCTCCCCCTCTGACTCGAGCGGCCAGGCCATTGCCAGCGACTCTCAATGGCTTCCAGGTGTGAGCTGTTCAGGGGCAACCACAGCCTGGAGTCTGGCCAAGGAGGTGATTAAACAGCTCAGCTTCTCTTACTGCCTCTGGGTGTCTTTGCTTCCCCGACCACAAGCCTCTTTGTCTATGCCACGCTCTTGGATCTCGCCTGGAAGAAGCTTTTATAATTAGATAAGGAAACAAAATAATTTGTCACGTCTAATTCATTGGTTCTTCTACTAAAGATTGTTCAAACCCATTGATATAATCTTGTACAGGTAACCTCTTTCACAAGTAAACTAACTTCTTTTTATTTACAGTTGTTATTTTGGTATTTTCTTTTATAAATTGGTTTGCATGTTAGCAAGATCAACACATCTTTCTCTACCCTTTGGCACTGGTCCCCTGTGGGTCAGGTTTCCATTTGCCCCCAGCCTCCAAGCCCTCGAAGAACCACATTATTTTGAGAGCCTCCCTACCTTGGTCTTATTTCCCCATGATAATGACCTCCAGGTTGCTGGGCTGATGACTGTCAAGCCTCTTTTTAGACCAAAGAAGTTCACCAGGGATCAGGACAATGTTAATTTAACAAGCAGTGTTAATGTTAAAAGCAGTGAGCGACTGCTTCCCTGGGGCTCAGCTTTCTTGTGATTCTCTCAAGTGTTTTCAAAAATGAAAGACTGACGAGCATTGCCACAATCTAGTCCCAGCCACTGCTGAGCATGACTGGGGGGTGGGGGGTGGGGAGCACATAGAGCATGCTTACTGACCCCACCTTCTGTCTCCTCTGGAGAGGATCAAGGACGTTAAGACTGAGATCAGATAAGTTACAGGTTCCCTGTCCACTGACCAACAGAATGACAACACCCTGGAAAGCCACAAGGTACATCCTAAGTATGTAAATACACACATAAGCACACACAGAAGAACATTCAAAAGCTAACAAAGCATTAAAAAAGGATTCTCCCAGGTAAATGGGGGGTGGGAATTTTTAAATCATTTCTTCAATTAAAAAAATAAAAAAAAGATTCTCCCTTGCCTTTGGCTTGGCAGGGGCAGTTTTGGGGCAATAATGTTTGCCTTGGTGGCTTCTTACAGGAAAAGCTTTGTTTTTTCACTGTTACACACACACACACACACACACACACACACACACACACACCCCATTTCTTTTGGGGACTCAGAGAAGATCTTTCCAGAAAAGCAGCCCTCTCTTTAGTGTACCTTTGACTATTGTCAGCCATAACAAAGACAAGGTCAGAATGAGTGCAGGCCCGGGGCCAGCACAACACAGCCCCAGAATGGTCTCCAACCTTGAGAGCCAGTAGACTAGATACCGACAGGATAATTATCCTCTTTAAAGCAGATTCAGGAATCTCCACAATAAACATGTAGATAAACGTAACTAAAACAATGTGTCATGGGACTGAATGAAATAAATATGTCAGCACTACAACCTTCTCTTGTTCTTCGGTACAACCGTAAAATATCCACTGTGTGAAGGAAGAGAAAGTCATACAGTGTGGATTGTTCAGGGAATCTGGGTATTTGCACTCCAGGACGGTAAGCCTGGAGGTTGGGGAGAAAGCAATAATTAGATTTTTGAAGGACATGTATATGGGGATGAGAAATTAATGGAGAAATTGCCATGTTAACATGTAAAACGTACAGGTAAATAGGGCAGCCAAGCAGAGGTCCTGCAGAACGCAGTCATCGTGAATGGAAAAGTAACGAAAATGTAGTTTGAGCATCATCTACATGCAATGGCAGCTGGAGCTACCTGAGAGCAAGAATCCTTAAGGACAGGACATAGAAGATGATTAGCATAGGTCAGGAAGTAAGTCTTGGGAGAACCTTTGGATACGAATGGAAGAAAATTCCGGGAAAGATGACAGAATGGAATGGAGAAGTGACGGATACGAGACAAGTTAGAGCACAAAAGTACAGCAATGCGGGCACAGCGAATCAATGGGGACACGTGGACAGATGAAAATCGATTGATTATTTAGAGAGAAAGAGATTTACGTTCTTACCTGACACCACCTCCGAGGGTGAACACTAGATCTGTGCTACCCAGCACCGTAGCCATGAGCCACGTGGTGACTGAGCACTTCAGATGTGGCTTGTCCACATTCAGATTCCCTGTAAGTGTAGAATGCTCACTGGATTTCGAAGACTGAAGAGGAAAAAAATGTTAAATATCTCATTAATGATTTTTATACTGATGATATGTTGAAATAATATTTTAGCTATATTGGGTTTTGTTATGGCGCGAACAATTGTGAGACCCACGGAGCCAATTGAGATTAATTATGAGCCTTTATTAGCCGGCCGGCGACTGACTCTACCACGCAGGGGTAGAGGAGATCAGCCCCGAGCTTTCAGAGCAGGCAGCTAGCTGATAAAGCTCAAGACCATATCCTGGTGGTCCTCTGAACAAGCCAGCAGATTACAGAAATGGAAGTTGGCTTTTAGCATATCTTTGCCCGGAACAACACCCTTAATTAACAAGTAAATGGATTACAGAAGCAGACATTGGCCATCTACATATTTTATACAATACACTTCCTAAACCACACACAAGCAAGTAGGACAACTTCTGATATCTAAAGATATTTCTTCCCTGTAGCTGACTTAGCTAGTTTGCTCACCTGAAAATTTTCCACCCTTAACAGGTTTCAAAAGTGTTAATCTCAACCGTTTCATTTTACCTTTTTTTTTTTGGTTAGACATCTATGTTGTTCATAAAATGGTCCCCCCAATTGCTCCCTCCCTCCCCGGCCCTCCACTTAGCCATCATATTAATGTTAACTGCATTCCCTGTGCTGTGCTCTCCATCCTCGTGCCCAACTATCAACTACTAATTTGTACTTCTTTAATCCTTCATTTATTTTTTAAATGTGTTTACTAGAAATTTTTAAATTACATATGTGGCTCACTTTATATTTCTATTTGGATAGCACTGCTCTAAATAGACTGCAAACCTAAACATAAAAGGTAAAAACATTACTGTTAATAGAAGAAAATGCAGGAGATTATATGTGTACCTCAGGGGGTTAGAAAAGGAAATCTTATACAAAAGTTCAAAAGCACAAACTTTAAAAATTAATTCGATTACATAAAAAATTAAGGATTTCTGCTCAATGAAGAATACCATGGACAAAAGTAATTTGGTGAAAGGAGAGAAGATACTTGAAGCCAATAAGAAATTAATATCTACAATAGATGAGAAAATCTTGCAAATTGACAACAAAAAGATTGCAACTTAACAAGAAAAATGGGCAAAAGATATGAATAGGAAATTCACAGAAGAATAAACCCAAAAAACTTAAGAAGAGACGCTTAAAATCATTAGTAATCAGAGAAATGCAAATTAAAGCAACAGTGATCTATCACTTTATATGAGACTGGCAAAAATTAGAAAATTGTACTGTATACTTGACACTAATAATTAAATTTAAAAACTATGCTCTAATAAATGCTCCACCAGTTTTGTAACTGGTTGAAACCCCCAAAATAAAACAAAAATTTCTGAAATGAAAAAAAATTAGGAAATTGGATAATGTCAAACACTGGCAGAGACGATGAGCTACAGGGTCCGTCATGAGCTACAGGAAGAGTAGACTGGTACAGTTTTTCCAGAGAACAACCTGGCTACTACTTTGTCAAGTTAATAGTTCCATGTATACTCTACATACCAGTTACCTAGCAATTCCTCCTATGGGTTTACACCTTCCCGATTCTCCCGGGGATCCATTCGGGCACTCATAATTAACCAAAGAGTGTTAAGCGAACCTTTTTATAATGGTGGAGAGTTGGAGGCAACTTGATGACCAACATCCAGAGAAGAATAGGTAAAATACAGTGGTTGCAAACGGTGGAGTATTACTCAGGAGTTAGATAGCACACAGCAACATAGCACTTAGTGAAAAATGTCAGAAACAATGAGCTCTACATTGTGATTTACATAAACATAAATTAATTTACCCAAATGCACAATTAGTGGACTTTTTAGATCTATATTAGAAGAAACCAAGCGAAAAACGATATTTGCAACAATCTAGGGGAAACTTGAATATAAATATTAGGCAATAATAGCATACCATAGTGCTGATGTTTTCATTAGAGAAAGATAGCCCTTATAGGTAAAATGACATGTCTAGAATTTGCTTTTTAAAATGCCAGCATGGAATATAAACCTAAAAGCAACAAATGAACAGGACAAACTAAGAGACTCATGGACATGGACAATGGACTAGTGGTTACCAGAGAGGAGGGGGTAGAGGGAGGGATAAAATAAAAATAAAAATGCCAGCCCCTCCCTCAAAAAAAAGTAGAGGGGCTAGATGAAATATCGGCAAAATGTTGAGAATTGTCAAAGCTGGGTAAAAAGTCCGTAGGAATTCATTATAATATTCTGTGTGCCTTTTTGAAAATTTCCACGATAAAATATTTTTTAAATGGAAAAAGAAAATGGGCAGTAAAAAGACATGTCTTGCAAGAACACAAACAAAATAATATACATTAAACTCATTAGAATGGTTGTCTATGAGGAAAAGGGGAGAGGAAGAAAAGAGAATAAATAAAAGTAGGGAATTAGGTGGGGAAAAGGAAATGGAATGGTGCCCAGACTTATGTGAAGAAACAGTATAAAAACAGGAAAAAAAGGATGGTAATGAAATGAAAAATTTAGAAGAGTAAAAAATGTTAAAAAGACATTAGTTTTGTAACCTCAGAAAATTCTGGGAATTAGAAAGGTTGACAGAACCCAAAATACAGTTTATCAAGATGGGTGATAGCAGGTTCAGACTCTCCATTTGTGAAGTCTAGTATAGTGAAGATGTGTGAAAGCGATTTCAGAAATGAGTAAGGAGGTCCCGATACATGTTTTAAAAGTCTGAGTGTAGAGAGAAACTGGAAATGACAAAGAAGAGAAGGGAAGGGAAGAGGTAGACAGAATTAGGTAGGAGAGAAGGATGAGTCTTATTAAAATCGCAAGGACGGTGTCTCTTCTGAAATGGCTGGGAAGCAAATAGAACCCAGTGAAAGAATGATCAAAGTAGCTGGAGAGAAGAGGCAGCCTCAGGAATTTGTGCCTGATGGTATCAGAGAAGCTTCTACGGAGCCCCCACAATAAGGAATGGTGACTGACAAACCACCCTGGCATGCTCTATTGGAAGATAAACTCAGTCCCTTAATCTATAACGGCTATTCTTTGTTCAAGGGTGACAGAGAGTAATCCACCTAATAGCTTCCCTTTTACCACCAGGAGGTGCCCTTGCACCATAGCTGAATTTTGAAGGCTAGAAAAGTGGGGACTCACAGTTGCCTAGTCCTTCCAGCAGCTTGGTGTGGACGTGGAGACCCTCTCCCACACCCAAATCAAGAGACTTCTCTGAGCCTTTGCACCATGTATTCCTTTGGTGTGCTCACCATGGACTAGGAACTGTGAATGACACACAGTGAAATCTCACATTCTAGCTAGAGAGAGAAAACCAGCTCGCGTATACACAGGAGCGAACAAAACACGACTAAGGATAGCCGAGTAGAATGCCTTCTAGAGCTGTCCCAGTTCTGCCATCTTTGGTTTTCGGTTTCTTCACCAATGAATGACATGTTTGCAATATAAAATTTGGTTTAAAGCTCTACAAAAAATGATTAGGTTTGCTTAAAACGTGGCGCGTCTGTAATTCTAAAATGTCCCAAGCTGACACAGAGGTTGGCCAGAAGGCTAAGAAAGCCCCCTTTTAGGAGACCCAGTGAGATGACCCTTTGTCATCAGCTGTCGACGCCGCCACCTCCGCTCCAGCACGCCCTAGAGCACTATCCATTGTGATGGTTAGTGTAATCTCGGCCTTCTGATTTCACTAAGGTAGTGGTTGCGTCCGCAGCCCTTTTGACGCGAGAGCGCCAACCCCCCGCTTCCAGAGTGGTGATTGGCTAGCCGGAGCTGGGGGCGGGCTGACCTCCACTCCGCAGCGCCGTCATCAGCTGGCCCCGCCCCCGAGGCGGGGCGGCTGCGAGCCGAGCCTGGGGCAATTATTTGCATGCGGCCGTAGGATTGGTCGCCCGGCTCCCGCGAGGAGGAGGGGAGAGGCAGCGCGCACTAGTGCGTGCGTGAGCTGGCGCGCGATAAAGGGCCCGGTCGCGCCGAGGCTCGAGCGGCCGTCGCCATTTTGTAAGGTTCTCTCTGACGCGGGAGCCGCCGCCACCGCCGCCGCCACCCGGAGGTGCGAGGGGGTCCTGTGGGTGTGTGGGGAGCCCGAGGGTGGACCGGGGCGGGCCAGGCCGGGCCTCGGCGGGTGGGGACGGCCCCGGGTTTGGGTCTCTCTGGCTACGGGAGGTCCGCGGGAGACAACGGTAGGAGGCGGGGCCGGGTCTCCGGAGGGGGCGGGGCAGGGGTCGGGTCGTGTCTTTGTTGGGGCGAAGGATCTGGAGGTTGGGCCGCTGGGGGGTTCCGGATTGGGGCCAAGAGGGCTTTTTTATTTTCAGAGTATCTTGAAAGGTGTTACCGCACGGGGAGAGGTACACAGATTTCCCTCCAAAACCTTGTGACCAGGGATGCTCAGATATATGTGCCCTTTCCCCCGTCTGGGCTCTTCTCTTTCCTGCCCCCCATATTAGTATTGTAAGACTTGAAAACAGCTAACCCTTTTACTTAAATGAGCCTCATATCATGGAGGTGATGAACAATGCAGTGTATGTTGACCCCTGACCTCCTGTTTGCATGCCACACACAACTCACTACTCCTTAAGACCAAACCTTTCGCCTTCTATTGAGAAAAAAATAACGGACGCGTATGTGAGGGTCTTGAAGGTGCCAAGAACTTCTTTGGAGGGTTAAACCAAATGCAGTGCATGGCTCCACCCCTAACTTTTGGAAATCTTGCTTCTTTCAGGCTTTTGTCAGGATGGTGAAGCTGTTCATCGGAAACCTGCCCCGGGAGGCCACAGAGCAGGAGATCCGCTCACTCTTTGAGCAGTATGGGAAAGTGCTGGAATGTGACATCATTAAGAACTACGGTTTTGTGCACATAGAGGACAAAACGGCGGCCGAGGATGCCATACGTAACCTGCACCACTACAAGCTGCACGGGGTGAACATCAACGTGGAAGCCAGCAAGAATAAGAGCAAAGCATCAACCAAGTTACATGTGGGCAACATCAGCCCTACCTGTACCAACCAAGAGCTTCGGGCCAAGTTTGAAGAGTATGGTCCAGTTATCGAATGTGACATCGTAAAAGATTATGCCTTCGTACACATGGAGCGGGCAGAGGATGCGGTGGAGGCCATCAGGGGCCTTGACAACACAGAGTTTCAAGGTGAACTGCTCTGGGGTCTGGGTGGCAGAAATGAGTGAGGTTTAGCTCAAGACAGAGGCAAGAACATAGAACCATGGTGCTGGCAGGGTGGTGTCTTCCATTCTATTTTAGCTGGAAATAATAGAAAGATTGTATATTTATCCCTCTCGAGCACAGTCTACTCATGGAGAAGTAAATATTCCCCTTTTCAGATTTGCCAAGATTGTCAGCTTCATAGTATTATAAACTGGGGGTTACTTTATCCTTTAGGCTTCATTCATTTGAGCGCTGTTGGAAGTTTAATCTGCCTGGGCACATGAGTACTGCATGAGAAAAGGGAGCTTAAAGGTCTGGCTTTCCTTTTTTCTTGACCAGAAAGCTTTACATCTGAGAGTTTAAATGTGTAGGGCTGATATTCTTTACTGCCTTGGGTGATGAGTTGTGGTGGGAAAGAGGAACAAGGACACCTGGAAGAATCCCTATATTGTGAATCTGGATTTGGGGGATTATGTTAGTGCTCAAATTTGTTGTTCAGCCTGTGAACTAGCAGAGCCAAAAACGATGCCATGGACTACAGATCCTCCTCGACTTAGGATGGGGTTATGTCCTGATAATCCATCATAAGTTGAAACTATCGTAGGTTGAAAATGCATTTAATAGTGCACTGTAGAGTATCAGTTGTTTACCCTTGATCGCATGGCTGACTGGGATCTGTGGCTCGCTACCACTGCTCAGCATCACCAAAGAGTATCGTCCCACGCACCGACTGCTAGTCTGGGAAAAGATCAAAATTTGAAGTACAGTTCCTACTGAATGTGTATTGCTTTCACACCATCAAAGTCAAACCATCGTAAGATATTCTAGTAAATAACATGTTATTTACACCAGTAATGAAGGTTATGTATGTGATTAATACCACAGGAGGTTGTCTGAAGACTCTAAAACTGTATGGTAGCCACTAGTCACGTGTAGCTAAATTTAAAATTCAGTTTCTCAGTTGTACTACACACATTGCAAGTCCTCAGAAGTCACATGAGGCAAGTGGCTACTGGATTAGTGCAGATATGGTACACTTCTATTGTAGAAAGTTCTGTTGGACAATATGTCCTACAAGTTTTTTGTTGACAGTATCATCTTGGATCACACATTTACAGCCACTTTTCAAGTTCATAAATTAATACCATTTTTTGTCTGCCATTAAAAACGGTTAAGTACTTAAGAGTCCTTTCCTAAACCTAGAAAACAAAAGAAATGGGAGAAGAGGAAAAGTTGACCAGATAGGGGTAAGAAAGTTTACAAATAGTGGAGATGGCAGGTAGTGCATCAGTTATCTCTGACCTTAGCCAGTGGTGCCTTGGCTTTCAGCAACTCTCCTAAGCGTAGGGCAAATGTTATAGAGAATTGTACCATTAACTAGTTATGTGACTTTGGACAGTGTTTTAATCTCTCTGTGCTTCATTTTCCCCACTTATAAAATAGAGTTAATGATCCTTGCAGTATCTCCCTCACAGGATGGTAGTGAGGCTAGAATGAGGTGCAATAGATGTAAGTGTTTTGACAGTAAAAACATTATATGGTGAAAAGTGAGTGAGTGTTGTTTGCAAGGGTGTGTTTCTCTTATAGTTAGAAATGTACTTAAAATGTGATAGTTTTCTTATTTGTATTTGTTTTTAGTTTATTTTAGAAAGTGTTGCATTTGAGACAGCTTTAAAATTATTTTCAAAAAATTTTTTTTGATATTTTCATTTGATAGGGGAGGGAATCATGAATGGACAGTGATGGGGAGAAATGGAGGTTCTCTTGACGTAACAAGCAAAACGTAAAAAGAATGCAAAGTAAGGTACAAACTGCAGAGATACTCTGGTAGTGTAATACTGCACATCCTTACCTTTTTAATATACAATTTAAAAAAGGATAGAGGCAAAAATATATATGTGGAAGTCAGTTAATTGGGGGAGCCGGCATAGAAGGAGTGTGTATTTTAATAAAGCAGGTTTAATTATTTTAGGAAGTGGATATGAGTAATGTAGTGATCCATAAGATTTTTTAAAACATCATCATTGGAAAAGAAAAATCTTTTATTTGGTTTTCATGTTCTTAGCCTGGCTCCTCTGGAGAAAGCACTCTACTCCAAGTTACACGTATGGACATTTTTATAATCAGCTGTTTTTTTCTAAAGATGATAAGAGAAAGATTGGCATTGGGATAAGTCACAGTTTTACAGAAAATACAGTCTAGATACCAATTTGTCACATTTTTCGATAAAGCTTTATCAGCTTTCGAAAGGTGGCCTCTTATAGTGCCACTTTGGGCATCTATTGAACCTTTATGTGTTAATGGCTGCCATTTAGGCATCTGTGTTGTATGATTTCTGAAAGGAAGCAGAATCTGTGTTTACCTGAATCTTTCAGGATCTGTTTCCACACAAGCAACTGCACCTGTATTGAGGTAGCAAACAGTTTGCATTGGAAGATTTTAAGCTGTTCCCAAGTAACAATTCAGGCAGCTGAATTGGGAATGATAGGTAAGAATTCAGGTGTCTCAGTTTTTCCCCCAATATGTAAACAAGCATTAAATTGGAATACTGTGTGTATCAGCTACATCCCCAGCCTTCTCTGGACCTTGGCAATTAAGACCCTAAGTTATCCACCTCAGCATTTTAATAGCCTCTGTTATTGGACTGGTTTTCTGGGAAATAAGCGCATTTCATTAACTTTTGGAGGTCTCAGAAAATTGTTAAACTTTGCGCCTAAGTGTAGGAAAGTGGTAGAATTTAATTTTCTTTCAGTTTCCTTTGCCCTGGTTTCTGAAGGTAATAGAGAAGCACGGTATTTTTTAATTATAAGAACGTTAGGGCAGCATTCCCCAACCTTTTTGGCACCAGGGACCGGGACTCCGAGAATCCGATGCCAGATGAGCTGAGGCAGAGCTGAGGCAGAGCTGAGGCGGTGATACTAGCGCAGAGGAGCAGCTGCAAATACAGGTGGAGCTTCACTCACCCTCCTGCCATTCACCTCCTGCTATGTGGCCCAGTTCCTAGGAGGCCACGGACTAGTACTGGTCCACGCAGCTCGGGGATTAGAAACCCCTGCGTTAAGGATTTAAATTAAAAGCCTAGTACAGCCTTTGGAAAGATTGTATGGAAAAAACTATCATATCACTTTTGTTATAGGTCTTTTAGTTTTAGGTAAAAAAAAAAATTTGACCTAAATCCTTTTCACAGCTATACAGAAATAGATTTTGCCATATATGTTTATAAACTTAGGGGTGAAGACTAAATACAGCGACAGAAACATCAAGGAAAAATCACTAGGTTTTCTCAAAAAAAAGGACCGAGAATCTGTAAAAGTAAAGAGCAAGTTAAATTGAAACTTTTTGCTAAAAATGTACTTTTAAGTCTCTGGATTGGCCGCTTTTTAGATTGGCATGGTTACTCCAGCTTCAGAATTAAAGTACAGTTTGTGTCTTGTGTCTGTCACACAGTAACGTTACCATGTGTGGTTGAAAGCCAAATAATTTGTAATTCTCCAGTCTAAATTATAGGGGACTCTACGTTTGCAGTATAAATTGGGGCAAAAATCTTGTGTTTCTGTTCTATGCATAGTTAGCATGTAGCTCTTAATAACTTCTAAGAATTAGAATGGGTGTATTTAAATCTTTGAAAACAGTAGAATGGCTAAATGCTGCTTTCAGATAGTTATTGCCATTTGGTACCTGTTGACCATATCAGTGGTGATGGATGCTACCTCTCTGCTAGCAACTGGAAGTAAAAACCTGAGCACCTTCGTTTCTGCTAAAGAAAGGGTTTTAAGTTGGAGGCAGCAACTACTAGAAACTGGGGTGGCAGGAATCTTAAGACTTTGGGCAGAAATGAGTTTGACTAAAGTGATATTACTGCACTAACCCGCTCCCCTCTCAGGGTCAGTGCATGGCGCTGTGCTGGCTGCCGTCCTGAATCAGGCTGTTTCCAACAGGATGGTGGAGCACGAGGCCTCCTATCGCATAACTGCATCCAGAACAAGGTCTGTTAAAGAGAAAGCAACTTGCTGATCGCGGAGGGGGGATTTATTCTGAGCAGCCCTTAGGAGTGATGCGAAGCCCGTTTTCTACGTCTATACTGGCTGCCTTTCGGCTACAATTCAAAAAGCATTGACTTGATCTCCAAAGTCTTAACACAGTTTGGGACTAAATACTGCCAAGAATACTGCATTCCTCAAACTGTTTTTAAAGACCTTGGATGCTTTCATCAGTAAGGGTTTCTGGGCTTGGTGGTATACAGGCCCAGGGCGAAGATGTTTCTTCTTTCAGCTGTACCTACTGCTGATCATTGCCTGGAAGTATGGATGTGGCTTGTTTGTATGGGAGCCCAGAAGACTTTAGGCAAATGCTGCATTTTTCTAACAAGTAGATAAACCCCAAGAATTGTAAGGCTACATGCAGGATGAAGTGATCATTTCATTACATGGGAGCACACCGTCCCTAAGAAACCAGTGCTGTTTCGAGATCCAATTCTTGCTCTTGCGAGCCCTTGGTCAAGTAGTTTTTCTTTTCCACAGTAGGCATGGTTTCACCCTTGTTGAAAAAAGTGGGGGTGGGGTTGAAATCTGGAGCGTCTTCTAAGTCTTAGACGTACTGCAGATAAAGCAGATGATGAGCCAGGTATGCAACATAGCCTTCTGTGACACCTGCAAAAATGGCTGGAGGAAACGATGGATAGAAGTTCACTGTGGTTTTTAAGCTGCATTAAATGCTCAGGCCTAACATGGCCCTGAGTAAATCAGGGAGAAGTTGGTAAGGTACTTTCCGAATCTGTTGTAACTGAGGTTTTGTTGGATATTTGATTTGAAAGAACTGGCAGGTTCTGAATCATTAAAATTTTCAGTCTAAGCAGTAAAAAGTGGAAACTTTCCATTTCTGGGTTTGGGCGGGGAAAGGAAAGTTGTAGAAACAGAAGTAGGGAATCGGTTGTAAGTAGAAAGGGTTGACTTGTTTCTAAGGACTCAAATTTTCTAGCTCTTCTCTGTATTAAAACTTCTTTTAGAGGGGATTGCTGAAATTGGGTCTCAGGAGTGTGTGTATGTACGTGTGTCTTATGCCAACTACTTCCATTTGGGGGAGGATAAAGAACGTCACTGAATTATAATAAATCTCATATCTATTTTCTCAAGGCAAAAGAATGCATGTGCAGTTGTCCACAAGCCGCCTTCGGACTGCCCCTGGGATGGGAGACCAGAGTGGCTGCTATCGGTGTGGGAAAGAGGGGCACTGGTCCAAAGAGTGCCCAGTAGATCGTACGGGTCGCGTGGCAGACTTTACCGAGCAGTATAACGAACAGTATGGAGCGGTGCGCACGCCTTACACCATGGGCTACGGGGAATCCATGTATTACAATGATGCATATGGAGCACTCGACTACTATAAGCGTTACCGGGTCCGCTCTTATGAGGCAGTGGCAGCAGCAGCAGCAGCTTCTGCGTACAACTACGCAGAGCAGAGCATGTCCCATCTGCCTCAAGTCCAGAACACAGCTGTGACCAGTCACCTCAACTCCACTTCCGTTGATCCCTACGACAGACACCTGTTGCCGAACTCAGGTGCTGCTGCCACCTCAGCTGCTATGGCTGCTGCCGCTGCCACCACTTCCTCCTATTATGGAAGGGACAGGAGCCCCCTTCGTCGTGCTGCAGCTGTGCTCCCCACAGTTGGAGAGGGCTACGGTTATGGGCCAGAGAGTGAGCTGTCTCAGGCTTCAGCAGCTGCACGGAATTCTCTGTATGACATGGCCCGGTATGAGCGGGAGCAGTATGTGGACCGAGCACGGTACTCAGCCTTTTAAAAACTGGAGGTGAGAGTGGGGTGGGTGTGGTTAAGAGATTCCATTTAGTTCCCTTGAAAGAGACCCATGCCGCATAGAGGAAACTAACGCCACCTGTTTGCTATCAGGACAGTAGTATCCAAAAGGTATAAATTACATGTTAGTCTTAAATATTTCTTTAGCTTAAGCTTGAGGTTCATTTGGCCAATCACTTTGTCTCTTCTGAGAGAACAAACTCAGAATATTGTTCTTTAATCGGGTATAAACAGATCTGGGTTACAGAAACATAGTCAAGAGAACTAACATTTGTTGAGTGCTCTCTGTGTATGTGTATATCATTTAATCCACACCATAAGCATTTAAAATATTTTCTCTTTTACAGAGAAGGGAACTAAGTGTCAGAGAAGTTAAGTCATCTGGTAATTGAGAGGTAGAGCCAGAATTCAGACTCAGGCCTGGCTGACTCCTAAACCTATTTTCTTTCCACTAAAGTCACTGTGGTGTGAGCTGAAGAGTACAGGTTCTGGAGTTAATGATGAATGTCACAGTGAGAATTTTAACTATAACTTTAGACTTTCAGTTGGCTAATAAAGCTAGAACTTAACTCATTAGCCTTTATCAGAGGAAACTCTTCTAATATATAGCTATAAGCCAAATAAAGTCCTATAAATTTTAGGTGTTTATTTCTAAGACACTCATTTGAAAGCAGAATGTTTTGATGCCACTGTCCCATGGAGTCCTTTCCTTACTAGTAATCTGGAGCATCTCGTTCTACATGGGCACTTAGGCAATATCTGCATAGCCTACGATGCTGTCATTTAGAGCCTGACGCTTCCTGTTTTTCCCCAGCAATTTTGTTTTGAGAGGAACGTATAGGGGACTAGATAAAACTGGTAAGTTTTTTGGATGTGTATAAAAATTGGTGGTGACCCTGGAAATTTAATTTTTCATACTTCAGAAAAATAGATACCAATGATGTCAGAATGGCAAGAATAATCAGGAGTATCTAGAGGTTGAGAAATCTCTTCATCTGAGTGGAAATGGCTTCATGACAACTTTCTATTCTCATGGTTTTCCTTTGAGATTGATTGGAATGGGAGGCCTAGTAGCAAAGTACCACTGAGTATC
>NW_006435764.1:4777681-4787785 GCF_000325575.1 Pteropus alecto
ATCTCTCCAGCATGTGTAGAAGACACAGTGCTAGGGAGTCACCCTTTTTGATAGTGAGAGGCAGATACACATGAACTTGTGACAAGGTATAGCCTGTATGAGCCTGACAAGACTGGGAACTCTGGAGACCATTGTATAGCGGTGTGTGTTCATTTACATGAAGTGGATAATCTTACAACTTGTGTAGTTTGCCATTGATTTTTACTTTGAATGCAGCTGAATCTGCCACGAAGTGGGATATGCCTCTAAAGTAAGGTGGTATCATCTATCAGATAACTTCTGTTTCTCTCGAATATGTTTCAAAGCAAAGTTAAATATTAATTAGTATATGTGTTCTTTAAAAGGTTTTTAAAGTGAATTTTGACTGCAAGCGGTGGTTGTTCAACTAACCTCTTTTTAGTGATGACTTTTAAAGAAACTTACCTTCCAGGTGTGAACCTCAAATGGACTGAATAACCCTGAGTTGGTTGCAGTCCCAGGAGCCTGATGTTAATGAGGCTGCCAGGATGAAATACTCCAGAACTGTTGGGGATCCAAATTCGGGTCTCACCCTAGCAGAACTGATTCAAGAACGTCACAACTTTTGAAGTCGATTGACACAGATCAAGACCAAGATTTGGCCCTTTGTCTGTATTAAGTAGAGGAACTTGGTGTGAGTTAACTTTTTTTTTCCCCCAGCCATTGGTGTCTGGAGTTTCCATCATCAATGGAAGAATTAGAGAATTTTAGGATTTCTACTTTTGATTTGGTAAGGGAGATGTGGTCAATTAAGGGAACCACTAGAATTACTGCTCTAAATCCATGACTGTATGGCATGTAGGTATGTTGGAGGGTAAATGAAGCACTCTTTGATACCCTTTGTGATTGTCGTTTTTGAAAACTTGTTTACTATGAAAGACTTAAATGAAACAAATTTAGAATAGTGCAGTTGGCCATATTCGAGATCTTGGCATCTTCTGTTTTTGTTGGACCCAAACATTAAATTATAGTTCTTCATAATATCTGTATGCCCTTTGTTACAGTGACAGTAGCCTTGTATCACAGAGGTCTTGCCTAAAAGATGGATAAGAAAATCAGATGTATTTATCACCAACACAGTCTTGCAGATAGATCGCTTCTTGTTCTATATATAGCTCTAAGTAGATTCCTATATGTAGTCAAAGTAGACTCCTGGGTAATTACATGGGATATGTTTGCTCCAGTCTGACTAGGTTTTTTGTTCTTTGTTCTTTCCCCCCTGGAACACAGGACAGGACCAGGGCCCTTGTACTCGGAGCCAAGCTGCTCTCCAGGCACTGTGTAAGCCTCTTGTGTTGTGCTCTCTTTCAGGTAGGATAATTGCGGACTGAACCCTCGGGCTGCGGTCATATATGAGAACTTGCTCCGCGCGGTCCCCTTTGCCGGGATGTTTCCATTGCTTCATGTTTCAGTAAACAAAGGAGTTTGTGACCAACTATGTTTTCTTTCTTAATTTAATTCTAAGTTGACTTTTCTTTCCTCCTGATACGAGTCTCTGTAGCCTTTCACTCTGTTCCTTATATTCTCAGCCTCTGAGCAGCCTTAGGTAAGGAATATGCTGGCATCCCTTCTCCTGTACAGTGGAACTCCTCTTATCTTGCTTTCCTTAGGTGTTGAACCCTTCTCCCTGTCTACCTGCAATATCTCCTTTCCCTTTAAAATGACCATGTAGTGGCAGGCAACCTTTTACTCATCTGTTAGCTCTGGACTCTAACATTGAAGCTAATCTTCTGAATTTGCTAGGACCATTGGGGTTTTTTTTTGGGAGGGGGGTTTTGTTTTGTTTGTTTTGTTTGGTGTCTGACCTGTGATCGTGGTACAGCATTAGCTGAAATTTAGCCTTGTTTTATTCCACTCCTCCCACTTTTTTTTAAAAAATATTTTGACAAATAAACGTTTCTAACACTTAAGTATCCTTCTGTGTTTGTGTGACTTATTTACAACCAGTATCTTCTGGTTTCTCAGTTGTGCTCACACTGCAAAATTCAAATGCATTCATGTCTGAAATTTAGATGTAGAAGGAAGGATTTAGTGGAGTAAGTAATGTGGCCTCAACAAAGGGCGGAGAGAAGTTAGCCAGCATTTTGAGACATTGACAGATATGCCCCTTCTTTCTAAATAACCAGAGCTGCTTTCCATTTTAAAGGCTAGCAAACTCAGGTTAGTAGTGATAGAAGTAAGCCCTACATAGAACCCTGCATCAGGAAAAAAGCTGAGTCAAAGTATCACTAAAGACCTATCAGGCTGACTCAGTTTGACTTCATAGTATATGTTTAAATTCACTTACACACTGTTTTAAGAATTCTCTCTTCCCATGGTGTTGATAACCTGCTAGGATTAAAATGAATGACAGCTGTTAGATCAAAAAAGGGGACCACATGACAATATTTTAAGAGAAAAGGTATTAGTGATTGGCAGTGACAACATTCTGCAATGAAATGTGTCCTCTAAACTTTTTTAAAAAGATTTATGGATGTTTTATTATTGTTTGAAATCTCCATAAAGGGGAGTTTAATGACGGACTCAACCCTACTAAGCTTTACTGTATCCTGTATGGAAATGTTGACATATAAATTCTCACTACCTGTAATTACAGTTTTTTCCCCACATATTTTATACTTAAAATAATCCTGACATGGGTGAAGCAAAAATTTCCCTGATTTTTGGGGGTAGGGTGCAACTAGCTAGAGAGGTTAACCTGTCAGTACAGACACTCCCACAAGTTGTGAAGTACACGAGGCCCAGTTTGGTTCTAACATTCCCTGAATCGGCAGGACTGTCCCTCTTCTAGAAAGTGAAGCAAAGATGCTGAGGTTTCCTTGTGACTGACATGCAACACATCAGGCAGAACATAAATAATGTACAAGTTTTGCTGGCTTCACCAAAATCTCCAGTCCTCTGCCAACAAAGTAGTATAACATCTTGATTTCTGTCAGACAAACAGATTATATTCCGTAAAATAGTTCTATGTCAGCACTGTCCAATAAAACTTTGGGCAATGTTGAAAGTGTTCTGTATCTGCAGCCACAAGCTACGTGTGGCTATTAGGTAATTAAAAAGTGAAGCTGAGAAACTGAGTTTTTTATTTCAGTTAGCCACACAAGGCTACTAAGGACTCAAAATGTGGCTAATGACTACTGTATTAGCACAGTTTATATGGTTAAGTAAGTTCCATAATATCAGGAAAAAAGCCTCACAGAATCCTATATGCTTTCCCTTAGAAAATCCTTTCATTCTCCGCAAAATAGGTAACACTGGGAAAGGTTAGTTTTCAGGCTTTGGAAGAAGACTGTTGAGTTAGGAACAAATGTTTATTTCTAAACCTCAGTTCTTACATGAAAAATTGCATGTTGTGGGTACAAAATCCCTTTTATGCACCAAGACCACATTTCTCATAGACCATTTTAGAGTCCTATAAGGCCTCTCACTAAAAGTTCCTGAATTCATCTAGCAGTATTTGAACTGTATGAGCCAGGATTTGGGTGATAAATGTGACGTGTAGTTCTCCATAGAGGCAAACCTTAATTACATCTGTGATAAGTACTATGGAGGGACAAGTACAGGACACTGAAAACCTAATAGTGATTCTTTGGGGGTCTGGGGGAAGATGGGGCTGTTGTTATTCCAAGTCACATGAAGACCCCTGATCAGGATGAAGTGGCACCCATCAGGAACCAGAAAAAGAGCTCTGTGGCAAAAGAAAATCTGCAGTAGAAAACTGAAGGGGTAAGTTACAGGCCCAGTTCATGAGAGCCTTGTAGGTTGTGTAAGGGATTTCAATTTCACCCTGACCCTAAGACTAACTGGAAGCTGTTAAAGGGTTTATGTTTGAGGGTAACAGGATCAGACTCATTTCTCGTAAAAGATCATTGACTGGAGAGGAACAAAAGTGTGGAATTTGACGTAGAACAGGTCTCTCCCCTGACCATGAAGCCATGAAGCCAACTGAGTTATGTTTTGTTTAAAGGAAGAAAAAATCAGGAAGAGGACCACGCATAAGGACATGTGATTCAAGGGGCAGTCGAGGGGGCAGGGTTTATATCCCTGAGGCTGGTTGATGAAGCAGTAAATAATGGGATGGGCTGTGCCTCTTCCACCCTAACATTTGCCGTATGGGTTGGGCCCGGCCTAAGGGCTTTGCATGAGGCACCACTGAGTGCTGGGGGGCAGGGAAGATGAGATAAGGTCTCGGATATCTGAAGAGGAAGATAACAGTGAAAATGGAATTGCTACAAGAAATGTAAAAACACTGAGAATTCAGAGAAGGGCAATTATGCCATCCTACCAAAACTCTCTCATTCTTTATGCTTTAAGTTGAAATTCTTTTAATATTTCTCTCTTTTGAAATGGAAATATACTTTATCAGTAGCCCACAGAGAGTGAAATGGTTCTGAGAGATGACGAAGGCCAAGGGGATGTCCCTGGCTGTTTGAGAAAAAGAATAATGAATACCCCAGGCCTTCCATCTCCATGGATTTCTTTCTGACAGCGATTTGAGGTGGGTTCTGGGCACCCACCCAAACAAGGCCCAGCCACAGTAGAAGCAGTCCGTGAGGTGCTTCAAGTGGGAGGCAAAATAAACCCCAGCTGGATTTAAAAACTGCTGCTGCCTGGGCGAAAAATGGCCAGATGTCCCTAGGTGGTATTTGAGAACTCCCTGGGTTCTGCTGCAACACACTCCCTAAGGTGGTAGGGGAGAGACCTACAGAGCCACAGCTCTGATCTGGTCCAAGCCTTGCTCTGCCTTGTAGGCCTATGGCAGCCTCAACTCTACCCCTTCCTCTGATTTCCAGCCACAGTGAAGTTACACAATGTGGCATAGAAAGATATGAGGCCCTCAGGGCACTCAACACACTGACCACAGCTTCTTCGGGCAGAAAAGGGAAGCAGCTTGCCCAAAACTGGCCTCATGATTTGGCTCACATATCCAGTCCTCAGAGATAAGAAGTCTCCTGCCCTAGGAGATTTGGGAGGAGTAAGGGAGAAATAAAAATACATTCTTAGGAATTGCTGTCAGCTTGTCAGAAGAATTCATCTCAGGGCTTTAAGATCAGGGCTATCTATGCTCTAACGCCCCTGAGAACTGAAGTGCAAGAAATGACAGACCAGTCCCAGGAACCTACAGAAGAGGGAAAGGTCTGCTGACATGATCTCAATCAGCAGTGTCTTAGGTTCACAGGCCCTTTTGAGGATTCAGGCCAAATCCGAACCACACTGCTTTGCACCCCCCCCAACCTCCCAGGCATAGGGCTTGCATTGCCACAGGCCTTGGCACACTCACTAGACTAATGGCTGAAATTCAGGCTCTGGGGCTGGATGGCCAGAATTTAAATCTGAGCCCTTTCTGTGGCCTTCGGCATTTTACTTACTTAACCTCTCTGGGCCTGTTTCCTCCTCATAAAATGGGAATAATTACATACTTTCCTCTTAGAGTTGTCTGGAGGAGTAAATGCAAAGCACTGGATTGGCTATCACTATCACAAATGAATTGTGGTATGTGCAAGCAAAAGACAGGGTTCTAGCCCTCCTGGGGCTCACCAACTAACAGAGGAGGCAGACCCTCAAATACACAAATCTGATGACAAACTATCAAGAGGACTATCTGCAGGGAGACAGAGGGGAGAGAGCTATCATCGCTCCCCTCTTCATTCCTTCAAGGATTCCAGCTCCCCTCCCATTTCTTGCCCAGCCGTGGGACTCAGACAAACCCAAAACCGCTTGAGCTCTGCATTTAGGGATCACCAGACTACAAAGCTAAAGGGCCCTCCTACATTATCAAACAGTTCCACTATCTCTGCTTTTCTTCACCACTGAGCACTACGGGGTGGGGCAAGGCTCCAGCCCTAAGAGTGGCCATCCACGAACCCTCTGGTCCTACGCCAAGGCCTGGTCCTGTGGTGGCTCTGTTTCTCGCCTGACTGGTTACTACTAAGGCAATGAATGGATGGGGGCAAGGGTAGAGGGTCATTCAAATGATGGCTTATATATGTACATTTATTATTAAATGCCTGTTATGTGTCAATCACTGTTGCCAGGCACTGAGGCAATTTCTTGACCCATAGGTTAAAATTCTGTGAGGAAAAAGAATCAATAAATGAGTAAACAAACAAACTGGGGAAAGTACCACAAAATACAAAAACTGGGCATAATGGTGTTGAGAATGGGAAGGGGCATTTGTTTAGCTACAGGTTGTCAGGGAAGGCCCTCTGATGCTTGATCCTGAAGCTAAGACCTAAAAGTTGAAAAATTAGCTCTAAAGTGATCGAGGCAAAGTTTCTTCCAGAAAGAAGGCCCTAAGGCATGAAGGTGGTGTATAAGGATCTGATACAAAGGCCAGTCTGGTTGGAAAATGGCGGTTGAGGAAAGGGCCTGAGGTGACGCCGGAATGTGGGGTAGAGGCCAGGTATCTCAAAGCACTTTAGGCCAAGGCAGCAGATTGGCATTTTATTTTAAATGTGATGGGACACTGCTGAAATGTTCTAAGTTATGGAGTGACCATCTGATTTATAGTTATCAGGATCATCCCAGCTACAGAATGGAGATTAAGTTTAAGAAAGAGAGGGGAAAAAAATACAGCAAAGAGATGCCAGAAGCAGACACCGCAGGAGTCCTGGGGGTGGAAACGACTGTGTGCTCTTGACTACAGCTGTGGCAAAGATATGAACAGAAGTGGCAACATTTTTCATAATATGTGCTGAAGAATGGATGAGGGAGATGAGAAATGAGGGGAAAACCAAGAATGACCACCAGGAATCTGGCTGGAGCAGCTACGTAGATGGTAATACCATTTAAAAGGATGGGAAAGGTTGGAGAAATTATTTGGGAGACTCAGGAATTCTACTTCGGACGTAAAAGGTTTGAGATATATTATGACAACCAAGGAGAACTCTCAAGTATTGTAGATCTTTGTTCAATGTTCTTTTGCTGTAACATTGATGAAAATGTCATAGGAACTTAACTCTTATTTAAAGTAAATTAGCCTATTGTAAAACTGGTTTCCTTGAAACTATCAATTATGTTAAGTGAGGACTTACTGTAGGTCTTTGGATCCCTGAACTTCGAGCAGAGGTTTGAGACGAGAGATGTAAATGTGAGTCTTCAGCATCTAAAGCAGCACTATCTGACCAAAATATAATGAGCCTCAATGTAAATCTTATATGTAATGTGAAAACATCTAACAGCCACATTTGGCAAAGTAAAAAGAAACAGGTAAAATTAACATGATTAACATGTATTTAAAATAACATGATTTTTGACAATGTATTTAACCCAATAATCCAAAGTTATCGTTTTGACACATAATCATGAAAAATGAATGCTTTACATTCTTTTCCATACTGTTTTTGAAATCCCATGGGTATTTTACACTTACACCAACCACCATAGGTGGCTATGGCTATCACATGGGATAGCACTACCTCACGTTATACAAAGCCAAGGGAATTGATTAAAATCACCTAGAACAGGGTTTCAATCATCATGCTGCTGATATCTGGAACTGGATAATTCTTTGTCGGGGCAGGGAGGCTTATCCTGCAGGGTGTTTAGCATCACTGGCCTAGGGACTGCAGGTCCCAAGGGAAACTAAAGGCGGGATGGGGTGGTTTCATGTGAAAACTGCAGAGATCACCAGTTTCTAGCACATGAAAAAACCCAACCAATGTCTGTTAACAGCAGCACCAAGAGGTCTTCCTCCCCTGTCGCTTCTTATATAATCAGGTTTTTCTTTTCTCTTCTGACCCCTTCCTCTTGACAACTGGAAGCACCTACTGAGGACGACTGTCCTCAGAGAAAAACTCCATACACCTGTTTGGAGAGACTGGGGATTATCCAAATTAGAAGGAACCAAGGGTACAGGTTCAAGTATCAAGCTTCCATGGCCTCTTGGCCAGACACAGCTTGCTTGAGCATAGAGGAGAAAGTCTGGGGCTGGAGATACCCATTTGGAAATCTTCAGAATCTGGACAGCAGGTAAAGCCAAGGGAACTGGAGACACCACCTAAATGAGGAGCGTGGAGAAAAGAGATAGAGCCCTGGCCTCATTTTTACTGCCCCCAAAACTTGTCAGCTTCCTTTTTACCTTAAAACCCCAAATCTGCTGTTTAAAACAAAACAGGCCTGCAAGGACTAGCTAGAGGAATAGCTAGTGCAGATGCTATGTGGGGAGGGGCCTGGCATATGCTGAATAGATCTGTAAAAAGTCTAGTGTAACGTGGCTGAACCCAAGTGAGCAAAAGAGTAAGATAAAGTCAGAGCTAAGAGGAGGAAGGGGGCAGATCACATGGCTTCACAGGCTTTCCCATGGACTCTTACTCTAAATGAAAAGCCTGGGGGTGGGGGACAGCTGTGACCTTATCTGATTTCTGGTTTAAAAGGATCACTCTGGCTGCTAATTTGTGAATAGATGGCAATTTAGAGGCAGGGAGATCACTTCTGAAAGAACTTAGGAAACCCAGGTGAGGTGATGGTGGCTCCGCCTAGGGTGCCAGCAGTCAGGGAGACTGAGGAGCAGAGCCAACAAGATTTCCTATGGACTGAATGTGGGTACAAGCCCCAAGCTTTTGGACAGAGTAACTAAAGGGTGGAGTTGCAGGAAGGGACCAAGGAGGCAGCGAACAGGGGACCAGAGGTTGTTTTATACAAGTTGTATTTGAAATATCAGACACCAAAGCAAAAACATCAAATGAGTAGTAGAATATGAACCTGGAGTTTGGGAGGAAGATCTGAACTGGAGACATAAATTGGGAATTTTTGTATACAGAATGGCATTTGAATCCACCAAAGACCAAGATCTGAACGATGGATCCTCTAACATCAGAGGTCAGAGAAAGGAAGCAGCAGCAGCGGAGGAAACTGAGAGGGTAGGAAACCAAGAGTGTTGTGTCCTGGAAGTTAAACAAAGTAAGTGTTAAAAAGAACACAGTCATCGACTATGTCAAAATATTAACCCCAGAGAGATACACAGGTAGATGAAGACGCAGAATTGCCCAGGGGCTAAGGCGCTTAACTGCAAAGCAACACAGGGGCTTTTCAGGGTGACAATGTTCCATTATCCTGATTGTGGTGATGGTTACATAACTGTATAATTTATCAAAATGTCAAACTGTACTCTTAAAATTGGTACAATTTATTGTATAAAAATACCCCAATAAAGCTATTTTTATAAGTGTACATCATAATACTCCTCTGCTTAAAAACACAAGACTATGTCACTCAGGGTAAAGGCCAAAAGGCCCTAGATGGTCATCCAACCTCCTCTCTTACTACTCTCCCTCCATCACTCCGCTCTTGCCCCCAGCCTCCTTCATGTTCGAACAGGCCCGCTACAAGCCCGAACCTTGGGGCCCTCCCTCAAACTGTTCTCTGCACCTGGAATACTAGCGGTCCTTTTGGCTGACTCTCATTCTCATTCAAGTCTGCTCAAATTTCAATTTCTCAATGAGACCTGGCCACACTATTTATTACAGTAACCTGCACGCACATACATTTTTCTAGCTCTCCCAATCCTTATTGGACTCCACCTTCAATACAAAGCTCTCATCTCCTAACATACAACTGACTTATTTACTGTGTTCACTGTCTTGGCTGGAGTGTAAACTTCACATGGTGGCACTTCCATCAGTTTGGGTCATGAGGAGAACACGGAGGGACCACCACAACCATAATGGACATAATGTTTTAAGTTAAAAAAGTGACGTGACTTAGCACCATGAAACACGAGCAACATTCCTGTGGAATAGGAGTAAAACCTGACTAAAGAGGGTTTAAGAGAAAATGGCAGGTGCTAACTGAAGACGGAAACCATAGGAAAGGCTTTTGAGTTTTGCTACGAAAAGGAAGGAAGGAATGAAGTCATACTAACTGGCAAGGGAAATAGTCAAGAAACTTTCTAAAATGGGGATGACAATGTTTGCAGTGCTAGTAAGATTGATCTGGTCAGGAGGAAACAGTGGGAAAGAACCGCAGGAACCGGAGGAGACAGGAACATGGAAGTCGAGCAAGCGGCCTTAGAAGCCGTTACCAAGAGAATGTGATGTGGGTGAGGGTGCTGGAAAGTGAGGTGTGATGAGAATGCTATATTTCTCT
>NW_006435764.1:4787815-4814294 GCF_000325575.1 Pteropus alecto
CATTAGCTGAGTAAACACGAGGGCTGAGGAATGGACCAGGGATCTAGTCTCTGACTTACTGGCAGAATTATAGGTCTACAGTTTGTGATCATTTAAAGTGAGATTCATCACTGTTTTTCTCCAGTTACCCTCAGCCTCATCTGTCAGGTGAGGTGAACTGAATTTAATCTGGGCTGTGGTTTTGCCAAGCGAGTATGAAGGTGGTATACTGGGTAGCCCCAGGGCTTGGCAAGAAAATGATGGAGTAGGCAAAGGAACAGCAATTATTGGCTATGGATTTCAAGTTGGGTAAGGAAATGAGACTATCTAAGAGGATGAGGGACAATGGAAAGTTGGCATCGATGGACTAGATGTTACAGTGGGATCAAAAGGGTTGGAAAAAGAGAAGACGGCTGAGGTAAGGACAAGAAAATTTCAAGAGATTAAGAGGAAGGACTGTCTCCAAAACAAAACACCCTTCCACATCAACTGGTATTTAAGAATGGTTTACCACTGTGATATACCCATTCCCCGTTTGGTAAAGGTGGAAAATACTGCCAGCTAGATTTCTTATCCATTCCGCTATCTTAAGAGAGATCCAACACTAAAACTGAAATTTGTTCAAAGAAATTGTTTTGTGACTAATTTGATTTTTGATGATGCCCAGGTACTGTTTATATTTCATTATTTATTTTGGTAAAGCAAGTGAATTATGTTCCTAATTTGATTCTAAATCCAAAGTTATATGGACTACTCAAGAAATCAGTCTCGGATGAATGACTGGACCAACCAATAAGAATGTTGGTCTGTACACACCAAGCCATGTAAAGTCCGTCAAACAATAAAATGGGGCGGGGGGTGGAGGGGAGACTGTTCTTGTTGCAGCAAAAGAATGTACCAGAATTGGATGCCAAGAGGGAAGAAACACACACACACACACTCACACACACCCATAAATTAAGAAGTCTGCTAACATCTAACCTGTACTTTGACCTACAAGCATTACAGATAGCCAGGTGAGTTAATGTTCAGCAAGTCTTCCACCTAATAGGAAACCTGGGGCGGGGGGGTAAGATATCCACTTAGGCCAACATAAGGGCCCATAACTTTTTCCAAGTCTAAGGGTATGTCTTACAATCAGGTAATTTCTATATTTTAAGAGGCTACCAATGGTCTTAAAAGCCTAATTCAAGAATAAGGTGCTCTTAATACAACAAACATAAGAACAGGCCAGAATGGCAATGCACCCAGATGGAATGGAAGATTTACTTATTGCAAATCAAGTAAAATGAGCTCTTTCACCAAATATAAGGTTCAAAAAATCACAAATAAGCTTTGTATGGTATTGCCAATGAGGATAATTTGCCAAAGAAATTTTTTTTAAAAAGTTAAGGGTTTAAAAGTTACATTATCTGTCCCCAAATTGGCCTGTCTGCTGTCCACCAGACATGGTTAAGTGCTACAAGGCAGAGAAATAATAGGTGAGAAATGTCATTCTCATCCACCTAGAGGCAGAGTGGGTCCCCGTAGGTTCAATCCTGACAGAGAAGTCCTGGGTATTGTTGCAACTGGACTGGGAAGCACCGCTGGTCCTTCAGCAGGTTCTGTAGGTCGAATCCTACAGACTGAATCCCTGGAGAGGACCTGCCAATCACAGCAAGTCTGACTAACACCCCCTAAAGTAAAACAAGTACATTACTCAAAGCATTCTAGGCACATACTTACAACAGGGGTTGATTTCTCCCCACTTCCCCACAACCCTAGAGGCTGTGATTTAATTGGTCTAAAGCAGTGGTTCCCCCTGGATAAGAGGGTTTGTTAAGAGTAGGCAGAAGGCATCTATGTCCTGCTCATTCCATCAAAAAAAGTGATAAAATTCCTTATTATAATCAGAAAAGGAGATATATTTAACAACATTATTTTCACTCCTTTAGTTTCACTGCTATTAGTTTCAACTTGGTGCTCAATGAGTGGCCATCTAGAACACAAAGTTAGATATCTATCTCATACTTTATATCAAATAATTTCCAAATACATTAAAATTTTAAACTTAAAAAATGAAACCATGAACCATTTTTACTATCCAAAAAATGAAACCATTTTTACTATCCAAAAAAAGTAAGAATTTTTCTTATGTTCTTCAAGTGCAGAAATCCCAAGTATGATGCAAAATCCCAAAGTCCTAAGAAGACTGGAAATTCAACTATTGTACATTTAATTTTCCTGTGGGCAAAACCATCATGAAATAAAAATGACACTGGAAAACATATGAGCATCTCATACCACAAAGAGCTAATTTCCTCCATCTATACGCTGCTTCTACAAATTGATAAGACCAATGTTGAATTTTAAAAAAAAGACTAAGGATGTGAAAAGATAACAAGGAAATACAAATGGCTCTTAAAAACAAAGATGACCTTCGCTCATAAAAATAGATGCTAAACATTAACTATATTAAGATATTTAACCTATCCAGTTGGAAAAAAAGATCAATGCACCCATTGATGAGGGTTTAACAAAACATTTTTATACCTTGTTGGTGGGACTATAAACTGGAAAAACTTCTGAAAACAATTTGATAACATGTAGCAAAATGTAAAATGTCATTCCACCTCTAGGTATATAGCTTATAGGTATACCTGCACTCATGCAAAGTAACCATATTTAATCTAATCCAAAATGCCACTGATTTTAAGATGCATCATTATTTTATATACCACTAAAACCAAAAAAAAACCAATGCCAATTAAACTACAAATATCAATACATTTAAATTTGATATTAAAAAATGTGGGCAAAATGTAGGGATTAAATATCCTATAACCTATCAATTTCATTCCATCTTTTTTTTTTAATTGAGGTGTATATTCAAAATCTACGTCCCTATCTTTGCTGGGCCTTCTGCTTTTACAGATGTGCCATGCTGAAATTATACAGGAAACTTTTGGCACCCAACCTACCAGGCCGCTTCTCTGGCTTTCTGGGAAAACACTTTAAAGTTCACTACTGAAGTCTGCTCTTCAAACCATTTCAAGTCTGCAAATAAATCGGAATGTCTTAGTCCAGCTCAAGCCAGTGGGTAAAAAGTATCTTTGTTCCCTTTGCAATAGCATGGATGAAATAGATCAGATTGGAAATTTTATACCAAAGAAGCTCCAAACGCTCAAATCTGGTTTCGATATTCCTTACATTGTGAAATTGAGAGGTCCCATCTTGTTGCATAACTGAGTACGAACAATTCAGCATGTTGGACAGAGGTATTGAAGGTAAACGGCAGGCTTAGCTCTTAAAGGAAAAACCATGACACACAGCACCCTTTCCCTCTGTTGGCCTTGACAAGTTAGACAAAACAGGAGCAGTAATTTTTTTTTTTTTTTTTACGCCTACAGCACCTGGTCTTCCTAGATGGTCTCCCATCCAAGTACTAACTAGGCCCGACCCTGCTTAGCTTCCAAGATCAGACCTTCCAAGATCAGACAGCCTTGACAGACTGCTAGCACCATCCCTGCCAATAAAGTAATACAAAAGTACCTACCCCTGTTAGATTTGTATTTGGTGAGAAGTTGAAAAGTTCAGAGAATTAAAGCCATTGTCTCAAGCTTAAGACAGAAAAGAGCTGTTAGCATGACAAAACTTTTTACTTTTATCAAAATCATCCATGAATGTGGTGTAACAAAGCAAACAGTACAAGGCTTTCAAGTCTCTTGCCCCACCCTCCCCAAAGGCAACAGCTTTTAGCTTTTTAGCTGTTCCTTATCTTTATGTGTCTGAATAAGATGCTCATAATCCTCATTTACCACTTTTTAAAATTCTGTTCATTTTTATTATGGAATTTGAGTTTTGCTCCTAAACACACCTCATTACTCACCCATCCACTTCTCCCTTCTCCAGATTTAGATGACAATTTTTATTAAATATTTGGTGTGGCCATGATTATGACTTAAGTTGAACCTCATAATTATATGTTTTTACCTTTTATTTTCTATGTACCTATCAGTAATTTAGCTCTGAACTGTTCAAATGAACCAAAAATTTCCTCAAAATATTCAAATATAGTAATTTCTTGTCCTGGACGTCCCCTTCTGGAACTTAAATTCTCCTGCTCCAACCAAGACTACTCTTTCTCCAAGCCCTCAGAAAAGTAGCTGAGACTTCCATTCCTGACACCATTCTGGGAGTTCCATTGGCCTCAGCATAAGACCCATAAGACCATGTGGAAAACTCTAGGACTGGGCACGCTTTACTCACGTAGTTTCCAACGGAACTTAATACCACAGTGCAAACTGTCTGCTTCTCACTATTCCATCCCTCTAAGACCCAGTTTAGTGCTGATGTAGCTCTAGGGTAAGGAGCCTCATTTAATCTAGCATTCACCCAAGTCAACCTCAAGTTTGAGGATGGCTGATTTTTAAGTCAACATTCAGAGGTCTAAGACTAAGTGAAACCCCAAAATCATCCTGAAAACTGCCATCCTAAGACCTCTGACCAATCCAGAACCAGGATGGGCCAGATGCCATCACTACAGAAGTGTGACCATCCCATCCTCACCTTCCAGTGATAAACCCATTAGTTGAACACCCCAAGGACTAAACAGGCTGCTGTGGAGGACAAGGTGACAAGAGGCACTACGCCCATTCATCTTCATACTCCCATTGTACTTACACAGAGCAGGCAACCAGTGAGCAGTACTAAGTGCAAAGTCAGCTCTAAGGTGAATGCTAATCACATTTAACTCAACAGAACAAATGGTGGAAGGCTACGGAAAATCAGGGTATTAAAGCGTTATTCTAGAAAAACTAACTCCTGAGCCAAGTGATGACCTCAAGAGATACATTTGATTGGAAGCTTAAACAAAAATAATTTCAAAAAACTTACTTTAATGTTGAAATATCAACAAAGTAAATTCAATCATTTCAAATAAAGTTTCAGAGTTCACTATTTTTGTTGTTCTTAATAGTGTTTTTTTCCTTTAACAAGTTAATTTTTTTAAAAGCTGTGGGAATGCAGCATTAAACCAGCCCTGATTCTGGCAGTTGTGAAAACTATACACAGGTAGCCTCCCTACCTATGAATATAAGGAGACCAAGCTTTCAAAGCAGAATGACTCCTTTTAAAATTTTAACCAGTTTCATGATGCAATTATACATTACTCCCACATTTAACCTATGACGTCATCATTTCAGAAAAGCCTTCACTGACCATTCCCATTTAAATAAAATTCTCTACATTATATACTCCATCTTAAAATGTAAGCTACAGAACTGTGTCTCCAGCACCCACAACACGTTGCAGAATATCAAAGTATCCGCTGAATCTATGAAAACTGCTAGTCTCTATCTTTTGAAACTTACTAACCCCACCCATCAGACCAAGGGGTGTATCAATAAAAGTTTGGATCTGTGATGGGTCTTTTAAGAGAAAAAGGGACCAAAGTAGATACAACCCTCCAAGAAGTAGTGGGACACCAGTTAAGTAACACAGAAAAGACAAATGCAAAGAAAGTACCTAGCCTAGATGTTAGTCATAATCTTCATTATTGACCATTTCTTACCAGCAGGACTAATAATGGCTCTTCCCATCCCTACTCCTTAACTCTAAGTTTTCCTGGAACTGCTGTCTTGTAATCATTTGACTTCTCACCAAATACAGCTTCCATGTTCAGCAATTATTTTTGAGAGTAGAATGATTCTAACTGGCAGAAAAATAACTGCATTAAATAACACATGGAACATCCCAGGTTTCACATAGAGCAAATATTCAATAAATTACAAGTTGTAGCACTGTTATTCTCATCTAGGCCATCTATGAATCAGCAGCAGTCAAGTAGAAGCATTAAGTAGAAAAATCAGATCATCCAACTAAAGTCCAGCTCCTTATCTTCCATCACCACACTCCACTTTTCTAAAAGCAGACTGTATGCCTGGCATATAGCAGGTGCTCAGTATTTGTTGAATGATTCTGGGAAACGCCCTAATTAGATACTGCCCTACTATATACATGTTACAACTGGAGCAAGGATGTATAGACAAAAAAAAAAATCTAGAAGATGGTCTGTTTTGATAGCACAAAACTAAGAGGCAGCGGCTCTTCCCTGCACTCACCCACCCATCCTCATTGTTAAATAATCTAAAGCTCATCACTACGTCCTTTTTCTACAGCTATTAGTGATGAGGTGCTAGTGGGTTTCTTTGGACTTTAGCAGAGCTATACAAATAGACGGTGAAAGGCTTAAAAAGTGTTACTTACTGACCTAGAGAAGTAGCAGAATGCTACTGGAGCCATAGTTTTTTTCCATCTGACTTGAGTGAAAGCTGACCTTCCTTTTCTTAGACCTCTTCCTTGGAAATAAGTTGATCTAGATGCACTGAGAGGCTGGAATGGTTGTAGTAAAGGGGTGGGTGATGATTGTTTTTCAAGGAGAAGACCCACATTTCAAATCTGCTAATAAGTAACTGGTTTTTTAACAAAGATGGACCAATGGAAGGAAGTCTTCACTAGAATAAGGATACCTGCCTGGGTTCTGCTGTATAACCCCTTTTTTCTTTGGCACCTATTAAGTCTATCTACACTAAAGAAAATAACCACGGCGAAGTCCACCCAGAGCTGAATGTCAAACTTTACACCCTCCCTTCTCCAGGGACGAATAAAGAACACAAGCCCAAGCAAGAACTCTCTCAAAGCACACATACCCTAAGTTGAAAAACCATTTATTTTACTGGAAAGAAAAAAAGTGATCCAACTCTATGTGTACACCTGCCACAAGCCTTTGAGCCAAAGACTAAGAAGACTTGACACTCTCACCAGGGTCATTCCGAAATCCAACACCCACCAGAAGCAGGAGGTAAGGAAACGGCATAGCCCCCACCAGTTTCTGCACACAACGAGGCCTGCTAGGAAAACAGAACATGAATAGGAAGCTACAGAAGTATTAAAGGACAGGAAGAACAGGAAAATGGGCAGGAGGGAGGAAAAGAAGAGGTGGTCTGAACTTTCATTCCCAAATCCAACACCCACCGGAAGCAGGAGGTGAGGAGACGGCATAGCCCCCACCAGTTTCTGCACACAACGAGGCCTGCTAGGAAAACAGAACATGAATAGGAAGCTACAGAAGTATTAAAGGACAGGAAGAACAGGAAAATGGGCAGGAGGGAGGAAAAGAAGAGGTGGTCTGAACTTAGCAAGGTAAATTAAGGTCCACGGTTCCTGAGGGACTGAACGCACAGAGCCGAGAACGTCCCGGAGACGGGGTACCATGAAGGGTGTATTCTCATGCACAACCGCAGCTCGGAATTTCAGCCCACACACATCCCACCTGAAAGAGAGCACAATACAGGGGCTTTACAGCAAAGCTCAAAAGGGCTTTCCCACTTAAAACTTCAAAGAACATCTCTACAAAGTCTAGTAACTTGATACTCCTTTTAAGTTTACTTACTTGTACCCATCCCCGGTATCAAAATAATCTCAAAGTGAAAAAAGCTTTAAGACCAGAGAATAACTGGGAAGGTCAATCCCAGACTAGGGCCTTTCTTTAAATTAAATAGCAAACTTTCTTTCCTGAGAGTAGACAAAGATATTGCATTTCTCTTGGTGTGAACATTAGCATTCCTCAGAGAAGGTAATTCCTTATCGCAAACTGTTACTGGAAGGTGGGAAAAAGGGCAAGGTTCCAATTAGTTCTCTAGGGTAAAAAGTCAATGTCTGAATCTGGGAACTACTACCAAGGTCCAAGTTAAAAACCATTCAAGGTCTAGGCAAAAGTAGTATCGACTGAAAAAACTGTTAGACCTGAAGGCATCCAATTCTGCCTAGAAAGAAACTAAAAGAACATACTAGAGGGCAAGTGTAAGCTATACATCATTTCTTTTCCAGCCCTATGAGTGATTTCCTACCTAACAACCCTGGGCAAATTACACATCTTCTGCCCTGAAGGAAAAGATGGAGTATCCCCCACTCTGTTACTACAGGATTACAGAGCAATATCTGGGACACGCTGGGACATACTCAAAACAAAGGGCATTGAGAATCACCCTTTAATACAACAGCAATCTCAAACACCTAGAGCCCAAAACTGGCAAGCATCAGAAGAGAATATACTTGAGTAGAGCCAAAAGGATCACGAGGCTCAAAATGTATATAGTAAAGGAAAATGCCAGAGGACTCCAGGTAGCAGTGGTGGTTCAAGAGGATTAAATGCCCATAACTAGTGGGAAGATGGAGTAATCTGCTTAAAGCAAACCTCCCAACCCTGGATTTCAACATTACCATAGAGAGTAAAATTAACAGGTGTGCATATGTATTTATATTATTATCATACATCTTGAAGAAGTAGGGGAGGATGTGAAATCTAACACTGTGGGGACAGTTTAGAACCAAGTAAATGGGCTCTCACAGGGCAGATTCAAAGATAAAGCAATGGAGTGGGTGTGTTCTATTCAGGCAATGAATCTGAGCTGCACAGAGAAGCTGAATTTGAATCTATGCCCCAGAGTCCTTGTTGAACTCAATTTCATAAAAGAAGATACCTTTTCAACTCCTCTCTACCCCAAATTAACATCAAATAAGTTTTTTCTATTAAGTTCACAGGGGGTGAACCGTTCAGGAACCGAAACATGTTGCTTCAAGATGAAGATGATGCCACTTGGGTAGTCTTCACAGTAACTGGAACCTGAGTGGTGATGAATAGTTAACTATTTTAGTTACAGATTTTACCATTGCAGGTCATATCAGACCTTTCACACAGCACAAAGAACAGGAAACTTGCAGACCTTAGTGATGTCACATATCTAGGAATTTCAACAAAGGCTCTGAAAAACAGCACACCTGAGTCTGAATGTCTGGGTCTTAGGTTTAGTCGAATTATAACACAGAGGTGTGACCCAAGATTCATCACACCATTCTTTGTTTTTCCAGACACAGAATCAGATCGACTCCCACTACTAGGGAGCACTGGAAAAATAGCCATGATGGCTAAGGATGTCTATGTATTTCAAAAAGTTAGGCAGTTAGGATTTCTTCCTAGCCTCTGAACCATGCTAGTAACCTCACACCCTAACCCTGCAAAAGCAAGCAAGCAGGGCAGCCTAATTGGAGCCTTAGGCTGCAGGAGGGAATGGCAAAACCATACCAGGGGACACCCCACCACTCTCACCTCAAGCTTTAAAAGGCTGAGTACCGCGCCCGATCCGCATACTGCTCCCGCTCATACCGGGCCATGTCGTACAGGGAATTCCGCGCAGCCGCCGAAGCTTGGGACAACTCACTCTCATGCCCGTAACCGTAGCCCTCTCCAACAGTGGGGACTGGGCCTGTAGCGCGACGCAGGGGGCTCCGATCCCGCCCGTAATATGAAGAGGAAGCTGCAGTAACAGCAGCAGCGGCTGCTGCAGCAGCGGCAGCTGTAGCAGCAGCAGCTCCTGAGGTCGGCAACAGGTGTCTATCGTAGGGATCGAGAGAGGTGGAGGTGAGGTGACTGGCCATGGCTGTGTTCTGGACTTGTGGCATCTGGGACAGGGTCTGCTCTGCGTAATTATACGCGGAGGCAGCTGCAGCCGCCACTGCCTCATAGGACCGGGCAGCACGGCAGCGCTTGTAGTAGGCATCGAGCGCTCCGTACGCGTTGTTGTAATACAATGAATCCCCATAGCTCATGGTGTAAGGTGTACGCACTGCTCCATATTGCTCATTATATTGCTCGGTAAAGTCTGCCACTCGGCCCGAACGATCTATCGGACACTCTTTGGACCAGTGCCCCTCTTTCCCGCACCGATAGCAGCCGCTCTGGTCTCCCATCCCGGGCGCAGTCCTAAGCCGGCTGGTGGACAACTGCACGTGCATTCGTTTGCCTTGAAGAAACAGACGCAAGAAGGGTTGCTATCACTCTTAATCATAGCCCCAACCCCTACCCCAGACACTGGTCATAGCAATGGCTTTACCTAGACAACTCTAATGAAGGACTCAATGCCAAAACTTTTTTTTAATCCAGTATGTAAATTCAGTATAATGACATGATTTCAAACAAAGATCAATTAGATGAACAATGTTTCTAGTCTAACACCTAACCTGAGTTTAATGATTAAGAAACTACTCTCCCTCAAAAACATCTCATCCTTTGCCAAGTAATCGTGGACAAAAACTACTCTGAACAGTGGCCCAATGTCAAAAGAAACCACAATTAAGAGTGCTCCACGAGATTCTGACACTTCCAACCTCCTCTATCACGGCTGATTTCATAACGCAGAATGCAAAGGCCATCCCCCAGACTCCCGCCCCACTCCAAAATTAAAAAGAATAGAATAAGGCTCTAAAGTTACCACTTATAGTCATCCAGACTTGATCCATGGCTGAATGTGATAGGCAATTTTCAAGATTTCCTGAAAAAATACTCGTGAACTGGGGGAGGAGTGAAATACAAGTTGAAGGACTGCCCACCCCTTTAACCTGGGTTATTTAAATTGCTAGATCTGCTATACAACCCAGCAAGGATTCTTTACAACCTGACAACTAACTATGATGACCCCTACCAGAATCAAAGGATTCAGGACAGGAAATTAACAAGATGTCTGAATTTTTAAAAAGATTATGAAAAACATGGAAGAAAAGTGGAGAATAACCAGTAATATTAATCAGTAGATCAAACTGTTCATATTGGCAAGATTAAAATACTTTCCCCCTTACTAGGGATCTGAGATCATAAGAACATGCACTTAATACTTATTATTACTGAAAATTAAAATTTGTATTCTGGAAATGAAAAATATTACTTTTTAAAACCTAACAAAAAAAAAATTCTGTAAAAGTTTAAGTTTTAAACCCTTTCACAGTAGTTTCCACCTAACATGATCTACCAATTTAATGGTAAGCAAAATTCTAGCAAAAACTTTCCAATGCAATTGGCTATGATACACCTAAGCATACAGATGTCAAAGTGAATGGTCAGAATCAGGGGAGTCGACAGGCTATTTATTCATCTAACATTACAGAAAGTAGTAAATATACCATTTCACTTGCAAAATTCAAGTCAGGTTCTGGAAGGCTAGAAAAGGGAAAAAAAAAAAGGTGAAAGGACTAAAAACCAAAAATGTCCTAGTTTAAATATTACATCTGGTTAAGTGTAGGTCGCAGGTATGCAATTAAATATTTTGAGTTCTTTAAAGTGCTAACCTGTGTTCCTCTGGCATTTACTCATGGGGCCACTTTGGTCTCTAACAGAAAATAAGTGTAACCAAGGAACCAACCAAGCACATTCAAGACATGAAAGTCATTAATAAATGCCTGATCTAAGCCCAGAAAAAAACTAAGTTTTTAAAATATCTAAAAGAGATGTTTTTTAAATGGGCAAATAACGTACAGTTGACCCTTGAACACGGGTTTGAACTACGCAGGCCCACTTACGTGAAATTCAAACCTGTGTTGTTCAAGGGTCAACTGTTTTGTCAACCTGAGGATGGAAATCCACTTACGCAGAGGGCCAACTTAAGTTATACTCAGGTTTTCAACTATGAGGTGGGGTGGGACAGCACCTCTAACTCCCCGTGTTATTCAAGAGTCAACTGTACACCCAATACTGAGAAACTGAAAAGAAAAAGACCCCTCTAAAAAATACTGCTATTCTACATACACACAAAATTACTAAGCAATATTAAGAATGGCTAATATTAAGGAAACTAGGGCAAAAATAACTAAGTATAGGTAACATCAAAAAGCCCAGAGTTCAGATGCTACAAGGATAATTTATCCTGAATCAGTCCACGCTATTCTTCCCTCACACAAGTAACTGCTACAGACATCACCACCTCTTCTATGACCAAGTTGAAGTAGTGTCCAAAAATTAGGTATCACACCACAAACGCTCCACAAAAGCAGCCTTTGCTCCCAATTAAGTTGTTGATACAAAATAATTCTCAACTTACCAATTATAAAAGGAAAACAAACTAGACCCGAGAGACCTGTGACACTTCTCCTTAATAGTGAACATTAATACCCACGACACAGGGCACCCGTTACTTGAGGGAATGATGGGTGATCAGACCTCCAGCTCTAATAAAAGTCCAATTTAAGAGAAATAAACAGCAAAGATAGCAGCAATGACTCTTAAGAGGAGTGCTCAGGGAAAGCAGCAACCACTACCATGGTTTGGGCTAAAAAGATTGGAATGTAGATTAAAAATATAGCAAGGAGTTGTGGGAAAACCCTCTAATTTGAAAGCAGTTACAATCAAAGGGAAAAGACTTTTTGACACGGGGACCTAAAGGGGGTGAAAGAAAAGTTAACAACTCACCATGGCTATCACTCCCTTCCCAACTGCCACTCTCGCCACAGGAGCTTAGAGCTTAAACCAAGAGAACACCTTCCAAATAAAGTGACATTCCAGAGCAACACCCATACTGCCCTCTAAGCACACTAAAAGAATTAATCTAGTCTAGGCTTTGAGATAACACCCACCTAAGTGCTCTATTTACTAAGAATGTTAGAGTCCACCCCCCAAACCAGTGAAAAGGCTGTGCCATTATTGCCCTCCAAATACTTCCTCCTAAGAAACTCCTGAAATGAGCCTTTTAATTCTAGAGTGGCTTCATCCTCAAAACAGAATCGCTTGGTACAAGCGGTAAGAGCTGTAGCCCTTTAAAGACATCAGTTATCTAAAGACTAATTATCTTTACTGAAAAGTTGAGCTGGGATGAGGTGCAAGAGCTTAACAGGGATTCTACTCCTAAATGTGTTGCTTAAGCAGATTTTGCCAGGTTCTTCATATATAAAATAATGCATAATGTTGATACAGGCATACCTTGCTTTACTGCACTTCACAGATGTTGCATTTTTTTCAAATTGAAGGCAAGACCCTCCACCACCAAAAAGATTACTTGCTTTAACTCGCTTGACTGTAATACTCACTTTACTGCAGTGGTCTGAAACCGAACCTGCAATATCTCCAAGGTATGCCTGTACAGTGCAGAGGCAATAAATTGAAAGTAGAACACTGCAATGTGCTCGACCACCCTCACCCCCAAAGAAAACATAACTGGGCAATCCTCAGAGAAATGGATTTCTGCACTAATAGGCATAACAGCCTTAAGGGCTCCAAACTAAAGCCTAGTGACTTTTTTCCCCGAGTCTTGATTTGCTTCAAATAAAGCCTCTAAACCCCATGCATTCTCCATTTTAGATCCATCACCCACACTTAATCCTTCACCATTAGCCAGCTACCAGCTGTATATCTACCCCAAAACCCTCCTTTACTTATCCAATCTATTTTCTGCACATGGCCTTGTGTTCAAGCCCTCTTCCCAAAGAGGGCGGTTCACCTTGAAACTCTGTGTTGTCAAGGCCCCTGATGGCCTCCACCGCATCCTCTGCCCGCTCCATGTGTACGAAGGCATAATCTTTCACGATGTCACATTCAATAACTGGACCATACTCCTCAAATTTGGCCCGAAGCTCTTTGTTGGTACAGGTGGGGCTGATGTTGCCCACATGCAACTTTGTGGAGGTTTTGCTCTTATTCTTGCTGGCTTCCACATTGATGTTCACCCCGTGCAGCTTGTAGTGGTGCAGGTTACGTATGGCATCCTCGGCCGCCGTCTTGTCCTCTATGTGCACAAAACCGTAGTTCTTAATGATGTCACATTCCAGCACTTTCCCATACTGCTCAAAGAGTGAGCGGATCTCCTGCTCTGTGGCCTCCCGGGGCAGGTTTCCGATGAACAGCTTCACCATCTTGACTCCGCCTGAACAAGAAAAAACATTATTTTAAGGAGACCTTAGGCTCATATCGCTTCTTAAAAAAGAAAAAGAAAGAAAACCATCATCTCCTTTTTTACTCCAGCAAATATTTCCCGTTTTCCCCCCTCACACACCCACCGCCATACAATAATCAAAGGAAGTGGGAATAAGGAGGCCTGCTACAACATTAACTATAAACCTGTAAGAATGTGTGTAACAGAGAGGTCCTTCCTTAGTAGACAAAGGATTTGATAAGGAATGGGTAGTTTCAAATGGGAATGAAAACTAAAGAGCATGAATGCAGCGCTGAGGGAACTGAGCTTTTCTATCCGCTATAAGGATAACCGGAAAACGAAGGTCTTAAATACCGGCTGACCAGACGGAGTGGCTGCCTGAAATTATGAACTGGCTCTTCTTCCCGTAACCGACATAGCTACCATTTGCGGGAAAGTGGGCTACGTTTTAGGGTTTCCTTTGGAAACAGAGAACGGGAGACTTGGGCCAAATAGCGAGGGGGTAAGGAGAGTACAGGAAGTGCTGGAGTAGGGAACGCCTCTCTCCGGGTGCCATCCTACGAGCTCCTGCAGCATGGAGAAATACGAGGCCAGAGAAAGGGGGCTTCAGACTTATGAGCCAAACACCAATGTCTCAGGATCAGAGAAATTCGCGAAATTGGGTTGTAATTCCTAAGTCTAAGGGAAGTTTGGTTACCGCAGTGCAAACCTCGGGCTAAGAAGCCGAGCCAAGTCCGGTAGAGGGAAGGGTGGGAGAAAGCAAGGTATTCTCGGGGGAGACCGTGGGGGAAGGGACGTTTCAGGCTTATCACGCAATGCCGAGCACCCAAGTCAGCTCTCAGTGAACGGTGCGGAGGCTGCGACCCCACTAGGATACCCCTGAAGCCCAAGGGAGTGAGATAATATTTAACAGGGCAGAAGAAAGACAGTGGAGGGGGGTCGGAGTCTCTCACCCGCACGGAAAACAGCAGCAGCTCTTCCTCGCGGCGCGGACGCTTCTGACAAAACGCTAAAATGGCGGCGACCGCAGCAGTGACTCTGGGTAGAGAGGGGGAGGTGAGCCTACCACCGGATTGGCCATTCAGGAAAGTAAAAAGCAGGCGTTCCCGCAGATCTTCTTCCTGATTGGTTAGCACGAACGCCAATTACCTGAGAGGCCGGGAAGAGGTGGGAACGTCAGTAACCCCGGAGCTTTTACACGAAAGCCAATGAGCACCAATCTTGCGAAGCCGAAGTCACTGATTGGGCGAGGGGTTAGCGTAAGGGAGGAACTACAAACGTGGGCTTCGCCAGCGGGGTTCGACCCGCCATTAGGCGGAGCGAGCTAGGGCCCAGGTGTGGCGGTCTTTAGCTTCATGGCGCCAACTTTGTTAAGCTTCATTTCGCCACTTCCACGTGCACACCCTGACAGTATTCCGCACTCTATTTTGCCTTCTACTCCAAACGTCTCCCTCTACACTCTCAAACTACCTCCTCGCAGCCAGGATGTTGCGGACGGCTTTACGCAGACCCCCAAAATCCGATAAGAAAAATAGCGAAGCGGCCCACCCGAATAAACCTCCTCTTTTGACCAAGAATCCATACTGTAGCCGTGGGAGTCGCGGGGCTCCCCCAAATTAAAACTTTCATAGGTGGTGATGAAAGGAACTCTGAAAACGGTTAATGGACAGAGCTTCAATTAAGGTATAACGGCCCCAAAGTCCGCCCAGCTGGGGCTGGCATTACTCAGGAGGTGCTGAGACAAGTCCACCCCCGGAATCGGCTTCCCAGAGTCCAAGATGAAGATGCGGCTTCTCTGTGTGACCATGGAGATCGAGAAAATACCCCCCACCCTGCCCTGAGAAAAAACTGGAGCAGAAAAGTTTTTTGTTTTATTTTATTAGGCGCCATCAGCCAGAGCTGTAGGTTTAACTCCTAGAACCGACCTTGGAGGAAGGAGCCTACTCACAACCAGCTATAAACAAAGTACAATCAAAACGGCATTCTCCAGAGGGTCTGGCTCCCTCATCACGTTTTGGGTTTTTTTCCATCCTTTGGCTTCTTCATATTTACTGAGCAAGCAATGACCCTTTGCAAGGCAGCTTTTCAAGAGAGAGTTAAAAGGGGTAGAGACAAATACTGGGTGAAAAAACAAAGTATGATAAAAAGAAGTGAATTGTTTATGAGGGAAGGATTAGGAGTGGAAATGAACATACTACCGATCAAAGCAGTGCCTCCCACCCCACCCCCCAAAAAAGAGGGTGTGGGGTCACGAAGAGAAAGATGAAGCCAAGGTTATGGAAATGATATCAAATGGTGGAAAACTGGTCAAGAACTTACTCTAGGGTGGGAAAATAACGACCTAAAAACGTAAAAATATTTACAGATGTCGTGGTCACCGATCTTGGTCCATTTTCATTGTAGATTCTGATACTGACACTCTGAGACTAAATCAAGGCCATGGGATCAGTGATGAAGAAAACCAACTCAATGTTAGTCAGCTGCCCATGTGCCCTTTTGAGGAGGTGGTCTCGACTCAAGCTGCACAGGGAAACGCATCTGGTATAGAAATCGTCTCAGTTCCTGTCACTCTGATCTTCCAAAATACCAAAACATATGAGATCAACTCACTCTATGAAACTAGGAATCTCTCCAAGTCCGCAGGAGAGACTGGGAATATAAATCCTCTCAGGATCACAAATCAAGCCAGTTTGTACACCACTGCCCACCACCACCTCCCAATCTAATTACTTGATTTACTTCTGAAAGCCCTTTAGGTTGTTATGTTTCATTTTGCAAGCTCATCCAACTGAGTAAAACACATTAAATCGTCCCCCTGCTTTTTAAGACTCATTGCAATTCAAAACATTTCAAACTCGCCCCACCCAATCTGGTTCTTGCCAGAATCTCCCAATCTCTTTAACAACCCCCAACCACTCCCCCATCCCCCAACTATGCTCCAGCACATTGGCCTTTCTGAACCAAGCCCATTCAGACTGCAATGTTCTCCAGGTCCTTCACGGGCCACCCATCTAAAGACATCCTCCTACTGCAGCACTACCTTGGCACTCTATCCCATGACTCCATTTTTCCAAATACTTACCACTACTTGAAGTCCTATTTGTTCATTTTCTGCCATCCTCCTACGCCCAGGCCCCAGTAAATACTTGTTCTACAAGGACAGGGCCTTTCTTATTTCCTACCATGTCCTTAGTGTTAGAACTGCACGTGGCACATGGTAGGCAATTAAACTTTGTTAGCTAACAAATAAACACGAGTTGATTTCTTGATAATGGAAAGGAATGACTGGATTTTCAGTTAATACCAGCTTTAGAAGATGAGATACTTAATACTAAAAGAAGCTCATTTACTCTTATCAGCAAGTACACTTTCCAGTCTCCATCAAACAGAAAAGACACAGGCCCAAAAACCAGGGGATAACCTATGCTACAGCATTTGATCACAAGGATCACCAAGTTGACAAATGCTGCAAAATGAAGCTTTAAGTAGGAAGACTTATAGCTCAAGTGTCTCCATAATGATCATCTACTCAACCATTATTTTACCGAGTATTAAAGGAGCTTAATGTTTGTCTCTTAAAAACCATTACAGGTTTTTAATTAAAAGACATCTAGTCTAAATCCTCTACTTTACCACCCCAACTACAGAGAATGAGACTGAATGGGATGTTTTCAAAATACCTTGACTGGAACACTGTAGATGCAATTTTGCTGATTCTTAATTTGCTGTTTAGGTTACCAAGCCCCTAAAAGGTAAAGTGACCTGTCCAAAGTCATTTAGAAAGCTGATATTCTATCAGAGTCAGGTATAAATATTCTGTCTGAAGATCTTAAAGAAATAAAAGGGGGGAAGGGATAAATAAAAAAAGTTTAAAAAAATAATTTTAAAAAAGGAAAAAAAGAAGAAAAAAAAAAAAGAAATATAAGAGCTTGGAGCCTGGACTCTTGAAAGGGAAATGAAAGGCAAATCCAAATTTAGGGGGGGGAAACACTGGTGTCAGTGAAAGCCACTCAAATGTGAATAAGCAATCTGTATTGATTTCATACCCTTAGAGATAAATATATAAATTTAATACACCTAATAAATAACGCTGGCTCCTGGTCCAGAAATAAATTAGTGGTCTAATAAGGGCTCAAATTAAAACAAGTATTCTCCAGGGATGTTCAAAGGGAGCCAGTAGGCCAGTTAAGCAAGCTTCCTATGCCTCTAATCCCACTCCCAGCTACACGCTCTCAAGCCTCTCTTTAATGTCTTCACAGGCCCATACCTTTCTTCTCCATACCCAGGAGAATCTGGTCCCAAGGCACTGAGACTGGAAGTAGCCAAAACTGGGGTGGTTCAGTGCCCTATGTCACTCCTAGTACCACACATTACAAAAATCCACTGCCTTCACTGTTACTCATATGTGCTGCACTCACACCTACATCCAAAGTCCTTGCTCAGATGTGTGCTCCACTAGGCGACACCAATCTCCCTAGAATGTTCTCATTTCTGTAAGATGGCTAGCATTTAATGAGCAGCGACTATATATGAGGCTCTACACTTGTCACATGTTCTCATTTGAGCCTTCCAACAGTATTGTTGCAATGATTACAAGCAAAGTCCTAAACAGTTCAAAATGGCTGGTTCAGTTTTTTAATCCACTACTTTCTAACCATGTAATCTTAAGAAAAGTTACTCTACAACTTTAACTTATCCGTTTATAAAATAGGTTTAGGAATCCCTAATGCATTTGGGTTGCAATGAAGATTAAAGGAATATACATGGAAAAAACTTTTAACAGTGCTTATCACACATTCAATAAATGTTAGCTATTATCCCCATTTTATAGATGAAAAAACTGAGGTAGAGTACCTGACATGTCCAAGATCACACAACTAAGTGGGAGAACCAAGCAGGATTCAAATTCAAGAAATGTGATTTTAGAGCCAACACCCTTAGTCATTCTCTGTGCCAAATGAGTTTTCACATCAAACGAATCCTAACTCCACAGTTTTCTCTCATTACTGGCACTGCCCCGCCCTCTCCCCTTCCTTACCTATCACTTCCCTGGCATTATGAACTGTAGCTAGTTCCCTGAGGTAGGTCTGGCTTCCTCACACTACGAATTCTTCAAGGTCAGCCCAAGGGCCCAGCTACGTAAACACTGTATTTCCAGCACTACAGACACAGTATTTCAAATGACTTAGAGAGCTAGACTTAAAATTATTTAAGAACTTTTTTTTTCCCCTGGAAAACTCTAGATTCCATCCTTTATGACCCTTTAAAAAACACCTATAGAATTTAGGTACTTATTATAATTGTCCACCTGCCATCTACTAATCTTCTCTATCACCCAACTAGGGTAATAGCATCCTATTACATAGCATACTAGTCCATAAATCTAGGAAATTTATTTTCATTATAACCTGAGCCACCCCATGTTAGAGTCAAACTTACTTGGCTTGACAGCACAAAATGACCAGAGAACCAACGGTCTGTGCATGGACTTTAGCAGAGCTCAACCTACAGGTATGACCTGAAAGGGTGCCCACTCGTAGAGGCTGACCATTCGGTGATAGTCTCATTACCTGTAATATAAAGGATGGGGCCCCAAGCTTACCCCAGAATTTGAAACAAAGTCCAAATCTCAGAAAAGCAGGCTGACAAGGCTAGAAGCCTCTATTTGGTCTTGTGCCAGGAATAAAGCATCTAAAACTTCCCCAATGAATGAAGGCCAAGTTGTAGAGGTGATAAGATGCAAAAGTGTTAAAGATCTACAGGATACTGGGAGCCCACATTCCCCAGCCCTTTCCCAGAACACACATTAAACGTCTGCCCTCCCATTCACTCGACCCAACTGTCTCCAAGGTATAGGACCCTGGAAATCACAAATCCACAAAAAGCAAAGTTTGAGAAATGGGCTATAGGACTGACACAGTGGCATAATTTAAGAGGGGAGGGAATTTTAAAACAATCTGCAAGAAAGGAAAATGACAAATGATTTAGCTTTGTAGCTCTTCCTGCTTAAACAGTGAGAAGCCTGAGGGTTGAGGCGACAAGGGCATCAGGACCTAAAGATGATAGGCAGTTAAACAGTGATTGATCATCAAGGCCAGGTCACTCTGAAGAACCTGGGCTACAATACAGAACATCAACACTGGCCCCAAGAGCACATGAAGCTGTTTTTCACAGGAACCATGGGGTTGGGAGTGGCAGAACCCTCATTGGAGAGAAAGGAAGACAGAAAGCCACATTGACAAAGAAATATTACAAATACGCAGGCCACAATCACAGCCCTACAATCAACCAACTCTCCATTTTCCAGGGTAAAAACCAGAGGTAAGCTTGTTAGCTTGGCCCTCAGATCACCCCACCTTCACTGCAGAAAAATGACAAGAAACCTATCAAACACAGCCTCCCAGTCATAAAAAGAAATGAAAAGGAGCAGCAAAGCACTTGAAGGCAAAGCAATGAACAGAAAAAGAGCCCTGGCCCAGTACCCCGAAATTACTCGTTAGTATCCACAAGTGCTCGTGGTTACAAAGACCATCCATATGCTTTTGCCTACTGGGCAGAGGCAAGAGAATGTCTGGGGCAAACTACTTTGTCACAGACCAGTTCACAAGTACCCAGGGAAGGAGTCAGAACTCATGTGCACTACACACACACCTCCCCCAAATCACCTTGCCCCAGCAGGCTCCCAAATCAAATCTCTAAAGCATTCTTACCCAAAGGAACATCGGTTGGTTGTCCGGTTATCACCACCCCACCCTACCGGTCTTCTTCCATTCACCCATCGACCCCAAACCTCCCATTTTGTCCCTAGCTGGAACCGCCATATTTTTTTGCCCAAGTCCTCTTAACCCCTAGCCCTGGGGAAAAAAGTAGAGAAAGGATCTTCAATTTCTCACCCTCTCTCAGCATCCCCACTTGGTTATGCGCACCTCGACCCCTTTAGAGTCTATCATGACAGCTTCAAAAATAAACCCAGTAAGAAAATATCTGGAAATCCTAACATATGGAGATAGGGAAAGTGAGTTGCAAGTGACTGATGGTAGGGGAGGGCAGGACGCAGGAAGGACGCTCCAGGCGATGTTCGACAGGCGAAATACCATGTTCGTGGCGAAAATCTCCCATACCTGCTTCCACCTGTCCCCGCCCTTCTCTCTCCAACCACAGGGAGGGCAGTACTAGACACCGACATCATCCTCAGCTCACTACTGGCTCCTTTCCAGGTCCCGGCCTCAGCAGTCACTCAAGCCTACTGCCTGAAGGATCCACTAGCTCTCAAGCACCAAAGCGGCCCATTCCCCACTTCTCACTTGAGAAGCCAAACCCCAGAACCACTCTGCTGGAGCGCAGGTTGTTTCTCAATGGGAAACAAATGAGGGAAAATGGTCAAGCACAGGCAGGGGAAAATGGGCAATGAATTTAGTGCATTTTGGTGTGGTTAAGTCAAGCCAAAGGCTGAAAAAGCCCAAGCAACTTGGTCTGGACTCTCCAGTCCTCAAGATGGCGGACGAGCAGGACAATGATGAGCTAAATCCCTCTGGGATGCAGGGAAATCATTCTAAGTTCCACATTCAAATCTCCTTCATCTGCTCTGGGTCCTCTGGCTGCTTCCCTTCAGCTGTCACGTCTTCCTGGATGTCAAACTGACTCCTCTGAAACTGAGTGCAATCAAGACAATGACAACCAGGTTTCCAAACTGCAAATTGCCCCAAGTTTTATTTGTAGTCCATACAAAAGGGAAAAAAAATTAAGGTTTTTCTAACACCACCTACTTGGGGAGATGGGGAAGTGGGATTGTGCCACTCGGCATCCGCTAGAACATCAGGGGTAAGGATGTGGATGTGTACCAACTGACTGTCCCGACAGGAACTCAGTCTCAACACAGTCTACAGAGAGACAGTCAGGGCCCCCTGGACTGCTGGCAGAGCTTGGCGCATAGGAAATGGTTAAGCTAACCCTTTCCTGGCCTCCCTCGTATCTAAAAAGAAAAAGGCGCCGCCGACCTCAGCTGCAGGTTGCTTCCCCATCCAGACGACCTTAAATATCGCGCACAAAAATAAAAGGGAGCCAGGAAAAAAATAAAAACATAAAAGAAATTCCCATCCTGGGGAGATGGGAGGCAGGGGAGAGGGGAAACCGCAGATCTAGAGCCAGTAGCAAGATTTGCTGCTGAGGCGAAGGAACAAAGTAGGTTACTGCCGAACACTCAAAAGGATCGTCTCCTGGGGAAGGCCCACATGGTAGAAGGAATGAAAAACCGCAAACGGGAGAGCTCTGGGCCAGTGGTTATAACCTGGGTCTGCACCCGACCCCACTCCTCCTCTCCTTCCCTCCCTGCGGTGCCCCACCCAGGACGGCCCTACATGCGGCGCTGGTAGCCAGAGTGCATCTGAGCTGCCCGCAGGTAATCATTATAGGAGCCCGAATAGCGTGCGTAATCGGAATGGGCATCGGGCAGGCGACGGTAATCCAGCGAGGACTTTGTCGGCGAGCGGCGGAACGAAAGCTGCGACTCTGATAAACGGCGGTAATCAGAGAGCTCGGCTAAACGCCGGTCGGAACCATACCTAGTCGAGAGAAGAAGACAGTTGGTGAATGAGACAATCGAGGGGAGGGCTCCAGGTGGGCATGGGGGAGATGCCAATGGGGGCAGGGAGGGTGTGATCAGACTGGTCTCCAACAAACAAGATTGTCAGAAGGCTCATCACCCTACCCAGGGCAAGAAATCAATAGTTCGGCTCAGTGGGAAACCAAGCCCGCCGCTGAAGCCCTCCCTTCTGAGCTGGCCAGGGTGGATTTTGCTCTACAGTCCCAAACCACGAGCAAACTACTCCTACCCCTGGGCCCTACACAGAAAGACCGTGGTTGTTTATCAACAGAACGGCGGACGAAAGCAAGGTCCCCAACTTCCCCCAGAGTGGACGCACCTCACACACCCTGCCTTCAGCCAGTGAGTGCCAAAAGGACTACTCTTTCAAACCCACCCCCACCAGAGCCAGGACAACCAACCACGTAACAGGCTGAAGGATCCTAGAGACGGTGGGAAAGGCTGTGGGCCACGATCTTGCAGGCAGTAGCTCCAATGGCACTTGGGCTAGCCCAGACAGGTGACACTTCTCCCAGCCTGACTAGCTGGTACCACCCCAGACTGAGCACTATGATCCACTTGAACCCTGGTGACCAGGAAAGTTCACAGATATCCCCCTCAGCCTTTGGATGTCCCACGGGAAGAGAAAACCAAGGGAGGGGCCGATGGCTCCAGTTTCCCTCCCATGCCAACCTCAGCCCCTTGCCCTAAGCCCCAGCTGGGGGCAGAGGCAGGGGGGGCATACAGTACCTTTTCGACATGGCGACAGCCTTTTTGTAGGGATCGTCGTAGCTGGCCCGGGGTGGGGAGAGGCGGGTACGCTCATAGGGCGGCGGGGTGCTGTTGGCGTTGGCAACGGCCCCCTGGGACATGGACAGATAGGCTGCAGACGGCTGACCTGCCCCATCGTAGGCATTGCCCGGCTGGCCACGGTAGGAGGCAGCAGCCTGGGGATGCTGCTGGGCAGCATAGGAAGCAGCCAGTGAGGCTGACTGAGTGCGGTAAGGAGCTGCCAGGGTGGCAGAAGGCTGGGCCCCGTAGGCAGCTGCGGCGCCATAGGAGCCAGTGGCCGCAGCAGCTGACTGAGCCCCATAGGAGCCTGACAGGCCCATTGATGCTTGAGCCCCATAACTGTTCAGCTGGGTCTGAACAACCGGCTGGGCCCCGTAGGACCCAGCCATTGGGGTAGCGGCTTGTGCAGCGTAGGCGGCTGGCTGGCCGGCATAAGCTGCAGCTGGCTGTGCCACATAGGCAGCAGGCTGTGAAGAGTAGGACGCAGCCTGTTGTGCAGCATATGGGGCAGACTGGGCATTGTAAGAGGCTGAGGGCTGGGCATTGTAAGAAGCTGCCTGGGCCCCATAAGCCAGTGAGGCGGCTCCAGACTGGGCCCCATAGGAGGCTGCCTGGGCCCCGTAGGAGCCTAAGGAGGAAGCTGCTCCCTGGGTGTTGTAGGAGGCAGCCGCACGAACCCCATAGGAAGAGGCAGCCTGCGCGCCGTAAGAGGATGGCTGGTTGCCATAGGAAGCCATGGAGGAGCCCTGAGCCCCATAGGAATTGAGCGAGGAAGCCGCAGCTGGCTGACCCCCGTAGGAGAGGGCCGAGGCCGAGGGCTGGGCTCCACCATATGGGCCAAGTGAGGAAGCTGCGGCAGACTGGGAGCTGGGGCTGGCCAGCTGGCCCCTGTATGGGGCCCCAAGGGAGACAGAGGGCTGAGCGCGGTAAGAGGCTGCCTGGGCTGCCATGGGCTGAGTCCGATAGCCGACACCCAAAGAGGCAGAAGGCTGGGCCCTGTAGGCAGCTCCCAGCGACACCGAGGGCTGGGCCCGGTAGGTGGCTGGCTGGGCCGTCAGAGGAGCCACATAAGAGGCTCGGGGAGGTGAACGGCGCAGGGGGCTGCGGTCGCGACCAAAGAAGGGTGGCGTGGGCTGACGGGCTTGCCCATCAAAGCCACCAGTGCTGTTGCCAAAAGCCTGCTGGTAGTCGAAGGCGGCAGAGAAGCCACCAGTTCCGGGGAATGCTGCATCCCCAGCCCCTGGTTTCTTGGTCTTGTCCCCAGACTGGATAGCCAGGCCAGGCCCCTTCTTCTGACCCTTGGTTGAGAGTTCCACGTTGATGCGCTTGCCCTTCACTTCTTTGCCGTTGAGCTGCGCGATGGCGGCTTTGGCATCTGCTTCCTTCTCCATGTGAACAAACGCGTAGTCTGATAAAGCAGCAGACAGAGGGTTAGCAATTAGGGGGGCAGGGCATGCTACCCGATGGGTCCCAAAATGGACACACCAACAGCACCCAGCTGTTGCCAGCTACCTCCAGGCCTCCAAACCCTCCTCTCCGGGAGTCTGTCATAAAATGTGGCTCCCATGTAACAAAGCTTCTGACTGTCCCAAGCAGCCACCTTTGCCTGTGGCCTTCTCCCCATTCTCCCCTTTCCCTCTGCCACCTCACCCAACTTCCTGGTGAGAGAAGAAAGAGCAAAGATGAACTGCAACACAGGATAAAAATCTTCACAGCTCCTGTAAGTATAAACCAGCAAACAAAGCACAGAGAGGGTGCCTGGATCACTGTCATTCAGTATTCTCTAACCTAAGGTCACCAAACAGAACTGCTCACCTTTGAGACTTGACTCTCAAACACTGGAAATGACCAATTATGTCTTGGCACGACCCATTTCTCAGCGTAGGGTCCAATTTGGCCAAGAGAGCTAGACTGCAATGCATAGTTCATAAAACTCCTCCAATATTATCTCCCCCTTTCCACAGTACTTCCCAGTTTTCAAAGTACTTTCATGCACAGGACCACAATGAGACGCACAACAATCCTGTGAGGTAAGCAGAACAAAGGATCACTCTCCTCATTTCACAGGTGGGCAAATACACTCAGAGAATATATATATGGCTTGCCCCAAATCAAAATGTGCTAGATAGAGCCAGGAACAGAATCCCGGGTCTCCACGCTGCTTCACTACACCAGTCTATCCTGAGAAGTCCACACATAAGGTAGACCTGTGTAACATGACTAGGGAAGGGAGAAGCTGGACCTCATGTAAGCCAGCAAGGTGTGGGAACAGAAACTGAACCTGTCTGAGTTCAGGCCCATTCCCCACCCCCAGGCTACATTACAGCCTCCATCAGTTCCTCTACAAGGGACAGAGGTACACCTTACCCCTTGGGCTTCTGTTCATAGAGCAGACCATTTATAGCAAAGATTTGGTTTCTCAGCTTTAAGGCAAGAAGCTGCAATTTCCACAGCTACCAGGCTCTGCTAAACAGGTTACCCCTGAGGCCCTCATTCAGGATCTGAATGAGCAGGGTGGGATATGCTCTAAAACAGGATAATGATCTCAAAGACCTACACACCTACCGCATAGAAAGAGAAAATTTCAGGAAAGAAAGGAGAAAAAATTCTTGTTCACATTCAAACTCACAAATCACAATGGTGCAAGCAGGATATGAGGAACAATAAGCAGCCCATGCTTGTGGGAAATAAAGCCATGCACTTAACTCCACCTGGACCTATTGCTACTTTAAGAGAGAGTCCAGTCTACGGCCACGCTACCCTGAACATGCCCAATCTCAACTGATCTCGGAAGCTAAGCAGGGTTGGGCCTGATTAGTACTTGGATGGGAGACCACCTAGGAAGACCAGGTGCTGCAGGCGGGGGAGAAAAAAAAAAGAGAGAGAGAGTCCAAGTACCAGGACCCCATCTCTCTCACATGAGTTTAAGAAATGAAGTACTACCTGGATGAAATTACTAAGGTTCCATTCTTGAAGATAAGAAATCCTTTTAAATGGCCTCTAAATAACATGTTCTACTTTCTAGAAACTTTCATACTGGGATGCCCTCACTTACTGCTCCTATAGAGCAAGTTATTTTCCTGGATGTAAGGCAATGCCTCCAAAGGACTCTCATACAAATGAGAATAAAAATTTAACCAACAGGCAGAAGTCGGAAGTGTGGTACAGCATAAGGAATCCTGGGCTAGGAGCTAAAAGGCCTCAGTTACAGATCTGGGTATCGCAGACTTGCTGTAAGTTCTCAAGGAACTTGTAATTTACTTCTCCATCTGACAAATCTCTCCTACCTACCTCAGAGTTAGATTGAAATGAGAATATAAAAGTGCCCTGTAAAGTAAAAATAGCTATAAAGTGATAGATTATGATGCTTATTCAAGCCTGGGAATAACCACAG
>NW_006435764.1:4814306-4869217 GCF_000325575.1 Pteropus alecto
CACAGGCTTCCTACAGAACGTTATTATTCACCTCTAAGAAAACACAAGAGCTACAATGAAATCTGTACATGCAAATTTGGAACCTGCCAAAGATGATAAAACAAAATGAACTATCACCGCTCTCAGTCCACACACCCCCCATGGCCAGAACCTGATGTCTACCAATTGTGAAAAGCAAAAGTGTTACTTTCCACCTAGCCACAGGGAACTAGAATTGTTCTCTGATCTCTCACCTCCACTTTGGGTAGAGTGAGCTAAAAATAGATACTGGTGGTAGGGGATTTCCTTAAAAGCAGAGACTGAGCTTGACCCTTCAGAATGGCAAAACCAACCAGAGAATGCAACACCAAGCAGAAAGCGGGACCTCTTGGCAGCTTAAGGGAATGGGAAAAAAACTCCAAGCACTGTGAGAAAATGTTAAAAGCAACATACTATATTCCTGACTATACTGAGACTAGAATGAGCTAGGAAAAAACACCTAACAACAAAAAAAACAAATTAAAGGGGATTTTAAGACTAGATCATCCCATTGTCTACTTCCTACATAGTTGGGTTTTATTGAGACCGAGTTGTGAAATTTGAAAATTGAGATTTCACATGCACAATTCAAATGACCACCCAGATGGACTGCATAACTGACTTTTTTTAAGAAGCCATCAGATACAATCATAACCAATTTATATCAGAAATTGCCTAAACTTGACATTGGAGGGAAGTGTGAACAGTTGTCCAGTTGACTCAATCACATCGAGGCTAGCTAATTCTATCATAGTGAGCAGCCAAAGACAGGCCTAACCCTATCAAAGATTCCCAGGAACTCAACTACTCCTAGGACAATGAAGAAAAAACAGATTTAAGAACTCCAGGGAGCCACCTTCCTGGAGAGCTAGTTCAAGAACAGTGACTTCTGAAGGAAATCCACTGCATTTAAAGGGAGTAGCAAGCAATGTTTTTACAGAGAATTCCACGTGGTCTTCACAATTCCTCTCATATCAAGTTGATAATCCAGAAAAACGAGTTTTCCTATCCTGAGAGGAACAAAAGCCTCTAACTTGAAACTATACAGCTGGGTATAGGATGAAAGAATGGTCACCCACAAGCCTTTCAGACCTCCGCTTAAGTCTAAATGGTTCCTAGCTGTCAGGGACTCTCATACTCCTACTTCATCCTGGAACACCCAATAGGATGTAGCTGTGGAGAGTGGTTACAATGCACTGTTGCTATGGAGTTTTTAACTCTACAAATCAAATCATAGCTAAATTCCTGGGGTAACCAAGCAACTGTTTTTTTCCCTGTGAAATGAAACAGAACTGGATGTCCTGTGCCATGGCAAGCTTCTGTGCTTTTCGCCTGACAGCCGACACAAGACTCAATCAAATGTCCATTCCCAGCCCAAGAAAAGAGTACGTTATTTGCAGAGCCAGAGTCAGTCTCTTCTATTACATTCCCAATTTAAAAACCTCACTTTCCTTCATCCCCGAGAGATAGAAAAGCAACAGTGAAGGATATGATGCTCAAATCTTTCGCAATCCCTTACATATCAGTGTACCTACAAATAACAGCCGACCACAACTCCCTGCGGAAGTCAATGCATTTCTGCTAATCAAATGTTTACAAAGGGACAAAATGCACAAAATTTTCACTCTCTCACAAGGAGTCAGCCAAGAGTTCTGAAAACCACGTGTAGTTATACACTTCACCCTGTCCCCCACTGCCACTTAGTGTCGGTCCCACGCAAATTCGGCAAATTGTCAGCTTTCCCGACCACCGGGAAAGCAAGCTTCTTGACCAATGAGTTCCATGCAGACTGTCCCTGCAGAAGCTAGTTTCTAGACTACAAACTAGTAACCACCCTGCCTAAGAATCACAAAAGAAACACAGTAGGTCAATTAAACACAGAACTCTCATAATGAGCCATACATCCCCCATCCGTTTCCTGGCCAGGTGCCCAATCTGAGGCCCTTCCCACTCTTTTACTCTGAACAAAAGCAAAAATCCATGCACCATACAGCCTGCCTCAGAGCACCCAGCAGGAAAGCCCGATTCCGGAATATTCGTGGACTCGCATAACCTGAGTTGAGGAAAATAGAACGCAGTATTAATGCAGAACAAGGAATTGATGCTGGTAGTGAAGACTACAACCCGTTACACTTCCCAGTTACGAAAAGGACAAGGTATGGCCCAAAAGATGTGCTTTTTTTCCAAGACAGCAAATGAAGTATCTTGGTGGAAATAAATAAGCACCTGCACCCACAATTATCCTCAAAACTTGTCTCACAGGGAATGAGCACATATGAACCCAACACCAGGAGTAGGGCGTCCGATACTCCCAGGCTGCATCCTTGAAGGTGGCAGGGCAAAGTTAACTCTCATCTGCTCCCAAGTGGTACAGAGACTAGCCACATACACAAGGCTGTCCCACCAAATCCTGCCAACATAAAATAAAGAGCTTACGAGTAGGAACCCAGGTTATGAAAAACATCAAGTGGGTCCCAAAGAAGTCAGGCCTAAATTATGGTAATGTATTTTTCTCAAAAGCAATATAGGGATCTGCGCAGATTAGACATTCAAGCAAAGACGGCTACTAAGTAAATCTGTCTAGCCAATGTTTAACGGAGACCTCTCACACGCCCTTTCCCATATCCCCCCTCAGCCAGAGTATGCCCCCTTGCAAAATCACCAAGTTTATAAAAGAATGACACTGCCTTGGGGCACAGGCTTGGCCAGTAGTCTACGGAGAAGAGGTCTTCAGCAAACAAGCCTCCTTCCACATGCGAGAGGTCAGGGTTTCCAGTTTATATAAGTAAAATCAAACCCAAAGGAAAAAAATTCAACTTTGCGGGAGCTGGAAAGCGCAGAGTTGCCACGCCTAACCCACCTAACAGTATTGAAAGGCCAAAGTGGTTCAGAAGGGGACCCTCCTGTACCCATGAGTAACTATACCCATGAATACACCCATGCCATACAATACTAAAAAGATCCCAGCCCAAGAAACGACCAAGGGCCCCGTTACCTTCCGCTCGGGAGCATTCACCGGGAGGGAACACGAGGGTGGTCTTGGGGCGTCAGCCCCCACCTTTTCCCTCTTCCCTCGCTCTGACCGACGTCTGGAGAGGAAGTGGGGAAGTGGAGAGATCTTCCCCGCTCCATGATCCGGCTTGTGCCCGTCACTTCCCAATTTCCGCTCGGTGCCAGGCCCAGGAAAACAGTGGAAGACGCGCCCCCGGGACACTCGCAAATCTGTCAGGCGCGGCCGCGGCCCCGGCCCCGGCCCCGTAGCTTGGCCAACAGTGGCCACCGCACCCACCCAGAGCCGCTTCCTCCCATTTTGTGAATGGTGCCTAGATCGCAGGGGAGGAGGGTGGCTCTACCCATCGCGCCCCCAACACCTCCGGCCTCGCTCCCGCGGACTTCCCCACCCCCACAACCGCGCAGTGACCGACCCCCGGGAAAGGGGCGTGGCTAACAAGCAGAGTGCCCCGCGCGTCCCCGCGCCCGCCCCCCCGCGCGCGTCTCCGCGTTACCTTTTACCACGTCACATTCGATGACGCGTCCACGGCGCTCGAAGAGGCTGCGCAATTCCTGGCTCGTGCACGCAGCCGACACGTTGCCCACGAAAATCTTCCAAGTGTTAAGAGGCCTTGGGCGCGACATCTCCACCACGAGCGCGCGCCCTGGCCGCAGCTCGTGGCCGTGCAGGGCCTCGATGGCGCGCAGCGCGCCCGCGTTCTCGCGCATGTGCACGAAGGCAAACTGTTTCATGACGGCGCAGCTCATGACCGTGCCGTAGGGCGCGAAGAGGGCTGCCAGTTCCTCCGGCGTCGTATCCGCCCCATCGACGTTTCCTACGAATATCTTCATTTTGCCGCCGCAGCCGCCTTCCCGGAGAGCCGGGACCGCTCCTCCAGCGACAGGCGAGACGTCCGGTCGGCCAGCAGTCCTCCCCAGGAATGGCTGGCGACCGAGAACCCCGCCGCGCAGGCGCTCTGATCTAGCCAATCAGGGCTCGCATCCCGCGCGTCCTGCAGCCAATCATAGAGGCTGAGAGAAGATGCACTCAGACGCAGCCAATCCCAGAGGGCCTGGAGCCCGCTCGTTAGCCTAGGTAGGAGAGGGACGGCGGCGCGCGACCAACCGCCACCACCGGGGGGAGGGGAAGAAGAGGTGGAGAGGTAGGTACGCGCTCGGGGTGCGCCGGCAGCCGAGCGGCCTAGTTGGTGAAGCAGCCTCTGGCCCGGGCGGGGCGGGGATTCGCGGGCCCAAGGAAAAACTTTGTTCAGTCGGAAGTCCGAGCTTCTCCTATTCTGGCAGCCTAGGCCAAACCCACGCCTAGAAGTGGCAGGGAGAATGTCTGCGGGAAGGCCAGGCCTGGCATGAGAAACCCAGACTAACGCCTTCCATCAGCAAACGGCTCCTGGGACTTCTGCCTCTGGGACTTTTCAGAGCAGTCTGAGGGGATCTGAGAGGCATCTGCCCCAGGAGAAACCTTCGTGCCATTAATTTCTTCTTCGGAAACACATCCTCTGAGGTTGCTGAGGTCCTGGCAGGCGCTGGAGATGTGAAAAATCAGAGCCCGTCCCTGCCTTTATGGAATTTACAAGCGAAGATTAATTAATGAAATTTTCCACAATAAAAAGTTTAATATAATAGAAAATTTGGTCAAAAAGACAGTCCTTGAGTGGACAAAAGTTGAGCCTTTAAAAAAAAACAAAAAGGAAAAATTCAAAACCGACAGATGTGTGTAGAAAAGATTTTGCATGGCTTAAGACATCAAAAACAAATACATGTGACATGTGGGCATCACCAAGAACATAGAAGTGAACAAAAAGTAACAAAAATCCCTACCTTCTTGGAATTTATATTATGGTGGGGAGAGAGATTAACAAGTATAACACATAACCTGTTGGATAGTGATAAAGACTTGAAGTAACCGAGGGAGCAAGCAAGTCGTCCTCCAGGGGAATCATTCCAGCCAGAAAGTACAATTCAGAAAGTCAGAAAGTCCTGAGGCAGGAGCATGTCCGCTGGTGCACGGAATTGCAACGATCCAGTATTGCTGGAGGCCAAAGCAGAGTGAATAATAGAGCATAAGCTTGGGGGGAGGGGAGGATAAGAGGTGTAACACCTTGTGGGCCATTGAAATGACTTTGGCTTTCACTCTTATGCTGGAAGTCTGTGGAGGGCATAGAGCAGAGGGGATCATCTGCTAGGACTTATCTTTCATAAGTTTTATATCATTCTGGTTGTTATTGAAATAGGCAAGAACAAAGAGAAAACAGTTGTTTGCTCAGAAAAATTATCACTAGTGCAAAAATACAGGGGGGAGGTGATGGCAACATAAGTCAGGGTTGCCCAGTAGAATTAAGGGGGAAGTGGTCAGATTTGGATGTAATTTGACAGTAGAGCTCAGATTGGATGTGAGTTGTGTAAGAGGAGTCAGAGATGTTGAGCAGCTGGAAGCACGGAGTTGCCATTTACTGAAATGGGGAACATTGCAGGAGAAATAAATTTTCTGTGGAAGACCAGAAATTCAATTTTGGACATGGTATGTTTGAGATGCCTCTTAAGTTGTCCCAAGTGGAAATAACCAATGGGCAAGTAAATATGTATCTGCAGTTCGGAAGTCTGGGCTGGGGATATAAATTTGGGAATCTAAAGAGTTAACATCTGTACTGTACAAAGAACTACAAATTAAACGTAAAAAAAAAAAGATAAATGGGTCAAGGACATGAACTGGCAATTTTATAGGAAAAGAAGTGCATATAGCCAGCCAATAAACAAGAAATTTCATTGGTAGTCAGGGAAATGCAATTTCCTGAGAAAATGAGAACATTTTTCACCCCTCAGATTTGCAAAAAAAAATGACAGATTACATTACTGGTAACAGTAAAGTACACTCACATATTGCTGACAATAGCGCAAATTTTACATCCTACTTGGGAAGTATTCTGGCAATATCAAAATTTTAAATGTGGTGAGTCTTTGATATAGTAATCTTACTAGAAAACTAGCATTCAGAAAACTCATCAATAAGGATATTGGTATAAATTTATTTATAGTAGCATTGTTTGTAGTAGCAAGCAGTGGAAGTAACATGAATGTCCATAAATAAGGGAATTAGGTATTGCTTTATGATGGAACATTATATTGCTATTAAAAGTAGTTCAGAATTTATTGATATAGAAGGATAACCATAATTTAAGAAGGAAAAACCACAATGTGATTGTATTATGTTACATCTTTCTAAACCGTAGGGGAAAAAAACACTAATTTTTTATAACTAAAAAAATAAAATACGTTTCAAGCAGGAAAAGGGGCACCGCTTTGGTACCACTCTGATATCTTCACGATCAGAACTGCTGATAGTATTCCCACCGTGGGTATCAGCAAGCCCTTAGCCACCCAGCAAGAACAGCGATTTTAAAGGTATCATGGGGGCAGTTCCATGTTTGTCCCAAAAATGCTGGTAGGGTTTAGAGTCAGAGCACTGCGCAACAGAAATACGATGTGAAACCCATATGTTCTTTAATTTTTCTGGTATCCACTTTAAAAAATAAAAAGAAAATTAATTTTAATAACATTTATTTAACTCAGTATATCTAAAAACTCGTTTCATGTGATCTATATGAAAATTATTAATTCGATAGTTTATATTCTTTTCCTTGTTCTAAGTCTTCGAAATTCTTTGTATATTGTACTTTTATAGCACATCTCAATCTGGACTACATACTTTTCAAATATTCAGTAGCCACATGTGGCCAGTGGCTGCGATATTGGCTACTGAAGGTTTAGCCTTCCTCTTGAAATGGCCTTCTGATCCTGAAGGGACCTCCTTTAGAAAAGCAGAACTGCAATGTTTAGGATGCATCTGATTTTTTAAAATAGCCCCAAGTGTGGAGAATGAGGGTGGGCAGGAAGATCTAGCTCAAACTATCCATCAACAAATAGTAACAAAGCTGCAAAGGATTCGTAGAGATGAGCCAGGCCAAGCCAGGCCGGCCCAATCACTTTACAGGTGAAAGATCCATTCAGAGCTGGAGACAGGAAAGGAGTTTCCCACTATCAAGCTGGTGTAGAAGTGGAGCTGAGTAGGAGATCTTTCCATTACCCCAGGTCAAGGAGTTACAGCCATGTTCAAATCATGATTCTCAACGATGTGAACGTCAGCAAGAGTCTTCATGTGTATGAACATTACCTCCTTCACTTGTAAAATAACCCACCTTCCTACGAGATTTTTTTTTTATCATTGTAAAATATACATAACAAAAAATAAAATATACATAAGATAAAACTTACCATTTTAACCATTTTTAAGGGGAGAGTTCTGTGGCGTAAAGTACATTCATGTTTTTGTGCAACCACCACCACACTGTATCTCCAGAACTTTCTCATCTTCCCCCAACTGAAAATCTGTACCTATTAAACATTAACTCCCCATTCCCTCCTCCCCTCAGCCCCTGGCAACCACCATTTTCCTTTCTGTCTGTCTGAATTTTGACTACTCTAGATTCCTCATGTAAGCGGAATCATACAAATATTTGTTCTTTTGTGATTGACTTAGCATAATGTCTTCAAGGTCTATCCATGTTGGAGCATGTGTCAGCATTTCCTTCCTTTTTAAGGCTAAATAATATTCCATTGTATGCATATACTACATTTTGTTTATCCATTCATCTGACAATGGACATTCGGGTTGCTTCCACCTTTGAGCTCTGAATATGGGTATACGAGTATCCATTTGAGTCCCTGCTTTCACTTCTTTTAGGTATATAGTCAGAAGTGAAATTGCTGGATTTTGTTTTTTAAAGTATAATTTACATATGACGCTCACTCTTTTTTGTGTACCGTTCTTTCGGTTTTGACAAACACAGTCACATAGCTGTCACCACAATCGAGATACAGTGCCATCACCATGAAAAGTTTTCTTATGCTGTTCCTTTGTAGTCAACCTCCCCCAGCCTCGCCACCCTGGTCTCTGGCAAACAGTGATCTGTTTTCTTTTATAGTTTTGTCTTTTCCAAAATGTCGTATAAATAGAGTCATACATTATATAGCTTTTTGAGTCTAGCTTCTTTCACTAGCATAATGAATCTGATAGTCATCAATGTCCTGGCCTGTATCAGTAGCTAGTTCCTTTTCATCAATGATTTACATTGTATCACCATTTGTTTTTCCATTCTCCAGTTGAAGGACATCTGATTATTTCCAATTTTTGGCAATTATGACTAAAGCTCGCATACAGGCATTTGTGCAAACAAAAGTTTTAGTTTCTCTTTGTAAGTACCTATGAACCACAAGGTCAATGTGAGCATTAAACAAGGTACAATAAAGTGTTTAGCACCCTCTAAGGTACATAGTAAGAATCTTGATAAATGATGCTGTTAGAAAAGTTTGCTACAGAATTCTATTATAAGTCAAATAAAAAGAACCTATGAGATCCCAAATAGAATTTTATTAAGCACCTTCTATCTGCCAGGCATTCTTCCAGTTTCTGAAACAACATTCAATTAGAATTAATAATGTCCTGTGTGTGTTTGAAGACAAAAAGCATCTCTCGCAGTTTTTCACCTACGTCATACCCACAATTGGGTCTATTTCTCTGGTAACAATGCTAGACTTTCCCTGATGCCTCCCCTTTCCCCATGTGGTACCCCAGAGGTGTAACTAGCCCATCATGGCTGTGCCAAATGGCCTTAACTGTAATTAAAAAAAAAAAAAAAGAACCAAGAGGAAAGACGTTTCTAATAAAATAATATATATCATGTGAAATATCCATAATGAGCTATGCGTCTGGTCAAATGCAGACTGTTACGCAGGCCCTGCATAGTGCAACTGCCGTTACCACCAGCAATACCATTCTCCAAACTGGGGAATGACCCTCAGTAATGTTCCAGACAAAACAAAGAACAGGAAAATTGAGTGTCCATTAAAACTGTACCAGAAATGCTTTGTGGTTTGTAAATAAAATTAGGTTCTAATTATAAACGTTTTCAAATACAAAGATCCCTGATGGGACATTTGAGAGTTATGCAGAAAATAGGACAGTTCTTTATCGAGCTGGACTATCCTGCACGTTGCAGGCCTAGCCTTCCCCCAATAAATGCCAAGAGCACCTCCCCACCCAGCAATGTCACAACAAGAAAAATCTCCCTCACAAACCCCCATTAAGTGCCCTAAGGGACAGCAGCACCCCCATGGAGAACCACTGATCTAAACCAAATTTTGTAAAACTCGGAGTAAACTTAACTTTGGGTAACTGTGAGTTAGCTTTGTATTTCTGTAATAAAGCAATCTGATAGGAAAAGTCCTTATCTCTTTACAAAGAATGGAAGGAAACCTTAGAAATTGTCTTGTAAACTAGAGAACAGAGCTCAATTAAATTTACTTATAAGACCTTTGCCTTGGTTAATTATATTAACAAAAGTTCTTTGGTTTACTAGGTCACTGTAATAGGCCAAAAATATCAGGTCCTAATCTTGGAACCTGAAAATATTACCTTATTTGGAAAAAGTATCTTTGCAAATGTGATTAAGTTAAGGATTTTGAGATGAGATTATCCCAGATTATTCAAGTAGGCTCAAATGCAAGCATGTGTATCCTCATGAGAGAGGGACAAAGGGAGATTCGACACAGATAAACAGAGAAGACGATGGGAAGACAGAGCCCGGAGAGATCTGAAGATGTTGGCCCTGAAGATTGGAACGATGTAGCTGCAAGTCCATTTAAGACATTTCATATAAATGAAATCATACAAATATATGACTCTGGTGGTCTGGCTTCTTTCACTTAACATAATGTTTTCAAGATTGATCTGCATTGCAAGTTTTTCGTTGATCTAAAATAATTTCAAAATAAAACGTTTTTAAACTTTGATTTTAGGATTGTGATTTTTAGCTAAAAATATATATATTTTTTAAAGATTGTTAATGGTAGTACAATAGTTTCTCTGTATTGATACATTTAAGATTTACCAGGAAGTAGGTTGGGAAGTTTACATTTAGGCCAGACATCTGTGGTATTTAAGAAAATTAAATGTATTACATATACAAAAATACTTTTAGAAGATTGAGAGAACTTAAATTGCAAATGGGTATGATTATTTAAAGGAGTCTGATATATCCAACCTGAGTTATCAAAGAAAAGATAAAGATAATAGTTCTCATTTTGCTAGATTTATAAATAGAACAATAAAATGTGTAATCTGAATTTGAAAGCCTAAGGAAAACTAGGTTTTAAATGTATTCATCTCATCAAATTGAATCATTATTATATGTTTCTTGTGGCTGTTTAAATAAATTACCGTAAACCTATTGGCTTAAAGTAACAGAAATTTATTCTCCCATAGTTCTGAAGGCCAAGAGTCCAAAATTAGTAGCACTGGGCTGAAATCAAGGTGCCAACAGGGCCTTGCTCTCTCCAGAGAATCTATTCCTCTCATCTTCCAGCTGTTTTCTGGTGGCTGCATTACTCCAATCTTCAAGGTCAGAACCATCAACTCTCTCTCTGCCGTCTTCCCATTGCGTTCTCTGTATATCTGTCAAAACTCTTTTTGCCTCATTAGGATACATGTGCTTGCATTCAGTACCCAGATAATCCAGGATGATCTCATCTCAAAATCGTTAACTTAATCACATCTGCAAAGACCCTTTTTCCAAATAAGGTAACATTGACATCTTCCAGGGATTAGGAACTGATAACTTGGGGGCCATTTTCAGCCTATCATAGTAATTAAAACAAACAAACAAACAAACAAAAACCTAATTGTTAATAATTTTTTCAGTGCACCGAAGCCACTAAAGTGCATCATAAACATGGTGACAGGAAAATGCTGAAATTGGTAGCGTTATTATTGAGCAATGAGACCCAGGGAGCCCACAGCACTTTCCTCTTTGCCTTAAAGCTGAGCTGTTACGGTGCTTCTCTCTCCCAGTGTTTTCAGGTATAATCTATCTCTGGCTAAGATAACTTAGGTCCTTTTTGGAAGTGGGTGACATATATTTAGAGGGAAGTGTTGGGGAACTGGAGGATGGTCCTGATCTCTACTACACCAGGACAGGGAGCAGCAGGCAGACACACCTCTCTGAGAAGATGCCGGGCCGTGAGCTAACTATTTTTTGAAAGCTGAGACTAGTTAAGAGCATAGACTTGAAGCCATACCGCCTGCGTCTGAATCTAGCTAGATTCGGTCATGTTACTAGCTGTGTGACCTTGAGCAAGTTACATAACCACTCTGTGCTTCAGTTTCCTCATCTGTAACATGAGATGATAACAGAATCCACCTTGTAGTTTTGTCATGGGGATTAAATGAATTACAGCATGTGAAGTGCTTACAACAGAGCCTGGCACTTAATAATCACTATCAGGGCTAAGCATCCTTGGCTGCAGTTCCACTACTGCTTTAAAGATGGGGCTTCAAAATGTTTGAACAGTATTTTGCGATTAAAAACAGAGTTTGAACACCACACGGCTGAGAGTTCAGAAAGAGAAAACTAATGGGGATGTTGATTCCTTAAGAGTTGAAACAGATCAGTAGGGAATAGTGAACAGTTTAGACATAAAAGGGTTAAATCCAGCTATAATTCCACAAGGAAGGTGAGAACAGGTCAGGGGTTGGCTGTAGGCAGAGTCTAAGAGGAGTGTCTACAATGATTGGGCTATGGGGAAAGACGCATGGGCCCCAGGCTTAGAAAGATTTGGTTTCCCAGGAACCAAGGGGAGCTGGGAAGCAACCAGCATAGGCTTGGCAAAAAAAGCAGCGTCCAAGGGCTGGGGCTAGAGGTACAGCCAGCAGCCTTCAGGGGGAACCAGGCAGGGCCTGGAGAATGGGAACAGAGCCAGGTGCATCTAAGCCAAGGCCAACTAACTATAAAACCACCCACCAGATTCAAGTAGGCAGCGTAGGGGGCAAAGTTTGAACTCCAACAGTTCGCTGTGTCATTAAAGCAGCTTTGTCATAAGCAAGCCTGACACTAGTCTGTGGATGTCAGCTATCTCTGAGAGGGCAGTCAGGCTGGGGCTACCTCCAGGACCCCGTTTGGCCTCAGAATCACAGCCACTGCTCCCTTGACTTGCCATGTGCCAGGCCCTGGGCCAAGCACTTCGCTTATTAATGAGAAGTCTTTTACTTGTGAGTAAAGAAATCAACTCAAGCCAGATTAATTTTTAAAAAGGGGGAGGGGTGCACTGGGAGGATACAGGAGTGTCTCTTGAACCACAGGTCAGGAGATAGCTGGCCTCAAGAAAGGCCTAGAGTTGGGGGGACGCTTGTACGTCTGGCATTGTCCAGCAACTCTTAGGTTCTCCTTGTGCATCCACCTCATTCATCCTCCTCGGCAGATGTGGATACTCATTTAAGTTGATAAGGCAGGGAGAAGAGGCTGCCTGCAGCCCCCATAGCCCCATGTGGCAGATGCAGCCATAGGGAGAAACTGAAGCTGCATCTGCTCGGCTTTCTCAGGGAAGGCAAGGCCCTGCATGAGTCAGGTGTTCATCTTGGTTCTAACTGGCTACGGTGAGGGGCGGGGGACAGGCCACAAAGAGAAATATAACTGCTATGGCCCTTCATTGTGACCTCAAGGAGGAAGATACAGCCTGAGGAGGTGGGTGGATTTGAATTCAGTTTTGTTTGGCTCCAAAGCCAAGAGCTGGCCCACGAAGGGGAGGGCAGAGGCAGAGGGACTGTGTTCGCCGAGCTCATTTAAGGGCCATAGAGACACAGACAAAACACAAAGTTCCATATGAAAATAAAACTTTAATTGGCCAAGGGAGCATCACAGCCACTCCTGCACACCCCGTATCCTAGTTCTCCTCGGACCGGACAGGGGCCTCCCTCTCCTCACCCCCAGAAGTGGACGGCACACTTTCACTGGGAGCAGTAAGAGACTCGAGGCTGAGGCCAAACTCATAGGTGGGCAGGGGGCTGGGCCGGCTCCTTTCGCCCCTCGCCAGCAATGGGCCGGCCTCGCTCCTCCCAGATGGTGAGGCCGTCGCAGGAGCAGATCTGCTTGGAGTTCTGGAAGAGGCCAGCGGAGCGTGCGATGATGCCACAGGCCAAACTGCAGAAGGATGTGTGGTCAAGGGTGGGTACTTGTCCGGGCCCCTCCAGGTCTCCGCACGCACGGCCTCTTGCTGGGGGTGGCATTACCTACCTCTTTCCTGAGTTCCCTGTGATCTTGGATAAGGGATGGCCACCCCGGCCCAGGTCGTCTTCTCCCTCATCGATGACCAGGCTTCGACCAATCACATCCCATATCTTTGAGGGGAGACAACAGCCTTAGACAGTGGACCTGTGAGGAAAGGTCCCCACTTTCTTTTCCATCCTACCTTTAGCTGCTCGTCCTCTATCCTGAAGTTGGCTCGGCCGTCAGCATCCGCACGGACGTTCCCCAGGTCTCCCCGGTGCTGCAATGAGAGCCAGGGAAGAGGAGCACGTGGGGCATGGCTGCTACCTTCTGGCTTTTCAGTATCGGATTCCCCTTCCCAAAAGTACCAGTGTCCCCCTGTGGGTATCGTCAGGTAGGGTGAAGGGATAGCCCAGGACATAAGGAAGGCACTGGATGCTGGCACCCGGATCTGAAACGCTGGGCAGAATGACAGTCCACTGAAAACAGCCAGTGACTCCGTTCCTAGGAAGTCAAGACCGTTTCTCCTACGAGGCCATCGCCCAGCCTTGCACCCCAGTCTCAGAAGCCAGCCCAGTTCCTGTTTCTCTCCAAGTCCGGTTCTCTAGCCTCCTGCTGACTCTGTGAGGCCTCCACAGTCTGTAATTCTCCTGGGCTTAAGATGGACAAGCTTGGCTTCTTGACCATCAGACCAGCATCCTTTCCTGACTTCCGGCCTCCGGAAGCAGAGAGAAGAAAGTCAAGGGGCAAAGGGCCTATTGTGTCCCTCCAGAAGCCGGCTCTGCCACCTTCTCCCTTGAAGGTAATAAAAATGCCATAACACATCTACAGAGCAGCTCCTACATCAGGCACCCTCTGCCAGGCATGTGGGTGCATACGTGGTCACCACCCTCAAGGGGTCGCAGCTCGGTGGGAGCTCGATGTGGAACAGACAGTGATTATTTAGTCCAACACTGAGTGTGTAGTAGACCTTACTGGTGAGTCCCAGAGACTCACATCTGTGTAAATAAATTGTCTCCAACCTGACACCTTGGGCAGAAACAAGTACCTATACCACTGTGGGTGGTACATAAGGCCTTGCTGAAAAGTATGGTCACAAAGCATGTCACTATATGATGGGTCTGACGAGCAGCAAGAAGAGCCATTTCTCCTTTATCTTGTTTTCTCAGAGAGACATCTGCTGCTTACATCTGGTACTTTTTGTTATGCCCTGTATTGGGGGCTTTTATGGTAGAAAGATCAAGGAGGGGGAGGCGAGGACACTGAGCCTTGGGGAGTGTTTTCAGGACTGGGCTGAGGGAGCAGCAGTGGGCAGTGCAGCAAAGGGTCAGGTGAGGCCGCCTTCCCAGTCCCTCCCCTCCATGTGGGTGGATAGAACTGGGCCGGATGGCCTTGAATGTCACACCAAGCAACTGGGCAGAGCCTGGTACCCTCGGCGCAGGGGAGCCAAGAAGAGTTTCAGGGAGGGGTATGACATGGTGACCCAATGTTTTGCAGCGATCCCTCTAGTACGGTACATGAAGAGAAAGAACTGGAGGGGGACAACGAGAGGAGGGAAGAAAGCTGAGACCAGTTCGAAGACATGCAAAGGGACAACCAGGCTCGGATGTAAATTCTCACACATCTGTCCAAAACCAGATGTTGAAATCTAAAACGAACCTGCCAGTCATCATGGCAGCCTTGGCCATACAGCTCTTGCTCAAGTCTTCTTCCATCTACACCGGACTCCAGCTGACTCCAGCCCCTTCTGATTCCCGGCCCTGAGAGGGGCCTTGGCCCAGGGCATAGGTCATCTCTTGTCCTTCAGAAACCTCCGCTTCATAAGCAACATAGTCTGCAGTTCCCAGATGCTCCTTGCTGGTTCATGCCTCCAGGTCTCTGCTAAGCCTGCCACTACCAGCCCCCCAACTCTTCACCTGCTTAATTCTGGCTCAGCACCTTTCAAGGCTCTGTGAGGAAGACAGGCTTAAGCAGCACTTCCTTGTATTCATATACTTGTATGCTTCCCGCTGAGTGCGGACGGGACCCAGTGTCACACTCGAGATTAGGTTACAAAAGAGTGTGGCTTTGGTCTTGGATGCCCTCCCTTGCTCTCTCATTTACTTGCTGAAGGAAGCCAGCTGCCACGTTGTGAGCTGCCCTAGGGAGAGGCCCACGTGGCCAAGGATTGACATCTGGCCAAGAGCCAGGGAAGCCTCGAGGCCTGCCAATAGCAGCGTGAGCAAGCATGGAAGCAGACCGTCCCCACCTTGAGCCTGGCAGTCCTATAGCCCCAGCCAACATCTTGGCTGAAGGCTGTGAGAAACCGAGAGCCAGACGTTCCAATCCTCACTAAGCTGCACCCAGAGAAGCTATGAGTTGATAAGTGCTTGGTGTTTTAACCCCTAAGAGTGGAGTAATTGGATTCACAGCAATAGATAACTAATACACTAAACGCAAGCATGGGACTGTACAATGGACCTGACAGAAAGGCTTCTCCAACTTTGGGGGGAGCAGGGGTTGGAATAAAAACTTTTGACCATGAAAAATATGACAGAGCTGTGAAAAGTACAAAAAATCAGTTATATGAATTAAGAAACACATACCATGTTTTCACTTGTCTTGCGTCAGAAGCCTGCAAATTTTCATCAAGATAGAAAATAAAAAGCAAGGAAGCCTGAGTCCTGGGAGGGCATAAAGAGGAGTCACCGGTTCTTAGAACCAGGCCCTAGAGCCTTCCTGGTACCAAATCCCCATGTCGGGGGAGCACATACCACCGGAAGTGGAAGATGGTCTTAGGTGTGTGTCCACTAGGAAACATCAAATCCCCAGGAGAGGAGGCAGTCCTCTTTGGCTTGACATCTGGGACAAAGTTTTAGTTTGGTGGTAACAGGTCTTTGACACGGCTCTGTCTAACATTCGCTAATCACTTTAACAAAAGACAAAGGGGGACCTCAATCCCCAGCAGGACTCTGAGAACACTTGTAGCCCTGCACTGATTTATTTCTACAAAGATCCTCCCATTACGGCTAGAAGTACTGGTTCGCCATTCTCTGTGGCAATATCAAGTTTCTTGTTAAAAATAAATCTATCTTTACTACATAAAATAATGACTTGATTTGCTTCAAAATAATGGTGGACAAGGTCTGGGGTGTAGACAAAACAGGCCCAGCCATGAGGTGGTGACTTGAAACTCAGTAACAGGGACCCGGGGGTTCGGGACAGTAGTTTCTTTACTTTGGAATCTGTGTGAAACTTTCTGTGACAGGTTAAAATACTAAAAATAACTAAATTTACCTAAGGAAAAAATGAGTCAATTTAAATCAAAACATTGAGTAACAGAACAAGCAGTACTCAGGTTAGGCAAAAATCATTAAGGCAGCATGTGACTTCGCTGCTGATGGGGAAAGCACTTCTCTGGTGAAAAGTGAAACTCCACTCTACGGCCATGCCACCCTGAACATGCCGGATCCCGTCTGATCTTGGAAGCTAAGCAGGGTCGGGCCTGGTTAGTACTTGGATGGGAAACTACCTAAGAAGACCAGGTGCTGTAGGCGTAAAATAAAAAATAAAAAATAAGAGATTGTAAGCTGACAAGGTCCTTGCAATCTGTGAGGTCAACCAAGGGTTGCCTTGCTTATAAAAAAAAAAAAAAGAAAGAGAGAGAGAGAAAGAGGAAGGAAGGAAGGAAAGAAGGAAGGAAGGAAAGGAGGGAGGGAGGGAGGAAGGGAGGGACAGAAGGAAACTCCAGGACCAGGAGTTGGAGCGTCGGGAATGGCTATTTAGTTCAGGGAAAACCTTCAACTTCAACATGCTGCCCGTGCCCCTCCAACCCCACAGGACTGGGAGTGCCTAGGGGGCAGACCTTGAACACAGGAAGTGTCAATAAATGCTTCTAAAGGGAACAAAAGGAAGTGAAAGGAAAAGACCCCACCAAAAAGGAATCTCGCCCAAAGGTGCCAAGAGCTGCCTGCTCTGCCTCTGAGATCTTGGGCTCCCTCAGCCCAAGCCTCGCCCAGACGAGCACTCACCCGGTGAGCATCCTGCGGGCCCCCATGAGACGTTCCATCAGGGTTAAAGTGGTCCCCACAGCTAAGAAGACAAGGCAGCAGGTGGGCAGCAAAACAGCAATTCATAGGCCAAGTGACCCATCCCCTACATTTGTTTCATTCACTCATTCATTCATTCATTCATTCAACAAACAGGCCCTCTCTATGATAGGCTTTGGTCTGAGGGTACCAAGAAGAATCGAACATGGGTCCTGCCCTCGATAGGCTTGCAGGGGAGACACAGCTGAGTCAACGACTAATTGTACCACAGCATGACAAACACCACGACACAGGGACCTGCCCTTCTCATGTCCGGGTGTTACCTTCCATCTCGGAGGCAGTAAAGGTGGCTAAGAGCAGGAGCATCCAGGTCAGATTTTGGTTCAAATCCCCACTTTACTATTTACATTCTTTGGGGCCTTTGACAAGTCATTTAACTTCTTCGAGCCTCAGTTGCCTCATCTGTACACAGGGCCTATGTGCATATGCCTCACAGGGTACTTGTGAGTAACAAGTATCACAGTGTGTGTAAAGGATTCAATACAGCCCCCTGCACATAGTAGGTGCACGACTGGGAGAATAAGGATTCTACAAGGGAGGTTATAGACGACTTACCTGTTGCAGTTCTTCGTGAGGTCCCCAAACTGGTGGACATGTAGTCCGTGCAACCCAGGCTCCAGGCCATCAATGGTCCCCTCGATGAGGCAGCGCTCAGGGGCTAGCTGTAGGAAGCGTACCACCCCCTGCACAGGGCCAGGTCCCCCCAGAATGGCCACTGCTGCCCCCAGATTCTCTGCAATGTATTAGACATCCAAGTTGGCTCGCTACCTCACCCAGCCCCACCCCTTCATAAGCTGGGGGCGGGCATAGAGAGAACCCCACATAACTTTTACGCCTTCCCCAAAGCCTCTCCAACCCAAAGCCCCCAAATCCTAGGTTAGATTTGTACCATCCCCAGGCCACCTCCCTCCCAGAGAGGCAAAGACAAGGCCACAGTGGTTACTCACGCAGTAAGTCACTGCCCATGCCCTTGAGCACCGCCTGCCGCCCAGTGCCTTCCAGGAGGGCCTGCACTTCCTGGCTAGGCAGGGTGGTCTGCAGCAGGACTATCTGGTTCTCCAACTGCACCTCCACACCGTGGATACCTGGGAGGAGAGAGCGGGCAGAGGGCAGCAGAGGGCAGGCGCCCTATGCTGGGAACAGGGAAGAGAGAAACAGGGCGTCTCCTAATCTCCATCTTCATCAACCTTCTCATGGCTGGAGGCAGGTTCAGAAGCTGCTTTCTAGCTGTGTAAGGCCCTTAACCTGAGTCCGTTTCTTTAAAAAGTGGAGATAATGCCACCTCACTCCCAGGATTATAGTGAGTCCTTATGCCAGGCACTATTTATAATTTTTGAAACATAGATCATTCTTTTAAAAATATTTTTATAAACGTGGGCTCTCAATAAACACATTATTCATGACAGTCAAAAGGTGAAAACAACTCAAAGGCCCATCTACCGAAGAATGGATAAATGTGGTATCTCCACACGATGAAATACTATTCAGCCACAAAAAGAACTGAAGCAGGGTGACATGCTGAAAAACGAAGCTTGAAAACATTATGTTACAGGAAAGCCAGTCCTAAAAGACCACATATTAGATGTCATTCTGGATGAAATGTCCAGAATAGGTAACTCTATTATAGAGACACAAAGTACATCAGGGAGTATGAGAATTGGAGGATATAATTTCTAGCTAAAGGATACCGTTTCTTCATGAAGTGAAGAAATATAAAATTGATAGTGGTGATGGTTATACAACTCTGTGAATGTATTAAAAAGCACTGAATGGCATACTTGAAATGGGTGGACTTCATGACATATGAATTATACTCAATAAAGCTGGTTTACACATAAGAAAGGCGGCTATCACCATCTTCACGAGAGCTAACATTTACTGAGCAAGCCCTGAGGGCTTTTTCGCACTTTACCTGTAGTAAGTAACTCATTTCATGTTCAAGTAACCTTGTGAGATGTGTACTCTTATTCCCAATATTACAGATGAGGAAACTGAGGCACAGAGAAATGAAGAAACTTGCACAAAGTCAATTGTAGCAACCTGCAGGACTGGAATTCGTCCCAGGCAGCCTAGCTCCGGAGCCCAAGCACTTCACCTGGATGCTGCTCACCCTGAGAGGCAGCCCCCAGCCTCCAGGCTGGGTTGGGACCCCCTCCTCTGCCCTCCTTGCAGCTCCCACTCCCCAACGTAACTTGCGCTGCACCGATTACAATCCTCTATGAGGACAGAAGCTCTGGGTAGTCCACAGGGTCAGGTTCAAAAGTCAGTGTGTCCCAGTGCCCCGCAAATCCCCAAAGTCACCCCTGTGTGTACACAGCCTGTGGGATGATTGTGCCACATGCTTAGCTCTGAGGAACACTGAGCCAACTCAAAGAAGAAAGAGAAGGGACTTCTCTTTCATTTGGCTATTTGGGGCTCCCGAGTCTTTTAAGAGAACTCTTAAATCCTCAGCCAGCACACAGGGGGTGGGTGGGGAACCCTAAATGCTGTTCTCACCTGCAGGGCTTACAACCATTCTGCTTTGCTCTCCGCGTATTTGCTGCTCTGAAGGGTGAAGCCCGGGGGAGCCATGGGTGACACAGGAGATGCAGGTTAAACGAGGCGTTTCAGGATGGCGACACTGACCCCTGGCATTCCCTGCATCCCTGGCTTCCCTCCTCTGTAGTCTTTCAACAAGTGTGCGTTTGGCACGGAGGAAGCCAGGTCAGGGAAAGCACTGGGCCTAGTCCTCAGAGAGCTTGTAGGCTGTGGAAGAACTCAGGCTATGCCTGCATTAACCATCAGGCAGAGAAGGGAATAACTCCCAGGGTACAGACCAGGTACCTCAGCTGTCACACTCCTTCCTGCTCAAAGGAGGCAAAACGGAGATGCTACTGAGAGAAGCCAGCACCTGAGAGACGGGAGTACGCGGCCTGTGGTTACAAAAGGTCTCATTGGCTTGCTTCTTCAGATCCCCTGCAGCATCCATGACACTGCTGGGGGACAGGCAGAATGTGTAAGAGATCAGTTGGGTATATGTCCTCCCCTGCAAGTATGGGGCAATTCTGTGAGAAGAAAACCCTCCAAATAACTAAACTGTCCCTCATTTCACACAACATCTCATCCTGGGCCGCCCAACAGCCTGTGTAACCTTGGAGTTCCAGGTCCACCTAGAGGTGCCTTCTGATGCAAAGTGGGGTGTGGACAGGATGGCAGGGAACTCTTGTGGCCTGAGCCTGCAGGGCATGCCAAGAACTGTGTGCTCTGCTTTACACCCATCAGGACGGTGACACTGTCATCTGGCAGGTGAGGAAATGACACTAGAGGGTTATGCAACTAGCTTGAGGTCACAAAGCTTGGAAGGTAGCCTGTCTAACCCCAAAGCTGATGCTTGGTCCCCTTGTCCCAAGGAAGCAGGCTTGGGCCCCAAGGGACTGATTGTCTGAGGCTCTGAGGGCTCAGATAAGGATGCAGTAAAAGAGGTTTCATTTACTCACTCGCCTGTTCATCTATTTAACCATAGTCCAGGAAGCACCTATCATGCGCCATGTTCCAAGCAGTGGGGATAGAGCTGGGAACAAGTCTGGTGATGTCTCTGCCCAACACAGCAGCACACACTCCAGGGCAGGAATACGGATATCAAAGATGCGCATGAGACTCAGTGAAAAGTGTGACCAATGAAACGGGTATTAGGGAACAACTTGGGGGTGAGCCACTTAGATAGGCTGGTCAAAGGCCCTCTGAGCCTTTAAGCAAAGGCCTGAATGTAGCCAGGGAAGGGCATTCCAGCAGAGGGAACGGCATGGGCAAAGATCCTGAGGCAGGAACAACATCGGCACATTTTAGCAAAGGCAAGTGTGGCTGAACCTGGGAGTAAAGAGAATAGTAAGATCTGGAGCTATAAGTGGAGACCGATCAAATAAAGCCTTGTCGGCAACAAGCGAGAATCTGGATTTTAATTTTAATGCAACGGGTGGTCTTTTGGGGAAGCTATAGTGGACAGTGGTGTAGCCCCACCTACAGAGGGAGAGTGTGAGCTCATGAGTTGAAATCCTAGGTCTGCCACATACTAGCTGTGCGGCCTTACACAAGTTACTCAACCTTTCTGCTGAGTTTTCTATTCAGCTTCTTCATCTGCAAATGGAGAGAGTAATACTACCTACTTCGGAAGGTTATTTGAGGTCTAAATGAGTTATTTCATATTTAGCAATTGGAACAGCGCCTGGTCCACGGGAAGCTCTTAAACATTGCATCTAGAGGATTTTAAAACAGGGTAGCCACATTATCTGACGTGTGACTTTACAAATCACTCTGGCTTTTACGTGGAAAAGCTATTAGAGGGGGCACCAGAGGCAACAGGGAGCTCAAAGAGAAGGATCTTGTATGGGTCAGGGAGAGGTGAGGTGGCTTTGGATTGGTGTGAAGGCCAAAGTAGAGAAGCTGGATTCTGAGTATGTTTTAGACATACAGCAGACAAGACTTTATGACAGACTGGCTTCGGTGCAGGTGAGTTCCTGATCTGCCGATTCTCTGCTCCTGAAATGAGAGGGCTCCAAGTAGGAAGTTCTTTGTAACTATGCGCTTCCTGAACTCCTGACCTGAGTCTGAACCAAAAAGAGGCTGGCTCTCCAGCTAAGCAGCAGTTCAGTTTGGCTGGTGAACCACAGAGTGTGGCCAGGTCAGCCCTTGTTTACTTCACGGCCCAGTGAGGAAGAAAAGATAAGGCCACGTGAACCCCAGCATGTGTGATAACAGTTCAAGGAAGTGAGCCTCGGGCTGGGAGCTCCTTCCACTTACACCTACGAAAGGAGCAGAGCGCTCTTCCCCAGGGCCCCAGAGCCTACTGGAGAGGGCAAATCTCTCTCTCCACATTGTGAGAAACTACAATTTCCCTGCTCAGCCCGTGGAAAAGCCAAGCTGGCTCCAGTTACTCAGATCGAAAAATGTGGAGTCACCAGCATTTTTTTCCTGTGCCTAAGAAACCTTCTGAGAACTAAAAATTGCCCTGTGTTCAACAGAAAGTCCAGCTGTCTGCTGTCCCAGCAAGAATATTTTCCAGGAAGTGGAGAGCCCAACATCCTTGGAAAGCTTCTTTCGGTGAAATGAATCTCCGCAGACCCTCACTCACCATCCCTGAAACACGTAGCAAACCCAGCTTCAAGATCTGTCCCCTATTACCTCTGTCCAGCCAGTTTATCACCTATAAGCTCCTCCTCTCATACTTCCTAGGATTTAGTGGGCTCTCATTACATGCCAAAGACTTTTCTAAAGTGATAATTAATTTACTCTGCACCACAATCTTCTGGAGTAGCTTCCATTATCACGTCCATTTAAATACTGAAGAAAGAGGCGCAAAAAGTAACATGCATGAGGCCTCAGTGCCATTAAGTGGCAAAAGGGGATTTGAATCCAGTCTGACTCTAAAGCACACATCCCTAACAACTGTGACACACTGCTGTCCTATACAGAACTGAGTGTCATCACTGTCCCCGCTTCATCTCAGCTCCTCCCAGAACTGCTCGTTCACGAGCAATGCTTGTATGCTCATCTTTACCTAAGGCAGGGACTGTACCTGAAACACCTGTGAACCCTTCTCCCTAAAAAGCCCCCAGCATCTGGTCCATACCTGCTGAATGACTGGATGAACGCACATTTAGCACAAAGGAATGCAGTTCCCAGTGCCATGCTGGTGGCTATGCCTTCTTAGATCTTTCCGATTGTGCTAGGTCACCTCCAGACCAGCTAGTTAGCTGGATTTTGAGAATCAGGAGCTGCCTAGGATGGAACATGGCCAGGGCTGCCTTTTGCTTTGTCGAGATTATGCTGTTTTAACAAGCAAGAACAGCCTATTTTCCAAGGAACTCCCTCTGTAGGTGGGGCTACACTCAGCCTAGCTCCTCACTCTCCAGGCATTTGAGGTTTAAGACACTAGAAGAACAGGCAATTAGTTGCTGGCAGGGCAGGCTTGAGACCTGTACTCCAAACTCTGCCTCTGGGTCTTTATGTGATTCTGAGCATATTCCTTCCTCTCTCTGGGTCTCAATTTCTGCATCTGTAAAATGGGACGAGGGTTAGTCTACGAGATTTGCCCGCCTCTCCCAGAGGACTTTAGACTGTCCGCTGAAAATTTATGTGGCTCTTACCTGCCACCCCTTGCAGGGACTTGCGCACCGCGTCCACGCAGCTCTGACAGGTCATCTGCACTGCAAACTCCAGCTGCAAGGGCGGCAGTGACCGGCCGATGAGATCTGGGGACCCCTCTTGCGTAAGTTTCATAACCTCCTAGGACCACCCCAAAGGCCTGGGGAAACACTCCACGTGACCCTTCCTCAAGCGCCTTCGTCATTATCACTCAAGATCACTTCAGGACCAACAGCCGCATATATTAACGCCAAGGACCCTGCTACTCTGGCACCTGTTTCACGCCGGAGCCCCAGGCCTCGCCCCTGATGCCTGATTCTCCCCCCTCACCCCAACCCCCTTCGCGAGTTAACGATCACCCCTAGGGGCCGGGGCTCTCTGCCCGGCGAGGATCCCACACGAGGCCTCGACCCTCACCGTGCAGGCGGTCCCACGGTTCCCCGAATCCGATGCCATCTCGGACCCAGTCACTGGCGGAAGGACGCGAACTGCTGGAAACCTGCAACGCAAACCTGGGACAGGGTCGCGAAGAGGCGGAGCCTCGAAAGCTGGCCTTCGCCTCGCCTCCAGGTGCGCGCGCACGCAAGGCCCCGCCCCCCGCCCCCCTCACGGCCACTGGGCGGAGAGCAAGGGCCGCGCAGGCGCATTGCGGACGTCCGGCCCCCTGGTTGTCTTAGTAACCACTTGGTCGCCTCTGCATCTGTGGCCTGCGCCGCCAGCGCTAAAATGGATCCTTTTAAACAGGAATCCGAGCTCCAGCAGTTTTACCACCAGTTGCTGCGTCCACTGTCGCTCTTTCCCCGCAAGCCGACGCGCCCAGAGTCTCAGAAGCGCCTGTCGCTGGACGTCCCGATGCTACTGCCCCTGCCCGTCTCGCGGCTGACAGTGGCATCACTGTGCCGCCGGGTGGCCAAGCGGCTGGCCAGCAGCGGGCTGACGGAGCGGATGCCTCCCGAGGGCCGACAACGTTTCACAAAGGTCATCCTGGACGAGCTAAAGTGCAGCTGGCGGGAGCCACCCCCCGAGCCTAGTCTGAGCCACTTGGACAACCAGAGGCTGCGGAAGCGGCTCCTGGTCTACGTGCTGCTGAGCTGCGAGCAGCTCTTCTTACGCTACCTGCACCTGCTAAAGACCATGTCCGCCACCTCAGAGGTCTTCACCGAATCAGCCACACTCACCCGGTTGACCGCCAGCCTCGCCAAGGACTGCGCGGTCTTCCTCACCAGCCCTGATGTCTACCGTACCCTGCTCGCCGACTTCCGCGCCCTGCTGAAGGTAGAGCAGGCCAAGGGCGGCTTATACAAGCTGCGCCCCATCGGCCCCCCTGCGGCTTTCAAGCCATGGCCTCAAGGCACCAGCATCACCCAAGGGCCATGCTGCAACCTCAACCTGAGCTACCTCATCCAACTCAGCCGCGCACCAGAGTTTCTCAGTGAACCCGAATCAGACCCAGTGAAGGAATTGAAGTCCATCCCCAAGCTGAAGAGGAGAAAGCCTCTCCGCTTGCCGTCCTCCGCGCAAAAGAAGAGAGAGAGCGGCTTCAGTTCCTCACAGATTGTGTACTCCGTGGCTCCCACCAGCGAATCTCCCCCCGTCTCCCATTTGCCTCTCTACTCCCAGCTCCAGAAGGGCCAGTCCATGCCCTCTCTGCGTGAGGGCTGGAAGCTAGCAGATGAATTGGGCCTTCCTCCACTCCCACCTCGTCCCTTAACCCCGCTGGTCCTGGTTACAGAGAGCAAACCAGAGCTGGCAGGGGACCCGGTGACTGAGGACCTGAAGCAAATGATGAAGAACATGAAATTGGAGTGGACTCGCTCCTCACCGCTGGACTCAGGTCTGGCCCTGCTCCTGGGGGCCATGACCCACCGCCCAGCTGCAGCACATTGTATGGCAGAGCTGCAGCGAATGTTGAATGAAGAAGAAGCCTCCAGGCAGCAGGGCCCCAAATCCCCTCCACTTCAACCACAGCCAGTGACGGTTACTTTGAAGCTAAATCAGACTGTGGTCCAGGCAGCTGGTGTACAGATCTCTGAGAGAAAATTTTTGGATTCATTCCACGTCAAGGGGACTGGAGTCCTGTACAACCACCTGGCTGGCGAACTGGATCCCAAACTTATTGAGGAAATGGATACTGACCGCTTTGTCGGTAATAGCATCAGGGAGGTCTACAAGGAGTTGATGAGCCGTGTCTCTACTGACCACTTCTCTTTTGAGCAGGGACCCCTGATTGAGCCTGCAGCCAGTAAAGACTGGTCGATGTTCCTGACCTCAGCCTTTATACGTCAAGAGAAACAATATGTCATCAACCCCAAGCTGGCTGGACTTCATCCCCAGAGAGCAAACATTTTACAGCCCAATGCTGATAGGATGTCCATCACATCACTCCAAACAAGCAAAGCCTGGGAGAAGCAGGCAAACAAGCCCTCGTGGATGAACTGGTGGAAAACCACCTTGTCTGCGGATGACTATTTCAAGTATCTCACCAACCAGGAGACAGATTTCCTCCATGTCATCTTCCAAATGTATGAAGAGGAGGTTCCTGTGGAGACCGTGGCCCCTGTCAAAGAGCCCCTAAAGATTCAGCACCCTCCTCCATTGCTAAAAGATGAGGAGCCAGACTTTGTGCCAGGAGAATGGGATTGGAACACGGTGCTTGGGTACAGGCAAGAAACTAAGAGAATCAATCTCCTAGGAGAACCCTACAAAATCCAGAGCCTGCAGAAACGTCTGGAGCGGCTGTGGTCCATGCTTGAGGTCCCCCACAAGGACCGGCTGGACATAGCCATCAAGTACAGCTCCAATGCCCGTCTGAGGCAGCTGCCTTCACTGGTGAGTGCCTGGGAGCGGGCCCTGCAGCCCATTCAGCTTCGAGAGATGTTGCTGGGGAAACTGGAGTGGTTTGAGCGACAGGCCTCTGACCCCAACCGTTTCTTCCAAAAGATGGGCATGGGTCTGAATCGCTTCCTGGAGGAAAATCAGATCCGCAGCCATCTGCATAGGAAGCTCAATCTACTGGAGGCTCCTTTGGCTTCGCTCCTGGAGGAGATCGAGCTAATCTTTGATGAGCCAGTGACCTTCAAGGGGCGGCGCTACCTGGACAAGATGAAGCACGACAAAGTGGAGATGCTCTACTGGCTGCAGCAGCGGCGGCGGGTGCGCCACCTGGTCCAGGCCCAGAAGGCTTCCTATCAGTCAGTCATGTTCAGGAGGCTCAGCAGCTCACCTGCAATAGACCCTGGGAGTAACTCCATTCTTCTTTGACCAGGCCAAGTGCTTTCAAATCCCTCCCTAATTCCCCAACACCCAGCAGCTCGTTCAGACCTCTCGACTGCTTTAGAAGAAGAAATATCTGAGGGTTCAGGAACACTGTGCTTTCAACTATCAAGGGACTGAGATCAACACTTTATTTTGACAGCGAAATTCTCTTAAACAACCCCCAGACCCAGCATTCTCATGTATGTCAAGCTAAGCAAAATACAGTCAATATCTCATATATCAAAAGAACTGAGACCATCCCTTGAAGTTCATTGTAATGGAAAACATCAGACAGAGGCAAACCATCACCTTCGGAATACCTTGGCATTTCTATCACACTACAGTGAATTGACCGACAGGGCCCCAAATCAAAAGGCTCAGTGGCATAATGGTTAAGAGCTAGGGCTCTGGAGTTAGCGGATATGGGGTTAAATCCTGGCTCTGTAACCTTGGGCAAGTTACTTAACTGCTCGGCACCTGTCACATGTCAGATGAAGGGGTTGGGTCCAGGTTGTCACCACTTCCAGTTCTAGCATACCGTAGGTGGAGTTAAATATTTTAATTAAACTTTTACCAGTTACTACAAGTACATGGTTCACAGTACACAAGGGTGTGTACTGAAAAGTAAGTGTCCTTTCCATCACTCCCTCCAGGACCTCCGTTCCCCTCCCCGGGGGTAACAACTGTTACCAGTTTCTTGTGTATCTTTCCATTTCCTTATTCAGGAAATAATAATTGAGTACCTACTAGGTGGTTTATGCTCAGTCTGCATCACTGAACAAAACAAAGGCCCCTACCCTTTGTAGAGTTTATTTCTACTGGGGGGAAACAGACAATAAACCATAAACATAGTGTCTAAGAACATTGAATATTAGAGAGTGGTAAGTATTGTGGGGGAAAAAAAAGAATAGGGTAAGAGGAGATCAAAGGTGGTCCGTATAGGCCTCGCTGGGAAGGTAAGAGTTGACCAAGGCTTGAAGGAGGGGAAGAAGTGAGCTCTGTGGACATGTGGGACAACAGCTGTCCTGACAGCCACTGCAGAGCCTTAGGTAGAAGCCTGAGGTATCTCAGAAATGCAAGGTGGCCAGTGTGGGTGGAGCAAAGGAAGAGGAGGAGATGAGTCAGAAGGGTCATGACAAGGTACCGAGGGGCAGGTTAGATTACGTAAGGCCTCGTAGGCCATTGTATGAACTAGTTCAGAGATAGCCTATGCACATATGAGCACATATGTACATATTATCCATGCATATTTTTAGCTACATCAATAGTAGCATGCCGTACCCTGTTTTTTTCCTTTTTTCATGCCTGAGCTCATATCAATACACAAAGAGCTGCTTTAGTCTTTTTGATAGCTATATAGTATTCATTGTATTTTTATTTTATTTAATCCCTTATTATCAGACACTTAGAAACAAAAACAATGCTCTAAAAACATCTTCGTTCATCTATTTAGGATTGCAACTATTTCTGTAGTTTAAATTTCTGGAAATGGAATTATGTTTAAGCATAAGCATTTGTAATTTTGGTAGCTATTACTAATCACCCTCCACAAAGATTGTAACAATTTGCATTATCATCAAAATTGTATGACTATACTTTCCCCACTCTCAACGATAGAATGTTATCAAATTTTTAAATCTTTACCATCTAGTAGGTGAAAAATGGTATCTTATTTGAATTGTGTTCTCTTTTATGAGTGAAGTTGCATCTTTCATACATTTAAAAGCTGTTTTTATTTCTTTTTCGGTAAAATGCCCATGCCCTTTGCCCACTTTTCAATTGGTTATGACTATTTTGTTTTCTTGATTTTTCAATGCTCTTTATATATTCAGGAAATTAGCCAACACGTTAGTAGTTACCTTGTGCAAAACACTTTCTCCACATGATTTCTTAGACTCCTCACAACCACTGTGAAGTACGTATTTTAATTGCCATTTTACAGCTGAGGAAATGAAGGCTCAGGTAGGTTGGGTAACTTACCCAGGGTCATAAAGGCAGTAAAATGGAGAGCCAGGGCCCAAGCCCCAGACTTTCTGACCCAGAAGCCTATATGTGTACTGATTCTGTGAGATACGGTAAGAGAGCTCTTAGACACAGCCTGCCTCACCTGCCAGTGTAGGTAATGTGAAAGCCTCAGATCTCCACTTACTATTGGCTGGCACATAAGTTTCCACTTCGTTTTGTTTTTTCTATAAAACAGCATTCCTCAAACTTTCCCACTCAAGTACCTCTTAGATTGGAGGAAGATAAACAAGCATCTTGTTCAGGTATGAGGGATTGGGGGGCAGAGGGAGTAGAGGGAAGCAGTGCTGGTCTGAAAAGAATGAGAGAGATTTCTTTAAAGTCTTTTATTTTTGAAATTCATGCAAAATTTGCATTTTACTCCGTAATATGTCCATATTTATTTTAATATAAAAATGATGCTTGACATCACTTATCTTTAAATTAAACTGGCCCTCTGGGCAGATACGCTGTATTAGCATTTATTCTCTCCTGGCATACCGCTGTATTCTCCGGAAGTTACGCATAGCCTAGGTGAGAGACACTACAGCAGAAGTCAGCAAACTTTTTCTATGAAGAGCCAGGTAGAAAAATATTTGGGTCTTTGTGAGCGATATGTGACAAAGCTCGACTTGGCTTTCATCACATGAAAGCAATTATAGATAACACCTGAGTCAATGGACAGGGCTGTGTTCCAATAAAGCTTTATTTCCAAAACAGGCAGCGGGCCAGATTTAGCCCGTAGGCTGTAGTTTGCTAATCAAAGTGCTGCAGCATCGGCCCCTTTAAAAAGCAAATACACTCAGGAGGAGTAAGACAGGAAGCTTGGTGCAGTATTTCTTAAAGCACGTTGCATAATAAGTTAATTCTGGGACCGGCTTTCCCAGAGTTCCAGACCTAAACCCATGGCTGTGCAATCCCCCATTGCTGATCCTGTTTACAGGTTTGGAGAATGTAATGATAACTACTGTTCATCCGTGCTTTACTGATTACAAAGTGCTTTTCACATTCATTCAGCTAAGAATCAGTGGACTGTAACTTGCCTCTGAAGTGGTGGAGTCAGGACTTAAACCCAGGTCTGGGACTTGAAGTCCTTTGCCCTGGGTGGAGGGACCAGGCTCTGGAGTCAGGACTTAAACCCAGGTCTGGGGACTTGAAGTCCTTTGCCCTGGGTGGAGGGGCCAGGCTCTGGGCCAAGTCCTTTGCCCTGGGTGGAGGGGCCAGGCCCTGGGCCAAGCCCAGCCTCCACGCAGCCAGTGGCCCCTGGTCCCATCCCAGCAAACTCAATTGTGTTGAGAACCAACCGTTTGCCGAGTATCAGACTCAGGTGCTTTAAAGCTATTATTTCATTTAATTCTCATAACAATCTTGCAAAGAAAAAAAAGACATTTTACTTCCCTTTGGGGAAACAGGACTCTAGGATAATTGGATGAAAACTGATTTTCTAAATTACCAAGGATTTTTGCGGAAGTTTTAGTTTCATGTCTGTTGTAGATCCAGAGGCCATCAGACAATACTTTAAATCTGAGCTGGGATGACTGGCTGCAGCCCTTTTGCTCCCCAGGCAGGGGCAGAACCTAAACTCATAAAAGCCCAAAATCTTCTCTGTTTACTAAGACATTAAAGGGATGGCTCATTTATTTGCATATTAAAAAAATATATATATATTAGGTATTTAAATTAACCCCATTATATGTTAACAAATAATACATTTTTATGAAAAATAACTTTTCTAAAAACAAATGTAGTGAAAAGTGGCTGGTTTCCTCTTTTGCGAATCTCTTTAATGTCTGGCCTCATAGGAGACAGCTGGGTTATCTGTTTCTGCATACATCTGTTGCAATATCAGAGGCCATGTAGCCTCTGGGGACCCTATTTGAATTTTTTTTTTTTAAGTGGAGGGGGGTCAGAAAGCAGTGGTGAGGGTGGTGGAAGGGGCAGGGAGACATGTTGGAATCAGGGACCGGGCAGTCGATGGGGCAGGAGCAGTAGCAGTGGGGGAAGGGTTGAGTGACAAGGAATGCTTGTTATGCTTATAAAATGTCAAGGACAAGACCAGAGGTAAAACTACAACATGGAAACAAACAAAAAAAAACAACAAAAAAAACCCCAGTAATCCTGTGAATTGGTCATCTGCTCCTGGACAAGCAGACTTGCTTTTGGTGACCTGGCTGCTCTGGGAAGCTGAGACCCGCAGAGAAGCCAAGTGCCAAAGGCACACAAGGTCCTGACGAGGACTAGATTTGAGCCCAGGTGTTTCTGACTCCACTAAGCCTATGGCCCTGCCCTTCCTGGCCTTGGGGTTTCTGTGTTTGGCCCACTTTTTCCTTGTACCATTGTTTACCAAACACTTTATGTTGACTCACTTTTTAAACTTATTTTAAAAAGCAATTTAAATCATCTTAGCTAATACCTGTATAATGATTATTAAGTGCCAGTCTCAGTTCTAAGCACTTGCATGCAGTAACTCATTTAATCCTCAAAGCAATGCAAGGAGGTAGGTACTACCATTATTTTAAGGTCCAGGTGAGGAAACTGAGGCACAGAGTGGTTATGTAACTTGCCCAAGGTCACACAGCTAGGAACATGGCAGAATGTGGATTCTGACCCAGGGGTCTGACTCCTAGTACATGCTCTGAACCATTATACTGTATTTTGTCATAAAATAGAAAACACGTGGCCCAGTTGAGGCCCCTGGTTAGATGCCGAATATGCTCACATTCTGGAATTTCATTATTGCCTGCACCCTGAGGAAATCAGATTTTCTCCCTGCAGGTCCAGAGCACATTCATTGTGCCCCTTCTGAGGGTCAGATGCTCCGCTTTGGAGAGGTGGCGGGGGAACCAGAGGACACCAGGGGGAACCAGAGCCCCAGGTCCTGCTGCCAGGGAGCTTAAGGTTTAGGAGAGAAGAACATTTCAATAATATGGCAGGTGAAGGGTACGGTGGGAGCCTCCAAAAAGGACATTCAACAGAGCTGGGGCCAAGGGGTGGGTAGAGCAGCTCAAAGGGCACCACACCCAAGTGGGGACTGGGTCCTAGAAGATTGAATGGGAATCGTCAGGCACATGGTGGCAGAGGACGGGAGAGCATTCTAAGTCCGGCACTAACAAAAGCACAGAAGGAGGATGAGCACGGCGTACGTGGAAGACATGCATGCACTTCGTCATTAACCAGCCTTTAAGGTTCCTGGAGGGGAGCGAGCCCAGAAGGGGAGGCAGAGCCAGGTCAACTTTGGTGTTAGTTCCACAGGTGTGAGAAGCCACGTACCCATCAGCAAATGCGTATGGAACACCTGCTCCATGCCAGGCGCTGGTCTAGGTGGCGAGGATGCCATGCTGAACGATGCCGACCAGGACCCCTCATGTTCCATTTGGGGAGACTCGACAGTCATGCAGGTAAAACACGGTATGTGAGATGGTGACAAATGGTATGGGGAAAAACGCAAAAGGAGCAATAGAAAGTTCAGAGAGTGGCCATTTAAAATAGGAGAATCAGAGGAGGGAGTATTAGAAAAAACCCTGGAAAGGGTAGGAGGTGCTGTGTGATATCCTGGGAAAGAACATTCTGGGCAGGACCTCAGGGAAGTGCAAAAGCCCTGAGACGGGTGTGTGCCTGATGGGTCTGAGGGGGCCAGTGTGGCTGGAGTGCAGCGAACCAGGTGGGGATTGTTTGGGAATTAGGTCAGAGAAATAATGGGGTTTTAACAGCCCTTAAGTCAGAGAGGTGACATTTGGCTGCCCTGTGGGTGATGGTTAGGAGGCTGGCAGGCTGGAGGTAAGCAGAGCAGGTGGAGGCTGCCACAGGGGGAGCAGGGCCGCTGTGGTAGGATGATAAGCAGGGATGGAGGCAGACTTGGCAGCATCTGGGCATGACTGGGTGTGGGGATTGAGGGTGAAGAGTGAAGGACACCTCCCGTGTGTCTGGCTTGGGCCTCTGGTGGAGCGTGACATAAAATGAGAGGATGGAGGGCTCACTGGGAACGGGTGCAGTGGGGGTGGGGAGAGATGAGGAGTTCAGCCCTGTAAAGGTTAAATTTGGGGTGCCTGCAGGGCGTCTGAGTGAGAGCCATCCAGAGGTAAACGTTTTTCTATTCTGCCAAAGATAGAAATACTCTTTGAACAGTGTATCTATGTAACTGTGTCTTGTGTAGCTGCTCTGATATTGTCACAAATCTGTCATTTTCTAGGCTGTTTTTAGCTGGAAAGTATCAATCTGGGGCCTAAAATGTGTATAGGAATGACTTGTTAAAAATTTTCCCAAAGCTGCACTTTTTAAAAAAGCTATTAATCACTAAATACAAAGTTTGCCTAATACCACTGAGTTAGGCATTGCTGTGCACTGAATACGAGTGTCCCCCCAAACCCCCAATGTGATGGCGTTTGGAGGTGGGGCAATTGGGAGGTAATTAGGATTAGATGAGGTCATGAGTGTGGGGCCCGTATAAAAAGCAGGAGCGACCAGAGTCCCCTCTCTCTCCACTGTGTGAGGGTATAGCAAGAAGGTGGCCCATGGCAAACCAGGAAGAAGGCCTTCACCAGACCCTGAATCTGCAGGCACCTTGATCTTGGACTTCCCAGCCTCCAGAACCGTGAGAAACAAATGTTTGTTGTATAAGCCACCCAGTATGTGATATTTTGTTATGGCAGCCCAGCCAATTGAGATGGGCCTCATCAGGTATAACCTAGCCAGGGAGTCAGAGGTCCCCCAGCTTTCCTATTCATTGTCTGTGTGATACTGGGCAAGGAATTCATCTCCTATTCATTCATTCATTCATTCATTCATGACATATTTAATGAGCATTCTCTATGGCTTTGTGCCGGAACTGAGGATACAGCAATGAGCCAAGTCAACAGGTCTTTGCCCTCAAGGAGCTCCTATGTGGGTGGATAGAGACCACAAACGCATAGAGAGAGAAAGTAATGGGGAGGCCAGTGGGCCACCCATGACCCGGAGCCTCAGAGACACTTCCTGCCTTCTCTGAGGGACGCAGGAGAGTGTAGGTTCTGTCTGAGCCTAACCAAGTCCTGTGATCTGGGCTGTATGTGCCTCATCTTATTACACTCTCCTCCTGTCCATGGGAAGCATCGCTGCTGTTTTATAGACAAAGAGATGAGGTGCCCATAGTCAGGAGCCCAGGGTAGATCGCATGGTTCAGGGAGAGAGACACAGGCTTTGGGGCCGATTCTCTGTAGACCTTAGACGACTCAATCTCGCAGAGTCTCAGAGGCCACTACCTCAGAGGAACTAGACTCTAGTGACTAAGGAGCTGTCTCCAAAGCACAGGACTAGCTCAGCCATTATTTGAAAATCTTTCCATTTATAGAGAGACACCTAATGAGGACCAAGATTTGGCCCCTGGAGAGGGAAACCCCTGCCTGGAGGTTGGAACCAGCATGGGGAATGGGGCAGGGAGGAGAATGCCAGGAGGGCACCTAGGGAGGGGCGAGGAGGCTGGTACTGAGGCATACCTTGGGTATCAAGGGAACCCAGACCCAAGGCTCTGGACCTGAACTTGGGGGTGAGTGTGCTCTGTGCTGCTCCCCAGCAAAGGGAGGCCAGGTGAGGAGGCCTTACCAGCTGCTGGCTTTCTGACTACCATCATTCACGGGTCTGTATGCCCCCAGGAGGGCCTGTGTGCCACCCCACCCCAGCTTTGGATGCCTAGGCCTGTGACCAGTTCTCACCATACCATAGGACACTGAGTTTCCTTGGACTAACAGATTTCTTGCAGCTCTTACATCATAGGCTCCCACTCTTGCTCCATCTACTCCCCACCCCGCCCCCTGCCCCCAACACACACACACATGGTAGTATTGGCCTAGGCCTAGGTCTAGTTTCACGTTGGCAATTGTTATACCTCATCTGACCAAACCCCCCAAAATAACAACATGCCGGCTGGTTAAGGCAGAGATTTAAGCGGGTTCCGTTGAGAGAGTTCTTAAGGTGTCAGCCTCTCTTACTCTTAGGCCCGAAAGCCTTAGATCACCTGGAGATGACCTTTTTAAATTAAAAGATAATTTAAATTAAAAGATAATCCTCCTGTGAAGGGTGTAGCACAGAGCACAGAGCGAGCATTGGCTATGCGTTATAATTGTTGTTATTGAATGACTCCTCTGCGTTATGCAACAGTGAGGTGACGGGGTCATTCTGGGATTAGAATGTGAAAGGAACCTTTTGAGGGCTCTCCTCTCCAAAGCTGCTGTAGCCTGAGATCTTGGCCACAAAGTAGTAAGGATATGGATCAATCTATGCACGAGGCTCTGGAGCCTTTGGGGGTGGGGCCGGGGAAAGTCAGCACCCCAACTCTTGGACTGATGATTCAGCCAAGGACACCTGGAGGTGGACCAGAGCTGCTCACTCGAAGCTGAGAGGCGGCCCCTGAAATAAATTCATGTCCAGGAAAGGAGTCTAAGCTCAAGACTTGGGGCCCAGAACCTCTGTCCGTCCGTCTGTCCGTCCATCTATCCATCCATCCATCCATCCATCCATCCATCCATCCATCCATCCATCCATCCATCGAATCATTCCACAAATATTAGGGCAAGCCCACTAAGGGCCAAGGTAGCATCACTTTTTGACCCTTTTTCCTCTTAGTTTCTTAAATTTGGGGGTCCCTACCCCACATCGTATCACACCTGATCAAAGGTACCTATGTTCCACATTAAATATTTTGCTGTAAATTTTTTTGAAATGAATTTTACAGTTTTGCGCTTGGATTCAATAAAATTTCTTCCCAGTCTCCAACATTATCACAGCCTCTGGAAAGCTCAGAGGCCTCTGCTGTCTGATGGAGAAAATGGCCTTGAAGGTCAGGCACATCTGGGATAGAAACGAGGGGATAGGACAGTCAAGGTCCCTGGTCTCAAGTTTACAGTCCAGTGGGAATAAGCAAAACAAGGACAGAATATCGTAACTGCCGAAAGATATAAAGTGTTCTGAGGTGGAGGGAGGGGGGCTCCTTCAGATGAGTGCTCCTTAACTCTAAAGAAATAGCATTTAGGCTGAGACGGGGCAGCTGGCAAGGAACCTGACCTCTTCAGAGCAAGGAAGTCTCTGCAGGCAGAGGGAACAGCAGGTGCAAAGTTCCCCAAACAGGAAAGCACTTAGCTTGTGGACAGGGAGGGGTCACTGTGGCAGGGGCATACTGAGTGACAGTGAGAGAGGCGGGAGATGAGTTCAGACTGGAGGGTGGGGCCCTAATGGTGCCTAGCCTCACTGGCCACGGTATGGAGTTTGCATTTTATTCAAGTGCAGGATGCCACATGGTCTGTTATGGGTTGGGCTTTCCAGAAAACAGATTCTGACCTGAGATGGAGGTGGGCAGGCAAGAGGGCTGTTAGAGAGGGCTCTCGGGGTCAATACCCAGGGCCAAAAAAGGAAGACCCGGCAGAAGGAGATGAGCTGCCAGCCAGTCCCAATGGACACTTCCCCTGACCTGGCAGGAAGTTCTGAAGCTGGGATGACCCTTCAGATTTGTCATTAGATGCAGCTGCCTGGGGAAGGGGACATGCCTCTTTGGCCAAGGCAACCCCCTGGGGGGCTGACAGCAGAGGACAGCACACCCAATAGCTGGATCCCAAGTCCATTTCTGAAGGGGGAACTGGTGTGCATATGATCACAACTCACACCCGGTCCAGTTTACATTCCAGGAGGTCCCTCTAGCTGCTGCGTAGACGGTAGATTATTGGAGGTACGAGTGGATCCAGTCAGGCAAGCGATGGTAGTGGCTCGGCCAAGAGCGGTGGCCATGGGAATGAAGAGAGAGGACACATTTGGGAAATGTCGGGAGATAGGATCCTAAGCACTTAGAGATGGGTTAGATATGGAACATGAAGGAAAAGAAGAATCAAGAACTCTGCTCTGTCCCCGCCTCTCTGGCCCGGCGATTGTGCTTTGGAGGACAGTGGCTTCCTAGGAGGTGAGAGGGCACAGAAAGAGCGCCTCTCTGGGGCTCGGACACTGGGAAGGTGCAGGAGGACTAAGCCTCAACAGCGCCACCATGTGGCGGCGAGAAGTCAAGACGGCGGTGGACTCCAGACTTCAGTTCCCAGGCATGGTGAGTAAAGAGATCAGAGCACAGCCTGTTCCCGGGGGAAGCCAGCCCCACCACTGGCTCTTTCAGACTAAATAAATGACTAGAGTTCTGGACAACTTAGAGGTGGGAGGGAGAGGAGGAGGCTGAAAAGAGAGAGAGAGATAGGTGAGGAACAGCATGTACTCAGAAATAAAATGGAATCACTATACTCAAGCTACTAAATTACTAAAATCAAGTAGATGGAGGTATGAGGAAATGATCCTAGCCTGGGAACTTAAACTTTCAAACTTTCCTGTATCAATGCCTGGGTATACATCAAACTTCCAGATAAGCCTCTGGTTCCCCACTGAAGGACTAAGGAAAGAATGTCCACTATCCAGACTACCTGACAGCCAGTACCCAGGCCACTGGCCATTGAGAAGAGTGCCATTTTGGACAAAACCAGAGGCTAAGAATGCGGGATTGATTCGTCTTGCTTTTTTCTTGTACTTTTCACAATGAGAACTCGGCTTTTCTTTCTTTTCCGGATCACTCTGAGTATTGCCTATTGTGCTTACAGTTTGCAAACCCTAAGACCCTTGAATAAATTTTTATTTTTTCTTTCTAGCCAAAGCCTCCTAGTTCATTTACAATCACTTGACATAAGCAATAGAGTCTGAGGAATTATTTAAGAGAGATAAAAGGGTGGTATTGTACTCATGCCATAAAGGTATTGGTCAAGGTGATAATGTTGATGGCTATCATTCGGTGAGCAGATACAAAGGGCTGCATGATCTCAGTTAATCTACACTTATCCCTACAAGGAAGCTGAGGTTCGGAGAGGTGAAAAGATGTGTCCCAGGTCACATAGTAGTAGATGGTGGTCGAGTTAGGATTAAAACCCAAGTCAGTCTACCCATGGATCTCAATTGTATCAGACCCAACACACCATTTTAACAACAAATATTTCATAAGGCCTTCTTCACATCCCTAGCATCTAGATTGTGCCTGACGCATAGCATGCACTCAGTTGATATTTGTCGAATGAAATTAAATTCACAGATAATATCTTCCTACCTACCCGTATAATTTTTAAAATCAAGGAAAAATAAAATGGAAGTAATTTATGCTAAAGAAATCTCCATTTCCCATTGTACATGCTTGGTTGGGATCACACTAGAAGACACAATGAAGTGATCATTATCAATTGGAACTGCTCCAGATATAGACTGATACAAATATGTTGCCTTCAGAGATATGATCTTCTGAAATGGTAAATATATTGCCTTTGTAAGGACCTGAACTCATGCAAGAAGAATTCTTCCCTCGATTTTCACTTTAGTAGCATTCCTGGAAAATACAGTGTATGCCAAAACTGTATGCATAATGTTATGTATTTATATATATAACAGAGTTAGAATTTTTGGCACAGATCATCATAAACAGGTTTTTCCACTTCCATATATGACCCGTGGGACATTAGAGAGTTGTGCAGGACACAGAACAATTCTTGGTAATGTGGGACTGTCCTAAATATTGAAGGATAACTAGCATCTCTGGCCCTTGTCTGCTAAGGACCAGAAGGGCCCCATCAATGTGATAACCAAAAATGTCCCTATGAATTTACAAATCTAAATGTCCAGGGACAGTAGATCCTCTTTTGGGACCTCCCACATATGTTAACGCCCAGCTGCCTAAGCTTTGCTCTGTTGGCCTCCTCTTTCCGGGCCCTTCCCAAAAACCTGGGCTTTTATATCCTCACTTCTTATCTCTCCCTTGAGGAATCTGTCTGCAACTGGTTTTTTTTGTTTTTGTTTTGCTAGAAGGTAAGAACCGATGTGATAAAATGAGGTAGATTCCTCTTCCTGTTTCCATAAAAAGGTACAGAATGGAAAAGCAACTTGCTCATAACCATACAGCCAATTCGAAGTGGCAGAACCAGAATTAGAACCCAGGTAAATCGGTCTGATTCTAAAGCCTGTGATTTTGCCCTCTTTTCTAATCCCTCCTCACTGTCTCTGATCTCCCAGTCCCAGAAAAAGACTTATTTTATCTTGGGTAATGAAGTTTGAAAACTGAAGTTATCTCACTGTTTCCCACAAAGGCCATTGTGAGGCTGACGTGGCTCTCCAGAAATGCTGATCTAGGAAAAGTCTGCTGTCTCTGCTGGAGTCTTAGAAATCCCTTTTTAAAATTCATTCAGCTTCAGACCTTTCAGGAGATGAACCGTGTGAGCATGGGTATGTGGCCTTCCACAGACACGGGTAGGGGTCCCGGGTCAGTGATGGTGGGCATTTCTGAGCTTCTTCTGCCAGGACTGTGAGAGCCATAGTCGCAGGTTTCATCCTTCTAGAAAGTGAAGCTATGCGTCAAACAACAGTTAGGTGACACGATGCCCACTCCAGGGCATGCCAAAGGAGTGATTAATTCATTCAACAAACAGTTATTAAGCAGGTATTAAGTCTGTCAGGCACTGAGGAAACAGCAGTGAGTAGAACAACAAGGTCTCTGCCCTAACAAACTCCTGGCCTAGTGAGAGACGCCCATGGTGAACAGGAAATTGCAGTACAGTGCAAGAGGAAGTTCATGGAGCTAGGCATCCAGGAGTACAGAGGAAGCAGCATGGAGCCTGGCCAGGGCAGTGGAGGCAGGTCAGGGGTGACTTGCTGAGGAAGTGACCTTAAAACTGAGAGCTAAAAGCCATCTGGCTGAGGGAAGAGCAGTGTGAAGGTTCTGAGTTGTACAAGAGCTTGAATTTCTGAGGAGATGCAAATAGCGTGGAGCATCAGTCAGATGCACAGCATGGTATGAGGACCAGGGCTAGACTGGATCTCGAGGGGCCTTAGGAGCCACCTTACGGACCTGGGCTGTCTCTTATAAGAGAGACAAGGGAGCCCCAAGGTGTTTAAACCAAGGAGGGCACAAGCAGAGAGAGATTAGCATAGTGGGAATCCCTCAGGCCCTCCACTCTCAGACTTCAGCTAGGAACTTTGAGCTGGCCCTAGCACTAATTTCCGAGCAGCTGGAAAGTCACTTTTCCTTTCTAGACTTCTGCTGTAGAAAGTCAGGTTTGGACTAGATGATCTTTAATACCGGTTCTTCACATTCTCTAAGCCCAAACTAACCCTCCACCCACTTCTGTGATTTCCCCAATTCCCTTAAACTCTTTCCTGTTTCCTCTCCCCCACTGGAAAATTACTTTTTCTCTCCACTAGACTGAGCTCCAGTAGACAGCACTATGTCTAAACAACTGTCCACGCTTCCTCTCACTGGGCCCTTATAACCGAATGCTTGCATGGTTGCGTTTGACCCTCAAACGGCCTGAGGCACTACCAATCCCGCGAACGTTATCTTCCATTTTGCTGATGAGAAGTGGGGCCTCAAAGAGAAACTGAGCTGTGAACCCAGGCTCTGAGGCCAACTCCCTGGGTTCAAGCCCTGCTCTATCACTTACCAGATGTTTGGTAAGCCAATTACTCTCTCTAAGCCTCTCGTTCCTCCACTATTAAATTGAGATCACATCAACTTCACAGGATTGCTACGACGATTAATGTGTAACATGTAATAAGCATGAAATAAATGTTAGTATTTTTATTCTCAGGCCAGCGTCCTTTCCCTTCCACAAACATCAGCTCCAAGGCCTAAGAGGATTATTCCAAGGCTGGGGCTCGGGCCACGTGCTCCCAGACACGCCTTGCGCAAGCCTGAGCAGGTCCCCGCGTGGCTACCCGACCCCCCCAAGCCGGTGAAGCGGGCGCGCCCACGTGCCTCGCGTAAACATGCGAGTGCGCAGGCGCCCTCGGCCGCCGCCCATTGGTCGGTTCCCCGGTGCTTAGAAGCAGGGGAGGGACGCAGGCCCCTCTGGCCGCGGGCGGCTGCGCCCGGTCGGTTAGTCAGCTGGTCTGCCAGTCCTTGTGACTCGGCCGCCGGCTTCACCCTCGCCATGGCACCCTGGCTGCCCCTGCTGTCGTTGCTGGGGCTGCTCCCGGGCGCTGCCCCCGCCCTGCCCCGCCGAGCCGCGGGCGCTCAGGCCTGGGAGGCCGAGTCGTCGGAGCTGCTGGCGCCTGCCCGCTTCGCCTTGGAGATGTACAACCGCGGCCGGGCTGCTGGGACACGGGCCGCGCTGGGGGCCGTGCGCGGTCGCGTCCGCCGGGTGAGGACGCACTGGGTCCGGGGCGCGGGGCCCTAGTGCGAGGGATGGGCACTTTGGCCTCGAGTTGGGATGGGGACGCTGGACGGCTGGCACGAACCTCTGTTGATTGGGAAGGGGGAGGAGGCGCAGTGGGGCTGTGCGGCCACTGAAGAACTGGCTGCGGAGGGAGTGGCTGTGCGCGCCTCACCCTCCCCTCCATCTAGGAGGGCCGCGGGTCGCTATATTCCCTTCAAGCGACGCTAGAGGAGGCTTGCAACGACCCCACGGTGTGCCAGCTCCCTGTGTCTAAGAAAACTCTGGTGAGTAGTGGGGCTCCCTCAATTATCTGATCGCAGGCTGAGTCTGGAAGCAGTTGGGAAGATGGGTCAAGCCAGAAGGAAGGGATCTAAGGCAACAGCTACCCAGGTCACTTCTCAGGCCCTGAGGGCCAAAGACCATGCTATATAAAAGGGAGAGTGTCCAGGTGCTGGCTGTGCCTCACTCGCCACTGTAGGGGTGACTGCCTTGGGGAGGTCCTATCCGAGAGCCTCCAGCTCCATCTAGCCAAGGACAGGGACTGGTTTCCTCCTTTACCTCCAGCTCTGCAGTTTCCAAGTCCTGGAAGAGCTAGGAAAACACACGCTGCTGAGGCGGGACTGTCGCCCTGTGGATACCAAGATTACAGGTGCTGGGATGGCCCACAGATGCTGCAGTAGTCTGGATCAAATTTCATTCAGGGTTCAGCCTTGATTTCTTTGTTCCAATCCTATCCAGATGAAAAAAGCGGGAATTTCCGTTCCTTCTCTCCACTGTTCAACAAGGACACCCTGCCCGAGGTGAGAAGCCCAGCTCTATCTCGGGAGCTGGCTGCTGCCTCATTTCCCCTCTCTTCCCCTCACCCTGACCTGGGGCTCCCTGGTCAGCTCCAGAAGGACTCCTTGTAAGGACTCCTCTGCCTTTGCAGGACTTTGTTATGCAGGTAGCTTCAATCTTCAAAGAATTTGTCATCACCTATAACCGGACATATGAGACAAAGGAGGGTGAGGACCCAGCCTGGGCTGTACCTGTCCTGATCAGATCAGGGCCTTCCCCCTACTTGGCACCGTGGTGTTGGGGAGGAGAAGGACAGAAGAGACAGTGCATCCTTTCAAGGATGCCTTAATCACCAAGTTCTCGCCCAACCTGCCAGGACCGGGCAGCCATCTCAGGGAGCTGGCCCCTACTCCCATCTGTTTTCCTGGTCAGGAACTATGGGCCTCCATCATGGGATGGGGCAAAGGCCAAATTTTCTCTGCTGGAGGCCCCCTGGCATGGCAGCCTTTCCTCATGACCTCCTGTCTGGAGATTCCCTTTGGAGTTCATTTGGTTCTGCCTTCACAATGAGAAGTCATCACCCCAGTTTGGCCCTAAAAGTTGATCACACCTCCCACTCTTTTCACTTGCAGGTTTGGCCCCCCCACCCCTACCTGCCCCAGGGTTCTGGCCTTAAGAGCTTCCAGAGCCCACCTATTCCCCAGGGAAACTTCTGCCCATTAGCCCCACGCACTCCTCCTTTTATGATCTGCCTGGGGTCCCAGCCCCTTCTCTTCTGCTCTGATCCTCAGAAGCCCAGTGGCGCATGTCTGTCTTTATCAATAACATGATGCGAGCACAGAAGATCCAGGCCCTGGACCGTGGTACAGCTCGGTATGGGGTCACCAAGTTCAGTGACCTCACAGGTAGGGATTGTGGCTAGAGCCCTCAGGGAGGCTGGGAGAGACAGGGCCTGCTCCCAAGGCCCCTGGTCAGGACTGGCTTAGAATCCCCACCCCCCCCATCTCTGCCCACAGAGGAGGAGTTCCGCACCATCTACCTGAATCCCCTCCTGAAAGAGTTGCGGAGCAAGAGGATGCCCCTGGCCATGTCCGTTAGCGGCCCCGCTCCACCTGAGTGGGACTGGAGGAATAAGGGGGCTGTCACCAAAGTCAAGGACCAGGTTAGACCCCTCAGAAGTGAGGGCGGGACGTGAGGATTGCCCTGGGGCTGGGAAGGGATCCAGTCCTCACGCTGCCCGTCTCTTGTAGGGCATGTGTGGCTCCTGCTGGGCCTTCTCAGTTACAGGCAACGTGGAGGGCCAGTGGTTCCTGAAACGGGGGGATCTGCTCTCCCTCTCTGAGCAGGGTAAGCATCTCCCTCTATTTGCCTGTCCCCAGCCCAGTGGGCTCCTCAAAACTGGCCTTCTGTCTCCTAGAGCTCGTGGACTGTGACAAACTGGACAAGGCCTGCCTGGGCGGCTTGCCCTCCAATGCCTACTCGGCCATAAAGACTCTGGGTATGCATTAAGGGGGTCAGGATGGACGGTGGGAGCCACTTCTTCCTCCACAAGAAGTCACTTTGTGTGGGAGTCACGTGTACTGTGTCCGGGTCTTCCCGCTGGCTCTTCTGGCTGAAGACCTTGGGCAGGGCAGCTCTTTCAGAGCCTCAGTTGCCTCATCTGTGAAAGGGGCCTACCTCGTAGGGTTGTCTCGAGTATCAAGAGAGGAAATATGAGGAAATATGTTCCTGGAGCGTAGCAGGAGGTCTTGGTTTTGTGCTGCTTTCTTGTCTGTATTTCTAGAATGCTGCTAAAACAGGTAGCCACACACTCACCCTTGAGGGGAGGCGTTGACGTAAACTGGCAGTTCAGTTAAGCAGTGTCAGAAGGATAAAGGGCTGAGGGACTGAGGCGGCTATACAGAGACTGGTCTGGGAGACTGGCAGGGGGCAGAGGCAGACTGTGAACAGACTCTCAGAGCAGGACAAGCAAGCCAAGGTCAAGAAGCTGGGACAGTGAGGAGTCAGGAGTTGGGAGCTGACTTCTATCTCTGCCACTTTTCTCACTGGTTATTCTCTCAGCCCCCCGAGCCTCATGTGTGTCATCTCTAGAATGAGGCTCTTCTGCAGATGGGATGGCCAATGGCCTGGGATGGATAAGGGGCTTAGCACAGCCTTTGGCTGGGAGGAGACAAGTGTATGGTAAACAGGAGTCCACCTTTTCTCTGTACCCCCATCTACCCCCCACCGTTACCCAGGAGGGCTGGAGACAGAGGACGACTACGGCTACAATGGCCACTTGCAGACCTGCAACTTCTCTGCAGAGAAGGCCAAGGTCTACATTAATGACTCAGTGGAGCTCAGCCAGAATGAGCAAAGTGAGTGAGGGATAGGGGTGAGGACAGGCCAGGTGGGGCTGGGGCCTGGGTGCCCCTGACACTGGCCCTTCCCCGTCTCAGAGCTGGCGGCCTGGCTGGCCAAGAACGGTCCCATCTCCATCGCCATCAATGCCTTTGGCATGCAGGTAAAACCTCAGCCCCGCTGCCCCTGCTCCATTTCTTGCCTACTCCTCTCCCTCTTCTTGGAGTTGGCCCCCTACTGCTTGTTCTCCCCCACCAGTTCTACCGCCATGGGATCTCCCACCCACTGCGGCCCCTCTGCAGCCCTTGGCTCATTGACCATGCCGTGCTACTCGTGGGCTATGGCAACCGTGAGTTCCGCTGACCCCCTCTATGCCCATCCACTCCAGGTCACAGGCAGAGGTCGGGCCACACAGCATTGCAGGACCTCAAGGGGGTGAAATCTGGGGAAAGCCTGGGAACCCTGTCCTTACCCCTGCCTCTGGCTGTGGGCCAGGCAGGATCATCCACCTGCTCTGTGAAGGGAACACAGGCAGTGGGAAGCTGAACTGTGTGGACGAATAACCTGCTAGAGGTCAGGGGGCGGGGAGGGGCGGCTGCCCTTCCCATACCTTAGAGCCATACCAGGTCTCCAGGAGGGTGGTGGGTGGGCCCGTCCTTTTTCTGCCTTTTTCCTAATACCTGTCACACAGTAGGCCCAGAGGAGATACTTGAAGAGTGCAAAGCGCTTGGGGCCCTGACCAGAGAACTGGGGCCCTGACTGCCTGCACTCCGCACTGCTCTCCAGGTTCTGACATTCCCTTCTGGGCCATCAAGAACAGCTGGGGCACTGACTGGGGTGAGGAGGTGAGTCTTGCCTGCTCAGCTTCTGGCCCTCCGGCCCCATCCTGCCCTGGTGCCCTCACGACTTCCCTCCCCTCTCTCCCAGGGATACTACTACTTGCATCGTGGGTCCGGGGCCTGTGGCGTGAACATCATGGCCAGCTCAGCAGTGGTGAATTGAGGAGCACCAGCTTGGACCTGGTGCTGACTAGAGCAGCCCCTTCCCCAGCCTGAGCCGCGTGTCCAGGCCCTTGTCCAGGAGGCGCAGCTGGCTGAGGGATGGACACCGGGTACCTCAGGGTGAGCGAAGGGCACTGGCCTAGGGGCACAGCCTCTACCCTCCTCCACCCCACTCCCACTCTGAAGTTCCCAACTGCACCTTTGTTGAATTGTGGTAGCTAGGATGATCTTGGGGTGAAGGATGACGTCTTGGCAGCTGAAGCTCGGGCAAGAACCTTGGGCTTGGGTAAGGAGTAGGTGGGAAGCAAATATTTTTGCCTTAAATCCAGCTGTCTTCACAAGCCCCAGTTTCCTGCCCTGGCTTTCCTTTGTGCGATGCTATAAATTCTGGTCCTCCTGGATTTGGGGACAGTGTTTCCTTACGTGTCTAGACGAACTGTTGTAACCACCCTTTTCTAATAGCAATAAAGAGGTATCCTGAGCTCCAGTGTGGTGTGAATACTCTGTCTGTGAGGGCAAGGAGGGGTGCTGAGGAACCCTGGAGGGTCAAGGCCAGGCAGCTGGTCCTGCCCAGGAGCCTGCGGGCCCAGTTCCTGCTTCAAGAACCAAAGGAAATGGAGAGAGGCTCACGGAAGGATCTTTATTCAGGAACAGTTGGCTGGTCCTTCTCGGCGGCCCTTGCTCTGAGGGATGGATGGGATCAGCCAGAGGGAACACCCTCTCTCCAACTTGCATGGAGAACCTCAGGTGTTGAGGTCAGAGGTCACTCTCCCCATAGAGGGCACTGGAGAAGGCCACGTAGTCCAGGGCTCCAGCTGGAGCCCCAGACCCCTTGTAGGGCGTCATTCGGTGGATGCAGTATTCGGCCTGCTCAGCCGGGAGCTCCCGCCGCAGCTCCTCGGCGGTGATGTAGTTCTGAGGGAGAAAAGGTGTGAGGTCGTGTGCCCCCTGCCCCAGCCCTCCAGCCCGCTCCATGCCAAGGACTCACTTTGTCTCCCGCCAAGATCTTGAAGGAGGCCACAACTTGTTCAGCCGTATCAGTCTCGGCTGTCTCTCGGGTCATGAAGTCGATGAAGGCCTGGAAGGTCACGACGCCAGTTGCGTTGGGGTCCACCATGGTCATGATTCGAGCAAACTCCACTTCCCCCTGCAGGGATAGAGGCCAGATACCATGTCCGTGGGTGCTAAAGCCAGGAGAGCTCCTGATGTCCCCTTCTGGGGATTGTCCGGCCTCGGCTTGATAACCTCAGCGACAAAGCGCCACCTTTCTCCATAGACCGTCAGCTGCAGCCTTAGCTCTGACTCAGGAAGTCCTCTCTAGCAGGCTGCAGTCTGCTTCCTGCCTGTGGCAATGCCCCGTTTCCCATTGGTGCTGGTCTTTTTTTCTGGGGCTCTCAGTCGTGCTGTTTCTCTGAGGTAAAATGTTGTAAGCTCAGGCTTTGGAGTCACACAGAACTAGGTCTAAATTCCAGCTGTGTGTCCTTGAACAAGTTAATCTACCTCTCTCAGCCTGTGATAGCCCGCGTGAAATGGGATAATTCCGCCCAGCCCCAATGGGTGCAATGAAGAGGAAATGAGATCATGGATGTGAAGGTGGGAGGCACACAGTAGGTGATCCATACACAGAAGAGGGCACTGATGGGACTCTGGGGACGGGGGGAGGGGCTCACCAGGTCATAGCCCATGGAGATGAGACAAGCGCGGAAGTCGTCAGGCTCCATCATCCCATTCCGCTTCTGTAGTGAGTGAGTGACTGTCAGGCTTGGTCCTCAAACCCCATCAGCCCCCAAAGCCCACCATCCCACAAGACCAGGCCCCTGCTGACCCGGTCAAAGTGGTTGAAGGATGCCCGGAACTCGTTGAGCTGCTCTTGGCTTAGGCCCTTAGCGTCTCGGGTCAGTACCTGGTTTTCCACCTCATTGATGGTGCGGGCGATGGAGGTGAGCAGCTGCTCCCAGCCCACGCGGACGTGCTGGGAGAGCAGGAGACAGGCCAAGTCAGTGGGTGGTCAGGGCCCGGCCACGAGCTCTAGCCCTTCCCCAGTCCGCTGTGAGACCCTGGGCAAGTCTTCCCCTCTCTGGGCCTCGGTGCCTATTTGGAGTTTCTTCTGAGCGACCTCCAGTGGCCCTTCCTACCTTAAAGTTTGATGATTTATTATGTGTTATGTATTGGTCAACCAGCCATGGCCAGTCCTGGCCTGGCTTTAGACTGCTATATGACTCTGGGAAAGGGCACTTTCTCTTGCTGAGTCTCAGTATCCCCAGGGGTACATTGGGGGACCTGGCCAAGCCGAACTGGGGACCTTCCTGGGACAGATGTGCTATGTCTGGCTGTGGCCACCCCAGGCTTCCCCAGCCAGCGCTGCCTCCGCTCTTCTCAGCAGGTGTGATCCCACCTCCATGCTGTAGACGGTGTGCTTGTTGTCAAACACCAGGCTCTCCTGCAGCAGCTGGTGGTCGCCCTCCAGCCGGTCAATGTTGTTCTTGTAGTTGATGATGTTCTGCTCCTGCTGCCGCAGCCCAGCCATCTGCTCCTCCAGAGAGCCAGTCATCCCTGCTGCCAGGCGCCCCACCTCCTGCAGTGGGATCCGGGCAAAATGAACACTCCCAGCTCCCAGGGGTCCAGTCCCAGCCCCACCATCCAAGCCTCACCTCCATCTTCCCCTGGATCCAGGGCCCGATGACATTGGCCTGAGCTGCAAACTGTCGCCGGAGCCTCTCGTTCACCTGCTGCCGTGCCAGCTCCTCCTGCAGCATCTGGTCACGTCTGGGCACCAGCTTTCGGACCTGGGAAGGAGGGTGGTTATGCCAGGGACAGCTCTGGGGACCAGGAGATGGCTTTGAAGGGAAATGGACTCTAGCCCCTCCAACAGCTCCTGCTGCTCTAAGCAGGCTCTTGGTCAGGTCACTCAATGTCTCTAGGCTTGTTTCCTCATCTGTAAATGGGGGGACAACGTCATTTATAACTAACTCGTGTTGTTTTGTAAAGGATGCCCACACACCAGATTTCGTTTTACTTTACATCAGGCCTGACAGGAAAATATTGCTGCTATATCTTCTTTACAGATGAGGCCGACAGGCAAGGTGACTTTGTCCAATGCCACATGGAGCCTGTAGCAGACCCCAGGTTCTTATCTTGGGACACCTGAGGTTTCAGGGTGGTTAGAGTGCTCAAGAGCAGGTGGGAGGCAGGGAGAGGCCCCGGGTGGCACTGACCGTGTCCCACTTGGTGTTGATGTCCTGCGCACTGAGGCTGATGTAGGGGTTGGTGGAGCTGGGCCGCAGCCCATATGTTTGGCAGATCTTCTGGATCTCACCCTGGATGCCCAGGATAGCGCCCCGCTCCCGGTCAGCCTCAGGCAACGTTGCCTTGAACTGCTCATGCGCTGTCAGTAGGCTCTGTGGGCAACAGGCAGGAAGCATCAGCTAGCACCCACCACTTCCCACAGGTGATAGAAAGGGCAGCAGTGTATTCCAGGTCATCCAGCAGGTCCAGGGTAGGCTGGCTTCAGGACCCAGTCCTGTCTCCCAGCCCAGCACTCAAGAACTGGGGTTTTCCTCTCATCTCCATTCCCCAAGAGCCCAAAGGAGTGGCTGATGGGATCTTAGGCCAGCTTCCCCGCCATCCCATGCAGGCCCTGCCCCAAAGCCCCACGCCCACCTGGGTCTCCTCCATGGAGTGCACCAGCCACACGTCCTGCAAGTCCTCTACGGCGCCGTCCAACCAGTTGTTGAAGGGTGCTGCCCGCCGTGCAAACTCCAGCTGCAGCTGGTCGATGGTCTCCAGAAGCTTCTCCATCCGCTAGGGAACGCAGGAATGATGGTCAAGTCAGCATCCTGCCCAACGGGCTGCCTCACCTGCCTCCTTGTCCAGCCCACAGCTCCCTGGCACAGAACCTCACCTCAAGCGCATCCCTCCTCTTCTGGGTCAGCGTGCCCAAGTTGTCCCACTGGTCGCAGATGGCCTGGCAGCGGCTGTTCACTGAGGCTGCCTCGTGGTAATCCAGCTCACTGGGAACAAGAAGAAGGGGTGACTGTGGGGTCAGACGCCAGCCCAGATTTACTCCTGACCCGCAACCTCGGTAGTGGTGAAGGTATAATGCAGCCAGGAAAAGTGGGGGTGAAGCAGGGCTTCCCTGAGGTGGGGTCCCAGGGCAGTCCTGGGGGAAGAGGGGCGCCCTATGGTCTCAGATCCAGCCCCTCAAGGAGCTTGAACGGAGGGGTGGGGCCTGGGGCTTCAGGGGCGGGGTTATGCGAAAAGAGGCGGGTTTACTGGAGGACGTGACGAGGACAAGGCTGATGGAGAGGATTCAGGGTAGCAGACCTGGGCCCCAAGCTGAAGGGAACAGGCAGGCCACGGAGATGGGGCAAGCGAGTGCCAGTGGGGAAAAGTGTGGGCAGCAGAGCAGGGTCCGGGCATGGGGACAGGGATACGGGAGGAGGGGCAGAGCAAGTGGTAATGGGGAAGGACAAGGGCACCAAGGCAGAGTTACCGAACAGGGGAGAACGAAGGGTCTGAGGGCAATGAGGATCAGGGCGGGGCCGTGTAGCGAGGGGTGTGGTCGCCAGGGCGGGCCACGCCTACTTGAGCTCCTGGGCCAGCGCGGCAATGTGCTCCACGCGGTCCTGGTGTGCCGCTAGGTCGCTCTCAAAGGCTTCGTGGCGCCGCAGCAATGCCCGCACCTCCTGTAGCGAGGCCGACTCATAGTCGCGCTGGTTCAGCATCTCTTCCTTCCCTGCTCGAGAGAGGCCCAGCTCAAGTCACCCATTGGCGGCCGCGACAGGAGCACAGCGTTGAACAGGGCTGTGTGACCGCGGAGATTCTTCATCTGTGAGCACATCAGCCTAGCCTACCCTAAGGGTTTGCTCCGAGGCACCGGTCTGGTAAAGTTAAATGAAGCTCCTGTTCTAGGGCACGACCCATAAATGACGTCAGCGTCCCCTGACCCTGCGTGGTGCGGGGCGGCTCTTGGTACACTTTGGCATTATTTGATCCAGAATTACCTCCTCAAAACTCTGAGCCTGATGAGCCCCTGACAGGGTTTCCTTTGCCTGGCACTTGGTAGACCCTCTATGAATATTTGTTGGATGAATGAATAATGAATGTAAAAGTGCTTTAAGAATGACAATTCCCATAATTATGAAAATAAAAACGAAATCATAATAACTGCACCTGCAACCATTGAGTGAGTGCCTCTGTATTTTGCAGAGAAGGTAACTGAGATTTAGAGGTTCAGAGATCACAGGGTCACGTAAGTGGCCTTAAAGGAATTCTTATTATATCAAACCATTGTTATTTGTTATGCCAGGGGTCCCCAATCCCTGGGCTGCAGACCAATACCAGTCTGTGGCCTGTTAGGGACCAGGTCACATAGTAAGGAGATGAGTGCAGGCAAAGCTTCATCTATATTTGCAGCCGCTCCCCAGCGCTAGCATCACCGCCTCAGCTCCGCCTCAGATCATCAGGCGTTAGATTCTCATAGGATCCCTGGTCCTTGGTGCCCCAAAAGGCTGGGGACCGCTGTTATGCCCGTGATCCATTGTTAGCGTTTGTTCATTATTTTTAGGCAGGAGTCATTCATTTGTAAGGCTAAAATCTCTGACAGAAAGCAGAATGAATATGTTCATACAGAGAAATATATTTCAATATCTGACTCATGCAGTCTTTTGGCATCAATATACTTTGAGTATAACGTAAGTGATGTTAGGGTGGGGGACTCTCCTTTGGTGACATGCTACACGTACAAATAAAATGCTAAATGACAAATATAACAGAGCAGACCTACAGAAGGCTACAGCCAGGAGGGAGTTATGGGCCCAAAGAGGGGCAGTGATTTGGTGGCACAGCAAGTCAAGTTGGGACTAGCAAACAGATCTCTAGCTTCCTGGCAGAACACCTACCCTGACCTGCGCATTTTGTCAGTAGTCAGTAGTCCCCCTCTACCAGCCTCCACCCCAGAGCAGAATCAAGCCCCATGGGGTGTACCTACCTCCGGTCCAGGCTTCATGAAAGGAAGCCTTCTGCTGGAACTTCTCAGCCAGGTGCTGGAGCCGCTGCAGGCGCCGGATCTCCGAGAGCAGCCAGTCCTCATAGCCTTTTTCTGCTTGCTCCAGCCCTCGCCATGCATTGGCGATGTCCTGTGGGGCAGGCAGAGGTGCCCTCCATCACGGTTCACCCATTGTACAGAAGGGGACACAGAGCTAAGGTCACCCAGAAGATGTTGGCAGAGCCACGGTCACCCCATCCCGGGCCTGGCTCACCGAGACCAGCTTGCCCTCAGAGGGCATGAAGGCGGGCCGGTGGCTCAGCCGCAACTTGGTCTGCAACGTGTTGAAGTTGATCTCCAGCTGGCACTTCTCCTGCACGCGGGGCGGCTTGTGCAGGCGCCGGTAGTCCCGGAAGTCCTCCAGCTTGCGCTGCATGGCGCTCATGCTGTGCTCGCCCACACGGTTCTCCAGCCATGGGATGGTGCGGCGGATCCATTCTAGCAGCTGCCAGAGCCAGGCAGGAGCAGAGCAGAGAGCTCTCAGCCTGCCTGCTCACCTCACCCACCCCTCTCCACCCACACCCAGGCTGTGGCCAAAAGGCCCGGCCTCAAGCCAGATCGGGAGTCTGCAGAACAGAAATGGGAGGTTCCCATTAGTCAGGGAAGAAGCAGGATGGTTAACTACTCAGTCCAGAGACCTGTATAGGTGGGCACAGGGCAAAGGCCGTGAGACTGCCTTAATATGAGCGAATGGATAAATGAATGAGTGAGCGAATGAATGATGTGAACGACCAGGAGCTTGGTTAGCAGAGGGGGGCATGAGATGGGTGAAGATGGCAGGAGGAGGCTGCAGGAGGCCAAGGCTACTCTGAGGAGAGGGAGACTCTGCCGGCCCGGATCTGGGGTTATCGGGGTTGGGAGGAGCAGTAGGGCCGGGCTGGGAGGGCACAGGTTGGGGATGGGGAGAGGCCCTCTCCGGCCCCAGGCTCACTTCACTGGCAAGTTTCTCATACTCCTCCATCAGTTTCTCATTCTCCTGATTCACGGCCAGCACCTTGCAAATCCTGTTGGCGGCTGTCTCCGCCTGTGGTGGGGGTGGCAAAGGAGCTGTCATTAGAACAAGCTGCTACAGACACCCCGACCTAGCCTCCCTCTGTGAAGCCCATGAAACCTGGGCCTGTGAAAATAGGAGAAAGAATGAGGGGAGCACATATTTTAGGGTGAGGGGGGAGCTTCCAGGCCAGAGGCCTCTGCTTCTGAGCTCCCCAAGGACCAAGCGTGTGCAGCTGGGACAGTGGCACCTCTACCCATGGTGGGCCTGACACCTCCAAATGTGGGGATGTTGCCAAGGTTGGGCCCCTGGGCCCACACCTCTCACCTGCTCAGCCCCGGCGAAGGCATGGTAGAAACAGGAAACGTAGGTCATGATGGCCTTCTCATCGGGCTTTGGGGTATTCACGACATCTGGGGGATGGCAGCAGGGTGTTTATTGGCCAAAGCCAGAGTTGGGGAAGGGGCTCATGTCCCCACCCAGGCAGAGGCCTCCCTCGGAATGTGAGGGGTGGAGACATTTGTCATGGCCGCCAGCTGCCAGCTACCTCAAACCCAGCATCTTCCTTCTCCCTAAAGCCCTCTCCGATCACCCCAGGGCCCAGCAGCCTCCCCGTCTGTGGGGCGAGGAAAGCGTGAAGGAGTGAGTGAGTGAGCAGACACTGTGGCACCACTCCACACTGCCCGGTGTCTCTGGCCATCCCATAACTGTCTATGGGTCTGTCTTTTTCCCAAGTTCTCATCCATCAGTGCCCACACATTCAGGGTGCCAGGCACAGCAGAACATGTTTGGTGCTCAGAAAATGTTTACTGCTTCAACTGACTAAAGACTTGCTGGGCACATGGACTAGAGGCAGGATCTTCGCAGAGGAGCTCCCAAGTCCTGAGGCACCAACATGCTCCCAGGTGACCAGATAATGGATATGAGGCCGAGGGTGGAGCCATTACGTAAGGGGAGAGACAGGAACACAGGCTACAGGGCTCCTGGGGAAGTGGCCCTGTGGCAGGAAGGATCCTGACCAGGGATGGGGGTGGGCAGAGCCTTCTAGAAGGAGGGGAGAGCAGGCGCAAAGGTGTGGAGGTCAGACATGAGATAGTGGAGGCCTCACCCAGGCTAGGCTTACTCTCACCTTCGGCATCCAACATCTTAGGGATATCCAGGTATTTCTCCGCCACTTCGAAGGCAGTGTTCAGGTTGCCGATGGGGTCATCCTAGATGGGTATGAGCAGGGAGAGGTGAAAGGTCAGCTGAGAGCAGAGGTTTCGGGGCATTGTGGCTGGGGTGGCGGAGGCCTACCTTGCGCAGTTTGGCATAGTCGATGAGGTCGGGGCGGTGTCGGTGGATGAGAGCACAGAGGGCCAGGCCATCCTTCCAGCTGGACAGAGAGAACCCGGGTGTCAGGCCCTGGTTCACCCTGAGGCCTTGTCCTACCCTGGCCTCGGGAGCGACCCCCAGCTGGGCAGCCTCGTCCGTAAAATGGAGTGAAGTCCAGACTCCTTAGCTTGGCATTTGAGGCCCTTCCTTACCAGACCTGGACCAGCTCCTCCAAGCCCTCATCACAACTCCTTCCCTAAGCTTAGGTCCCACCAATGTCTAGATGTTTTGGGCCTCTGGGTCTTTTCCCACAAGGTCTCCCCCAGCTAGAATGCCCTTCCAGGGAAGTCCCCAGTGCTCCCTCCTCCAGGAAGTCTCCCTCACCCTCCCAGAGTCAATTCAACGTTGACCGAGTCCTATTTTCAGACACTGTTCCAGGAACTTGGCTGTGACCTCTCCTCCCCTGGGGCTTGTGCCTGGGGCCAGCTCGGTGCCTCAGGGCCTGGCAGAGGCCGGTGGGCATGTGATGACCGACCGACAGACCTGGTGTGGAAGTTCTGCACGTTGACGTTGCGGTATGGCGCTGTCTTCCGCTGGCACCACAGGAGCAAGCCTTCCTTGGCCGAGGTTTCTTGGTGGGGACGGGGAGTGTTAGCTGGGGAAGGGTCCAGGCCAGCCCTCTGACCCCGCCTGCTTCCCCTGCCCACTCACCCTCCACAGAGATGTCCTGGATGGCGAAGCGCAGGATGATGGTCCAGATCATGCCCAGGGTCATCTTCAGGTTCCCGTCCACGATCTCTGCAGGGCGGGGGCAGGGCGGGTCCCACCTGGTGTCCAAGGTTCCTGCTACCTGCCTCAGCGACTACCCCTGCTCTGCCCTCTGGCCCTTGTCCCTCATCCCAGGGCTAGCACCTAGTAGGTACTTGATGATTTTACTTAAAAGCAACTCACTGAACACCTACTAGGTGACAGTCCCGTGCCAGCTCTTTGGGTACGTTTTCTCCTTACAGCCCCTCTGGTGGGGCATGGACGGTTACGCCCATTGTTCAGATGAAAAAACTGAAGCTCACGGAGGTGACTTGCTGATGTCAGGAACACCCCCCACCCCGGCTCAGGCCTCCTCCTGCTGCTCCCTCACCTTCAGCCCCGATGGACACCAGCTTAACCCCCTTGCTGGCGATGAAGTCCAGGGCCTTGTTGACGTTGGCGATTTTATGGAAGCGCATCTTGCCTTTGTCTGGCCTGGGCAGCCTCTCTCCTAGGTGTAAGAGGAGAGGTCAAGAGTCAGAGGTCATGAGAGGAAGCTGGAGACATTATTCTCAAACCCACCCCCCCACCAGCACCAAGTCCCCTTAGCACTCTGCTATTTATTGCCCCAGCTCTCTGGATGGCACCAGCTCCTGGGGGCTCTGTACACGGACTTGTACCCCTCACCTGAAATGACCTCCAAGAGCAGCATGAGTTTGAGGCCGTTGCGAAAATCCTCCTCGATGTTCTCTATCTGGGTGCCAGCCTTGCGCAGGTGTGAGTTGCACCAGGCGGTGAAGGTCTGGGGACAGAGAACAGTGTTCAGACCCTAGTGCTGAGGACAGTGCGTGGGCTCCTCGGTCGGGTAGATCTCAGAGCCCAAGGCCCTGGATTCAGGTCCCAGCTGTGAGTCGGCCTCTTTCCC
>NW_006435764.1:4869254-4870483 GCF_000325575.1 Pteropus alecto
CCTGGAACAAGAGAAATGGGGTCTGGAGCCCATACGGGTCCCAGTTTGGACGTGGGGCACCTCTCTACCAGCACTCCAGCTTTGGCCAGTCTCAAGCACTAGAGAACATTTAGAAAATTATGTAAAGCAGATTCTCCAAAGTGTGGGGCCCTGAGCCGCAAGGGCCAATGCAGGGTGATACTGCTTTTCTACCATCTGAAAAATTCTGTGTTGTTTTGCCCTAGGGACCGTGCACCTGTGTATTTTTATCTCAGCCCCACCGAATTCTCAGGGCTGTTGTGAATTGATCTCCAGGTAGACCATGAGTGTGCAAGAGCTTCACAGGCCATGGAGGATCTAGTATCTGGAGGTGACTGCCCTCCCCTGCCCCCCCAGTGTTAACCTCAGCCTCAGTCTCCATCTGGGATGGGAAGGCTGGTATACAGCTGTGCGTTTAATGGGCTTTGGGGTAACCTGGAGCCAGGTGCACGAGTTTCTACTAAATGACTAAGCTTCCAGGCCCTGGGTTCTGCCGTCAGCTGTGAAGTCCTCGGTAGAATCTATACTTGGGCCCCGATCCCCGCTGAGCTACCCACTGTGGCCTGGGGTCAGCTCCTTGCTTTTCTTTAGGCTAAGTCTCCGTATCTGTACAATTAAGGGGTCAGACTCCATGATGTCTCCAGCCCTTCCCCTGACCTAGCAGGATTCTAGAATTTAGGGCATTCCCTCACCACTAAGCAGATACTCCTGGAAGGTGGCCCCGGAAGTTATTTGGAATTCTTTCCCTCAGCCAGCTTCCCTTCCTCAGACTGGCTTTTCAGATGCCCTAGGAACTGGACATGGAAGATGATGCTTTAATTACTTAAAGGGCTTCATCACTAAGAGAAAGGAGTGAGTCTCCTGTCACTGGAGGTGTGTAAGTGAGTGTTGAGCACTATTTGATGGGGCCCCGAGCACAGGAAGGGGAGTCGATTCTCTGTAATTCCTTCCAGCCCTGGAGCCTGGGATTCCCTGGGTCTGGATAGGGCGGTGGAGGTGGGGCGGGCAGGTCTGGGTGGGGACTCCAGAGAGGAGGAAGGGGCATCCTTTCATTTGACAAACATGACTCTTAGTGAGATGGGGTCCCTGCCCTAAAAGAGCTCATAGTCAGAGTCATGTTGGCTGAGAAGTGCTGAGGGAGACTAGTGTCAGGGAGTCTGGGGGAGGAGTTCTCCAAATCAGGTGGGGAACCTCTTGGGGAAGGCGAAGGC
>NW_006435764.1:4870556-4888861 GCF_000325575.1 Pteropus alecto
GAGCGGGAGTATTCAGGCAGGGAAGGGCAGGCAAGGGCATTCCATGCAGGGGCAGCCATGTGGGCAAGTGCTCCACAGTGAGAAACAGTTGCTAGGTTTGTTGGGCTATAGCTCTCTGGGCACTGCTGGAATAAAGCTGGGGGTGTGGGGGCATACGTGGTGAGAGGCGGGCCGGAGGGAAGGCAGGAGCCAGGTCATGCACCATCTTCAGTGCTAAGCCAGGGAGTTTGAACTTGATCCTGAGGGCAACGGAGAGTCAGGGAAGCTTTCAGGCAGAGGAGGGAGCTGGGTAGAATTGTGTTTTAAAAAGCTCATGCTGGTTGCAGAGTAGAGACAAAGGCTTGGCAGAGCAGAAGGGAGAGGTGAGGAGGTGGAAACTGGGAGCAGGGTGAGAGAGGAAGGGTGTCAGTAAAGGGAACAGGATAGGATGAGGTGGATGAGATAGAAACATTTATTCTTGCTGCAATATAAGTTTCCTGAGGCAGGGGCTTTTTTGGTTTGTTTGTTCCCCGTTGAATTCCTGGCACCTAAAACAGTGCCTGACACATAGTAGGACCTCTTTAAGAAATACTGAATGCATGTTTTTGAATGAGGTTGAATGAATAGGACTCTGGCATCAGGTGGGAGGAGGTGGGAATGTTCTGAGATGCAGAGGGGGAGCAGGGATGGGGTGGGGCTAAAGCTAAGCTCAGAGAAGTAATAAACAATGTCAGACAGGAAAGAAAGAACCAGAATGTCCAGCATTCTAGGGACATTGATTAGTTTATAGAGCATCTACACTGTGCAGCCACTGACTGAATGGATAAGGTGGGTGGCTGCAAGTTGGGTTGGAAGGATAGTCCCAATATTTTGTTACTTGACAAAGGCAAGTTACAGACAGGCACTCCTTAAGAGGGGCATGTGGACCTCGATCTGGGAGAGGCCTGGGTGGGGGTGAGGATAAGAGTTGTTGCAAAGCAGATGGCAGCTGGAGTCTGGGGCAGGGATGACATCATCGGGGGATTGCTGGCCCAGAGAACCACAGCCCTGCTTAGAAACAGGTGCAGGAGGAGCCTGGGGGAGGCTTGTCAGTTGGGGCACCCCATCGGAATCAGCTTTGCCTCCTGGTCCCTGGGGTCATCTCCTGTGATCGAACCCAGCAGAAATGTTCTGGTCCTAAATCCTGGGATTCTCAGAGCCTGCAAACCCCACTGAGCAGCCCCGTTCCCTGCCCCTTCCTGGACTCATACACTTAGCAAATGCTGAGCAGGTCCAATGACCCCATGGTGTCCTTCCTCCCCCTGGCCGGCCACTCCCCAAGGTTTCCTCACTCCAGCCTGGATCAGCTTCTCTTTTGGGAACCCAGGTGTCCTGCCCCTTCCGCTTGGGAAACACGGGGAGTGAAAATAGCTTAGGGAGAGGGGGCCGAAGGCTGGGCCCAGGGAACAGCTGCCCGTGTGCCCAGCTCCCCTAACGTGCTGCCTCAGCACAAAGTGTCCATCTGGCCAGAGAGTCAGGTTACTGCGTAAGGGGACCCAGGGCTACCTCCTCCCTGACCCTGTGGCCTTTTCAGCAACTCAGCTCCACTGGGGTAGATCTTGGAAAGAGGGGGGGTGAGGCAAGCAGGGGGCAAGACCCTCAGGTTGGGGGGGGCGCTGTTTTCCGACAGTCTATGATTTGGGTCCTATCTCTGCCCCTTTCAAGGCTTCAGTTTACTCATTTGACAATTGGGATGGAGTGACTGTGGATGCCATGCTGGAGAGAATGCAGAGGAGAGGGTGGGGAGGGGTCCGGGATGGTTACCCCCTCGACATTCCCAAGTCTGTCTACTAGTTGCCAGGCTGCAAACCCTCAGGGTGGGCCTGGGAACATTAAACTAGAGAGTGGGGGTGGGGGAGAAAAGGACATTACTCTTCTGGAAGCCCCCACACTTGGATCTCCTGGGCTAAGCTCAACCGTTTTTTTACCAGCAGAAGTGGCACAGTGGGCCCAGGGAAATGAATCCTGGGGAGTAGGGACGCCAGAAACTCTGCTTGTCTTCCTAAACCCTTCATGAGGGCCCCTAGCTCTCTCTTCCAGCCCTGGGGGACAGGAGAGGACTGATGGGCCAGACCAGGGCTAGGGAGTGGCACTCTGCAGGCTCTGCCCCTGACCTGTTGAGATGCTAACGACAAACCTCCCTGCTTCTCAGGCCTCAATTTCGCCATCCGGAAATGGGCTAGCACTCACTTTCCGCTGCTGCTTCTCCCAGGCGGGGTCCAGCAGCAGGTCGCGGTCCCAGTCCTCCTCCTGTTCCATGTACTCGCCGCCGCTGCCCGCGAAGGGCCCCTGCAGGGCCCCCAGACCCTCGGGCTGCATCACCATCATCATCTCGCTTGGGCTCCTGGTTTCGCTCCGCTCAGCGCTCTCCAGGACACCCGGGCCGCGTTAAGTAGAGCCGGGCCCAGCCCCGGATCGGATTCGCGCTAAATATGGGGGAGGTGGGAGGGGCCGGAGGGGGATGAGGGCGCTCGGGTCGCGACCAGGAAGGAGGCTGCCCTGGGACCAGGGGACTGCAGAATTTCGGGGCGCTGGGGGGGGGGGGGATCCTGTAACGGAGATCCGGGGTTCGGGTTCCGCTCCGCCGCTTGAGCGCTGTGTGACCTTGGGAAAGCCACTGTCCCTCTCTGAATGTTTCCTCCTGTGTGCACGCAGGTGGTGATATTGGTAGTGCTGCAGACCGCTCTAGAAGCTGCTTTTTGAGTCTCCTCCGGACTCTCTTCCTGGCCGCGCTAGTGGGAAACAGGGAGCTCTAGCCCCATTTCACAGTCAGAAACACCAAGGCGCCGAGCTGTTCAGAATGTTTTCTGGGGTGATAAAGGGAGACATTCGAGCATGGGGAGGGGCTCCAGTCCAGCTGGATGGGCCAATGCAGGGCTATTAATATCGGGGCGGCCGGGGGGTGTGGGGGAATGTGCTGAGCCGGGAAGCCCCGACGCCACGGAGGGTGCAATTCAATCCTGCAGGCGTGCCGACTACTCCAGACCAGCTGGCGGGGCTTCTGCGGACGGGGCGGGGCCTCCGCTGATGGGCGGGGATATAATGTCGCGGCCCTACTGGGCTATAGGGCCAACAAGATTCCAAGCTTCTCCTTGGCTCCTTCGGCGGCCCAATCACATCTTCGCATCTGCCGGCTGCTCCCTGTGACTCTTAGCTCTCACAGCACCCTCTCAGAGCTTCTATTGGTGGTGGAAGACGCCCGTCTGTCACTCTCCCGCCCCAATACGGAAGCAGCGGGGTACTCGGGATCCGACAGCGGGTGGGTCCAGGCCATGGAGCAGCCTTGGGCGGCGGGGAGCGCGGAGGGGACGCCCACGCGGCTGCCCCTCGTGCTCACCGCTCTGTGGGCCGCGGCCGTGGGCCTGGAGCTGGCCTACGTGCTGGTGCTGGGTCCCGGGCCGCCCCCGCTGGGACCCCTGGCCCGGGCCCTGCAGCTGGCGCTGGCCGCCTTCCAGCTGCTCAACCTGCTGGGCAACGTGGGGCTCTTCTTGCGCTCGGATCCCAGCATCCGGGGCGTGATGCTGGCCGGCCGCGGTCTGGGCCAGGGCTGGGCGTGAGTGGGGCGCGGGATCTGGCGGGGAAGCGGGAGCCTGGGACAGGGGGAGGGGCCCTAGGACCTGAAGATGTTAGAACCAGATTACAAGATGATCCGCTTGTTAGAGCCAGAGAGAACTCCTTCAGAACCTGGGATGGTAGAGCCAGAAGGAGTATCATTCGCTCACTTACAGATGTTTACTGAGCACCTACTATGTGCAAGGTACTGTTCCAGGCACTGGAGGTAACAATAAAACAGGTTCCTGACCTCCTGGAGCTGATTTCAATGGGGGAATGGGCGGATGATAAACTATAGGCATAATAAACAAATTCTATAGAATGTTAGAAGGTGTCGGTGTTATGAAAACAAAAAGTAGAGCGGGGAGAGGGGGTGCGAGTTGCAGTTTTAAATAGAGTGGTCAAGGTAGGCCTCATTGAGAAGGTGGCCTCTGAGCAAAGGCTTGAAGGTAGGAGAGTTAGCCACGTGGGAATCTGGGAGAAGGGTGTTCCAGGCAGAGGGAACAGACATTGCAAAGGCTCTGAGGAAGTTATGTGCTTAGCATGTTCCAGGAACAGCAAGGAGGCCAGCATGGCTGGTGTGGAGCGAGGGAAGGGGAGGAGAGAGGTTAGGGATGTAAAGATCTGGTAGGACGTCGAAGGCTTTGCTTTTTACTAGAAGTGAGATGGACAGCCATTGGAGGGTTTTGAGCAGAGGAGGGGCACGGCTTCGGTTTTTTAAGGATCAGGCTGGCTGCTAGCGTGAGACTACGCTAGGAGGTGACAAAGGTGGAATCGGGGGACTAGTCAGGAGGCTGTGGCAGTAACCCGGGGGGGAGTTCATGGTGACTTGGGCCAGGTGGTGACTATGGGGGAAGTGAGAAGTTTGCTCCTGGAAGTTAGAGGCCAGAGAAAGTCCTTAGGACTGGGGATATCAGAGCTGGAAGTGACCTCATACCTGCAGTGCTAGAATTGGAAGGGCCTGGAAAGTGGTGTTCAGCCTGCATTTACCTATGAAGAACCTGAGGCTTAGTGGAAGCAGCCGCTGCTTCCCCAGGATGGGCTCAGGGGCTGACCTGGGCGTGAGATGGGCACTTGGAGCTGCTGGGGGAATTGACTCTGTGTTTCCTTCCCTGCAGTTACTGCTACCAGTGCCAAAGCCAGGTGCCACCGCGCAGCAGGCATTGCTCTACCTGCCGCGTCTGCATCCTACGAAGGGACCACCACTGCCTCCTGCTGGGCCGCTGTGTGGGCTTTCACAACTACCGGCCCTTCCTGTGCCTGCTGCTTCATGCCTCAGGGGTCCTGCTCCACGTCTCTGTGCTGCTGGGCCCTGCCCTGTCAGCCCTGCTTCGAGCCCACTCGCTCCTCCACACCGCCGCCCTCCTCCTGCTGCCCTGGCTCATGCTGCTCACAGGTAGGAACCTGGGAGGCCTCCATGGAGAGGCAGAGGCCCCACTAGTGGGCCATTCTGGTAGGGAGATGGGATTTCTGGCTGGTTCTTCTGGCAGTGCCCTGGGGACCCATTCCCAGTGTCATATATGAGGGGGAAGGACAGCCTGGTATTCAGCTGGGTGTGCAGTATGGTAAAATACAGAGCCAGAACACAGACACAGAGTTCTGGCTGGGGGAGTCAGCGAGGGGTTCCAGGAGGTGTTGACAGAGGAAGAAAGACTAGTAGGAGGTCACCGGGGAACATTCTCAGGGGGCATTTAAGTGAGGGCTTGGAGGTGGGGCAGATAGTAGTGAAGGCGATTTGATGGGAGTTGTGAGAATTAAGACTAGGATGGGAGGTTTGGACTGGATGGTCTAGGTCTTGAATGCTGTTGTGAGGAGGAGGCCCTCGCTTGACTGGGTAGCGAGGGGTGGGGGGCACTGAAAGTCACAGGCAGGGGAAGGTCCAGTCTTTGGAAGTTGGAAGGGGAAGACTTGGGTCAGGAGGCTGCCTGAGAGGCTGGATGACACATTTATTCCCCTTTCCTCTGCCACCACCCAAGATAAAATCCCCGCTCGTCTTATATACTGTTCTTTCTCTCCCCTGCCTCCTTCCTTCTGACCTCCACAGTCCTCCCTGTAATTGTCCTGCAGTTACTCCCTGACCACTGGGAATAGTTGCTGTGTCTCCTTATGAGATCTGAGCCCAGCTCTGTCCCAAGGACCCCTGCCCTGCAGCCCAGGGGAGGCCTGGGGAGGCCCACTGGGGTTGTCAGTGTCTTCCTCTGCCCACACTGGCTTCCCGAGTGGCCCTCCTTGATGGCCCTGTCTCCACTGAGACTGAAGCCCTCCAGCTGCACCTCCCTACGCCCTACCTCCCTGTGGCCATCCATGGCCTTCCACTCGCTGCCCTCAGTCCCTGGAGACTTGGGCTCCAGTGCCCCGTCTCTCTCTCTCAGCCCTGGGCCCTGTCGAAACCATGGTGTCTGGAAGTCTGGGCAAACGACCTATTCAGCGTCCCACTCACTCAGCTTCCTGACCGTTTCCATTTTACTTCCTTTCCTACTCACATGTCTGCACCCCAGACCTTGTCGGAATCCCACGTCACCTCCCCATCACTGTCAGTCACCCCCTCTCTGCTCCCTTCCTCCTCACCTATCCATCTCTCACTCTTACTCCACGACACCTGCTCCATTAGCTCCTGGCTATCATCTTTCTGTCCATCGGTACCTTCACTGCTCCTGTGTCCAGTTTGGAGCCTTCATTCCTGCCATTCTCCGGCCAACATCTTAAACCTCTTTGCTCCGTCTTCCTTCCACTGTGCCTCTGTGGCTTCTCTGTGTCAGCCCCTGGCTGCTGAGAGCTGCTGGAGATGCATGGTACTTCATGGCAGGTTGATACCATGGCCCGTTTGTGGCCACTGACCTCAACACGTCCTCCCCCGTGCCTGGCTGTCCTAGTTTCTCATAAGCTGGCTGCCCCTGATGACTGCAGCTCGAACCTTCCCACTCTCCTTCAAGCTTCCGTCCCTCTTGAAAACCCATCACAAAGACGAGACGTCAGATGGCACTTCCAGATCGTCCTGTCCGCAGATCTCTAAGCCAGGCTGACTGCCCCCAGCTTCTCCTGGGGTCGGGCCCCTCCTCCCTGCTCACCTCGCACTGTCAGTTGGCCTCTCCCGCTGCTTCCCTGTACTGGCCGCCTTCGGGTCCCCGGCACAAACCCTCTCTTCCCCCCACATCCTCCTCTAGCTTTTCCCTCTCTGGCTCTTCTCCTGCCGGCAACAGAGTTTCTTGAAAGACTTGCCCAGACTCACGGGATGCTTTTCCTTGCCTCCCACTCATTCCTCCACCTGTTCCAAACTGGCTTCTGTCCCCACCACTCCTCTGACACTGCCGCGGTCCCCAGGCTTCTGTCTCTACAAAACCCACAGGACCCTTTTGATTTCCTTGCTTTATGAGACCTTTCAGCTGACCTCTAACCTCCTCGAAGGGCTCTACCCTTGGCGTCACCGACAGCTCATGCTTTGGGTTTTCTCCTTCCTTTCCGGTCTCCCTTTTCTTTATCTGGTCCCCGAGGACCTGGTTTCCTGGTGCTGAGGTCGAGCTCCGTCCTCATCTCGCTCGACACTCTGGCAGTTCTCAGGACCGTCCACATACCTCCCCCCCGCAGATCTGTGCCTGGCCTGGGCTCCTCTCCTGAGCTTCCAGAGCCGTCCACCCTCTGTCTCGCCGGCACCTCTCTGTCCAGCCTCGGGACCTTCAAACAGAATGTTTTCTCACCTCTTCGCCTAGCAAATAAATTCCTTAGCCTTCGGGCCCCACCCAAAGTATCGCTTTATCAAAAGTGATGAATTCCACTTCGCTTAGCCTCTTGATAAGTTTGCGTGGCATTTGGCATTTCCCACCCAGGCTCTTCTTTGTTGAAGTAAAATTCACATACCGTGAAATTCATCATTTTAACCACTTTCAAGTGCACAGTTCAGCGGCGTTTAATACATTCGCAGTGTTGCACAACTGTCACCACTATCTAATCCCCAAACATTTTCATCACCGAAAAAAGAAACCTGTATGTACCGATTAGCAGCCACTCCTCATTCCGTCGGATCCCTCCAGCCCCTGGCCACCACTAAACCTCTGTCTCTATAGAGTTGCCTATCTGAGACATTTCATATGCACACATGTGACCTTTCATGTCTGGCTTTTTTCACTTAATGTCGTGTTTCATGGCATCTTGTAGTTCTTTAGTTCAGCAGATACTTCTTACCTACTGTGGGCCAGGATGCTGCACTTATCCACACATATACACAGTGTAACACGCATCACAGCTATAATCAAGGGTCTATAGGATGCCTGTCTGTGAGCTCGCCGAGGTCAGAGATGCTACCTCCCGTTTAGCCTGGTGTTCGCGGCTCCTGGCACCGTGTGCAGCACGTGCGAGGTGCTCATGAGTTAGCGATGCAGGAGTGAAAGCATATGTAAGGCAGAGGGCTGTGTCTGCCTGGTTCGGCAGTGTGGTCCATCGCCTGTCGGGGGCTGGCCAGGGAGTAGCGACTCGGTGTTTGCTGAGGGAGGAATGAGCACTGTTTCGTGTTGAAGGGTAGGGGGTGGGACGAGGACAGGAGCTGGGCTTTCGGGGGCTGGGCCTGCTGCTGCCCCCTAACCCTCCCTGCTCTCTCTTCGCAGGCAGAGTGTCTCTGGCGCAGTTTGCCCTGGCCTTCGTGACCGACACGTGTGTGGCAGGTGCGCTCCTGTGCGGGGCTGGGCTGCTCTTCCATGGGATGCTGCTGCTCCGGGGCCAGACCACGTGGGAGTGGGCTCGGGGCCAGCACTTTTATGACCTGGGCCCCTACCACAACCTACAGGCGGCCCTGGGGCCCCGCTGGATCCTCGTCTGGCTTTGGCCCTTCTTGGCCTCCCCATTACCTGGGGATGGGATCACCTTCCAGACCGCAGCTGATATGCGACTTATGGCTTCCTGACTCCAGAAAGAGCCAGAGCTGCACAGGGAGCGGGTGCTGGGGAAGGGGGCTCATAACTCATTTCAGGCCTACCGCCAGCCTCGGGAGAGGAGGTGGGTTCGGACTTAATGCCTCCTTTCGGCAACTCCGGCTCCATCCTCAGCCTCGCCCCTGCCCAGATTGGACTCCTAGTATCTAGGGCTTGGGCCCTACGACTCTGCCTTCATCAGTGGCTCCTGAGTGCAGTGGAGGGTCCGGCAAAGGGATGCTCGGCCAGCTTAGCTGCCCCTTTGCCAGGTTAATAAAGTGCCCCCTTGGTTCTTGGACCCCCGTCCATCTCTGTGGGTTTCTATTGGCTGGGCTGCTGTTTCAGGCTCTTCTGATCGTCAGGCCTGGGAGCCGCAGAATGCCTGAGCACGTGAGGGGCCAGGGCTCTGCCTCCTGTGGCTTTGGTGGGGTGTGTGTGGCAGCACCAGCAGACCAAGGGAGCACGTAGTGATCCAGGGTATGAGTATCTAAAATTCTTTCCCAGGTTCAGTGCTTTGTAGTTAGAAGCATTGCCACAACCTGGTACATTGGGCAGCAGTCATGCAGGTGAAGAAATTAAAGCTCAGAGTTCGTAAGATCATGCACGGGGTAGTACATGGAGGAGCGAACCCAGATCTTGGTGCTTTCTGCCTTATGCTTGCACAGCTGAGGGAGGGGCGTGGGACAATCAAGGCTGAGAAATCAGGCGGGGGTGGTCGAGCATCTGTGAAGCGTGGTGATGCCGGGGCTATGCTGATCTTCTCTGGCTCTTCAGGAGCTGCTTGTTAAACATTTTTATTTAAATAGAGTAACTAGAGTTAAATGTGGCAGGCTTAAACACCTGGGTTTATCTGTTTCCTCTTAAAATCTAAGGTGATCATAAATAGAAATCTACAAGGAGAAAAAAAAGGAGACAGCAGTAGACCCAAGAGCCTGGCATTCGGAAAGATGGAAAGTGGACGGAGGCTCATTTACTCTCTTAGAGAAGTAGAAGTGGAAATTAAGTGTTCCCAGAGGGAGGGGCCAAGAGGCGGTCAGACTGCCCCCTAGAACCCCGGAGAGGCTCAGGAATTCCACCAGCATCGTGGAGGGCAAGGTTTGGGGCTGACAGTAGAGAAGGATGCAAACTCAGTGAGGTGCAGCTGGGTTGCCCCTCTGGTCAGCACCCACCCTACCCCCGTAGCTAAGCAGCTTAGCTCCCCCTTGGGTGGAGGTGGCTTTCTGTCTCAGAGCACTGGGGAGAGTAGGGGTGAGGGGCTGGACCGAAAATGGGGTTAAGTGGCAGTCTACAGATATTGCTAGCGGGGGGAGTCCTCCAGGGACACGGCAGGCTCGTCCCCCCAAGAACCCTCAGAGAAGCCCACCCTTCTGGCAGGCCCTGCCCATGCCCACAAAGGTTTGAGCTGCTAGGACATTTTCTGTTTTTCCAAATGGCATGCTCTGTTACTATTTTTTAACTGCGTTAGGAACTTGGTGTGCCTGGCACTTTGTGCTGTCCATAAGCTCTGGCAGACTGTCTGTTTTCTCTCCGCTTTACCCCTTACCCGCACCTCCGCCCCCCAAAAAATCTTTTCTTGTTTTTTATTAAATAGGAGATGCCAAGAATGTATTTATAAAAGAGAGAGAGAAACGACATTTAAAAAATGGATACCATTTCCTTTGAAGTCCCTGCTGTGCCCTCCCTGGTAGACAAAACACTGCAGTCTTAGTCATTCCCTGGCTCTGTTTGTAATTTTATTACATATGTGTATATTGGTTTTGCATGTTTGAATTTTTATATAAATGGAATCATACCTTGTTTATTCTGTGCCTTGCTTTTTCACTCAATATTATGTTTCTGAGACTTACCCAAATTAATGTATGCCTCTGTAGGGCATTCCTTTCCCTCGCTGTAGTGTGATCCTCTGAAGATACCAGTTTGTTAGTTTTGTCCCACTGGTCATTATATCTACCCCTGTGTATGATCCCCTAAGATCTATTTTTGGTGCTTGCTCTTCTATATTGATTTTAGAATCAGCTTAAATTCCAATAAAAACCCCATTTGACATTATGAATGGAACCTATTGAATCTGTAGATCAGTTTAGGGAAAATCAACTTCTCCATGAAATTGAATTTTCCAGTTCATGACCATGGTGTGTCTCTCCATTTAATGTTTTCATTAAAGTCATATACTTTTTTCCTCATAAAGATCATGGCTTTTTTGTTAGATTTATTCTTAAGTGTTTGATATTGTTATGCTATTGTACATGGTTTATGAAAATAGACATGTCTGGCAAACGAAAACAATAGTCTTATACTTTACTTGTAAATTCTTGAGTTTTCTGTATTTATAATATCATCTACGAAAATATGACTTTATTCTTCCTTGAAAAAGTTTCATACCTCTTATTTTTCTTGTCCCCTCTGTATGGATGGATGGAATTGACTGTAATTAGGAATAATTTCAATATTTCACCACAAAATGTTTGCTGTGGTATTTAATAGATGCCCTTTATTAGGATGAGAAAGTTCTTTTCTATTCCGGGTATGTTAGGATTTGTATCCTTATATTTTCAATTGCTCTCTCTTAAGAATAGCCTATAGATGGATTTTCAAGTCTAGATAACACTGTCTTATAACTGAAGCATTTAGTCATTCATATTTATCATAATTAATATATACTTGCACATACATCTACCACTTTATTTTGTACTTTCAATTTGTCCCACCATTTCTAGTTTTTTACTCTTTAAAGTTACTTTTTGATGAGTACAGAATTCTAGGTTAATATTTATTTCCTCTCATATTGAAAATACTAGTCTTTAGGGCTCCATTGTTGCTACGTCAGTTGTCATCTATTTGTTGTTACTATTGCTTCTTTGAAGATATTTTTTTGTCACCGACTTTAAGATTTTTCTGTCTTTGGTATTCTGCAGTTTTACTGTGATGTGCCCAAATATAGTTTCTTTATAGTTATCCTAACAGGACTCCTTGGGTTTCCTGATTCTATGAATTGATGTCTTTTTATCAGTTCTAGAAAATTCTGTCATATCTTCAGATATTTTCTGCCCCTACTGGAATTGATTAGACCTCCCTCCACCATCCTTCTAGTCTTATAAAACTCATACTTTCTCTTTCTGGCATTCTGGATAATTTCTACAGATCTATCTTCCAGTTAAGTCTTTCTTCAGCTGCTAAACCAATCTATTGAGGCTTAAAAACAAAACAAAACAAAACAAAAAAACCCAACTCATCCATTGACATGTCAAGCATTTTGCTTTTCATTTCTAGAAGTTCTATTTGGTTCTTTTTTCAAATTTGCTCGATCATTTTATACACTCTCTTGATTTCTATATTGTTTCTTTTTTCTTTAAATATACAGAAAACACATACCTGATATTCTGTTTGGTATTTCCAACACTTTAAGTCTTTGAGGCCTGATTATGCTGGCTATCCTTTCTGTTGGCTCTTGCTCACAATGCGTTATCTTGCAATTTGTGAGTTTTGACTGTGTTTATATTTGTTGGAATTTTATCAATGGGGATTTTTTGAGATTGAGTTAAAAGTAAATCCTTCAGTTATCATTTGACTGAAAAGCTCATCCTGCACCACTTCAAACTAAATTTTTAGGTAGGCAGGGTTTGATTGGACCACCCAAGGATTGTCAATTCAGGTTGCAAACTTAATTCAGGCTGGCCTGTGGTTAAAAATTCTTAGGAGAGGTTTTCTCCCTTCTCTCCGGCACTAGGCTTGGGGATAGGCAATGTCCCTTGCTGGTTCTGATGAGATTTCAAAATACCACCTTTGGTTTCATTTATTTTCTTTATCGATTTCCTGGTTTCAATTTCATTGATTTCTGCTTTCTTTTTATTTCTTTTCTTCTGCTTACTTTGGATTTAATTTGCTCGTTTCTCTATTTTCCTGAGGTGAAAACTTAGATGATTTAGACCTTTCTTCTCTTCTAACACATGCATTCAATGCTATAAATTTCTCTCTAAGCATCACTTTCACTGCATCCCCCAAATTTCAGTAAGTTATGTTTTCATTTTCATTTAGTTCAAAATATTTTAAATTTCTGTTGAAATTTCTTTGAGCCATATGTTTAGAAGTATGTTGTTTGATCTCTAAGTATTTGGGGGATTTTTCAATGATCTGTTATTGATTTCCAGTTTAATTCCATTTTGGTCCGACGACAGACACTACATGACTTTTATTGAGTTACCGTGTTTTCTATGGCTCGGAGTGTGGTCCATTTTGGTAAATGTTCCATGTGAATTGCAGAAAAGTGTGTATTCTGCTGTTTTTGAAGTCGTCTATAAATGTCAGTTATAACTCAACTGTGTTCTTAAAAAGACGCCAAAATTAAAGGTTGAACGGAGAACAAAGACTCTTGAGAATTAAAATAAAAGAATTTTTAAAACACTTCTAGGAAGAGCTGAAAGATTAAAAAAAAAATCTCAAAAAATAGAACAAAAAGACAATATAAGAGAAGAGAGAATAAAGAGAGGATCACTCCTGTTCTCTTTGGAATTGCCATTTATCAGGCACTGGGTTTACTCAGAACTCCAGAGAGAACAGAGAAAATGGGAGGAAATCATTCAAGAAACTAATTCAAGAAACAAAATTTTCTGGAACCGAAGGATGTCCAGCTCCACTCACAGCACATCCAGTAATGACACACAGTAAGGCATCTCCTGACATTTTAGGACCTCAGAAAGATGAGGTCAGGAAAAAAATGGCTGTGGAACTTCTTAAAAGCAGTGCCCCAAATTATGATACAAGAAAGTCCCACTTTAAAAACGGTTTTCTCGCACGAAAATGATTTTTAACTTGAAATGTTATGACCCCAACTATCGCATACATGTGTGAACCGAATGAAGAAAACTTCAGAGAAAGTGTCTTAAACACGTTAACTCTAGTGACTTTTTACAGAAGGTACTTGTAGACACGCTTCACCAAATGAGGGGTGCAAGGACCACAGTAGAGGAGGACGTGGGGCGCGGGAATGATGACCCAGCCCAGGACGTGGCCAAGGGAGTCCCAGCAGTGCTGGGCAGCAGCTCTAGAGGGCGCACAGTCCTCAGGGAAGCAGGGATGAAGGCCCTTGTCCGGAAAAGGGGAACTGTCAAGCTGGGTGGGGGAAGATCGGCAGTCGGTTGTATAGAGAACTAAGCAAATGGAAAAGACGGTGAGTATCAATTTACCTAAAAAGCAGAGAGAAAAGGAGGGGCAGGGTGCTGTCACGAGAGAGCTAAAGCCTCATCTCTTAGGACAGACACGGAGCCGACAGATAGAGTCTGAGACTGATAAACAAGCGAGAGTACATGAGCATGTTTAAAATGAAGCAGCTAAGAGAACTGAGAATGATTTGTGGGGGCGGTGGCAGTCCTGGGGGATGGCGAGAGGCTCTTTTCTTCTTATAAACTTTAATTTCATAGTACTAAGTACATCTGTGTTTTTAGATCAATAATTTTTAAAAAGACACCAACTCTCCTCATCCTTATCGTACCCAACTCTAACCCCTGGAGCTCTAACTGGCGAGGGTGCCACGCACTGCTTCTTCCTTCACGTTGCCGTGTGTACACCTGCCCACACCGCCGCCGTGCATGGCGTACGTGGCGTTACAGCGTACAAATTCACATTAGGTGCTGGGTGGGCATAGGAACGGTTTCTCTGTTTTCATCATCATGAATAGCTACGAATAGAACCCAGAGCAGACTTTTTTGTTCCAAGTTCACACAGATCATCACTTGACTGGGGTGAAAGAGACTGTAAGGTCATCTGACTCAACAACCCTATGAAGAGACAGCCCAGCCCCAGTGACACAGCTCCAGTGACAGGGGCTCACAACCTTCTAGGGCTGGCCCTTCCATCTCTGATACGCTCTCTTAGAAAGCTCTTCAGGGCAAGTTGAATTCTCTGACTGTGACAACTCCCTCTACCTGTCTTTCCATTTCCAGGTTAAACCTCCTGTTTGTTCCCGCTGTGCCTCAGTTGGCTTGATCTAGAAACACTTCACCATCTTGACCCAACTGGTCTATGGCTGCAAGTGACGGAGCCATACAGAGAGGGGGATGGGCTCTCTCTTTGGTTCAGACCCCTCGCTTCTCTTAACCTGGCCCCAGAATGCATTCCTGGGGGTGGGGGATGGGGAGTGGCTGTGGCTGTGTCCTCCCAGTACCTCGCTGTGTTTTGGGCACGGAGGCTGTTATTGCCTGGCAGTGGCCGTCAGCTTGGGGCCCTTGGACTCAAGGGCAAAAGATCTGTAGCTCTTCCTGTCATGTACTCCCGTTCTAGAATTGACTCCCCTTTTCCTCTAGAGAGGCTGCCAAGCTCACAGGATGTTAGAGCTGAATCTGGTCAAATGCCTCATTTTACATGTGGGAAACTGAGCAGGGTCGCTGGCTCACAAGTGGCTCAGAGCAGTCCTGGTAGCACCAGCCCAACAGAGCTCTGCGAGGTGGGCCAGGCAGACTGGCCAGGGCTCCGAGGCTCCGAGAGCTGGGACCGTGGTCTGAACAAGTGCCTTCGTTTGGTCTTCGGCCTCACTCACACCTCTGGTCCCTGCCTTTCCAGGCAGTTCTCTCACACCGGCCGCTGCCAGGTGAATTCTCCACTCACATGACTGATCTGGGCTCCAGGGCATAGAAGAGCATCTTGAGTGGCAGTCTGGGCTTCTGCCTCCTGTGCCCCGTCCCCAGGGCCCCAGAAATGCCCCTGCTGTGCATCCTGGTGCTCCCTCTGCTCCATCTAGCTGAGCCCTCTTTTTCTGGGTGCTCTTTCTGGGTGCAGCGTCCCAGTCGGCAGTGGCGGCTGTGTGGCCTTCGGGAGCCTGGTTGGAGCTGGGGCCACAGGCTCCCTGCATGGCCACCCTATGCCCTCCCGCGCCAGCTCCTCCCCTGGCAATCTTCGTGGAGCGTCGCAGTCCTGAGACCTTGACCGAGACCAACGTTTCATAAAAGCCACCTGTGGGGAGGCAGCATTCTCTGGGCCCCCTGAATAGAAAGAGGGTCCCTCGCTCAGCTTATGAGGGGCAGTCAGAGGATGTGTTTTGCTTGCAAGCTGAGCTGGCAGCAGCCAAGCTTCTGGAACCCCAGGGAGCAACAGGGGGCTCAGTCTCACCCAAGAAAAGCCCATGACTGTCCCAGGCCAGGCACTAGCCAATTCCGGCCTGGGCCGGCAGCAGCATGAGTGGTGCGCCTAAGGCGAGAGACGGGCCTGCGCCCCTCATCTCTCAGGGCCGCTTCAGAGTTCTTCCTTCAGACCTGCGTGTGGTTTCTGGAGAAAAGTGGGGTGGATGCAAGAGCCGAATGGGCCAATGCCTGGGCTTTCCTGAGGTGGAAGGAGCTGGACCTCCTGGGCACTCACTGCCCTGCTGCTAGAGGTCACGCAGCGGTCAGGATGGCGAGAAAGGGGGAGCTCAGGAGAGGAGAGCAGTCGCCCAGCATGCTGCTGTGCAGGGAGTGAGCCTGGGACCGCTGGCTCTGCCCTGCTCAGTGGAAGCGGCTGGGTCTTCCCAGTCCTGATTCCACGGGGGCTGTAACACCAGCCCGGGGCTCAGGCAGCTGCCAGCCCCTCACTCACAGGCATGTTGATGTGGGCACTCAGCAGGGGCGCACTCTGGCCTTCTCGAAGCACCAGCACCTACGGAAGAGGTCCCCGTGGCAGTAGGGCCATGTCCCCTTTAGCCCCTGCTCCCCGCAGAGGCCAAGCCTAGACTGGTCTGCACTGGCTCGGCAGAGGCCACCAGGGCTTTGTCAAAGGGGACGGGGAGGCTGGGAGGCCTCTCCTGTGCAGGTGTCCTCCCACTCCGGACCAGCAGCCACGCGGAGGCCTTGTCCACACTCATCCCCACTGTCCTCCCCAAGCAGTACTAACAGGCGACCTACCTTGATGAGGTCGGAGATGCCCTTGTCACTGAGACTCTCCACAAAGGTCTCCAGGGGGTAGTTGAGCCCTGGCACCAGCAAGGGGACCTGAGTTTGGGAACAAAGAGGTAAGGAAACCGGCAGGCATGCCCGGACAGCCTCGGCAGATCCGGAGCACTGCCGGGCCTGCCGCCCAGCTGCATCTCAGCGCACCCTGCGGGGCGGGGAGCATGGCGGGGCTGCTGGCACGGTCACGGTTAAACCAAGACCCCCTGACAGTCCACCAAGGCCAGGGCTTTCACCTCCCGGAGTCTTTCTCAGTTTCTGGTCCTCCCAACTCAGAGTCACATCTGGACCTGGGTTGGAAGCCAGGCCCTTCACTCTGCAGAAGATGCTCTTTGAGGCAGAGGTGCGCGCCATTCCCGCCGCAGGAGTAACTACGAAGCAGGGTGGGCTCTGGGGCCCCCAGCAGCAACAGGCTCCTGAGAGGGGCACGGCGTATCCCGTGTGGCTCTGAGGCCTCTCGCAGGCTGAGAAAAATGCAGCTGAGGCAGGTCTCCCCAGACGCCCCTGCCGTGCCCCAGCCTCGTGCGTGGCCGCAGCTGCCTGCAGGCTCCCTCGCCTCCCGCCCGGTGGCGGCTCTGTGGACATTTAATGAGGCCCCACCCAGTCTTCTTACTCCATGTCTCCATGAGGCGGGCCAGTACCTTGAAGAAGGCCCGGGGCAGGGTGTAGAGCGCCTCGTTGTACAGGAAGCAGATCAGCAGCCCCAGGATGGGTCGGGCTGTCGAGGTGTTCTGCAGGTGCAGTGTGAGCTTGAAGGTGGGGCCCAGGCCCTGAACCTGTGGGGAGGGTGGATGCGGGGAGAAAGCCCTTAGTACCCAGCGGCCTTGGGCGCTGACTGTGACGTGTCCTGGCCCTGCCCAGTCATCGCCCTCCTCCTGCTGCTCTAATGCACCGTCCATCTGCCACTCAAAGGGCACAGAGGCCAGAAGGTTGGCTCCAGTGTGTATGGGGATCAGCAAAGGCCCAGGAAGGGAGAGAGGCTTGATAGGGGCCACTCGGCAAGCTGGTCAGAGGCGGAGCTAGCCTGGGGACACAGGCCCCAACTCCCACCTGCGTCCTCACCGTGCCCTCTCTGACCCTCTCTTCCCTGGGCCTGGCCCACTTCCCCTGTGGTGGCCGCAATGATTCCATTTTTCTCTTCACCCTTAGCTGCTCTGTAGCCTCTTCCTCTCTGTATCTATCCACTTCCTTTGGGGGAAGAGAAATTGGAAACCCAGTTGGGACAGAAGGCACACCTTGGGGACCCATTTAGAGCTGGTCGGAGCCCCGATGACCTTGAGGCCACTTGTGTCTGAGTGTGTGGGCTCCTCCCCCTGCCCTGTACTGGGCGGTTCGAACACCAGGAGCTGCCTGCGGGGACTGGAACAACAGCTTTCTTCCCTGTCCCACAGCTGTAAGAGACCCTCCAGGCCCCCGGGAAGAAACGTCCCAAGGTGACTACTTGTGTGCCCTGCCCCAAGGCTGGGGGCTTGTCTGAGGCACAGCATGGAGCTGGGGAGTGTGTTACTCTGTGGTTGGTGGCAGGGAAGAGGCAGCTCAGGAGACAGACGGGGAGAGCACGCTCGCAAAGGACGTGAGCCTCGGTGCCCGGGCCTGTGGGAAAGTGAAAAGGGGGCACAGGACCTAGTTGGCTTGGACTTGGCTCAGGGCCTGAAGGGTTCCCACCCACCTCTGACCTCTGCCCCTCTGGCCCTGAGGCTGCCGAACCCCACCCCCCAACATCTGGGTGCTCACCACTGCGTGTAGCTTGAGTGGCTCCCGGGCTGTCACGGACACGGGGCTCAGGCTGGACTCGAGGGCCTGCACGTAGGCCCGGGCGGCCCGGAGGCGCAGCAGGTAGAGGTCGGTCTGGAAGGTCCGGTGCATGGCTGTTGAGGGACGCAAAGGCCTGATGCTGGAGGTGGGGAGGGCAGGAGGGGGG
>NW_006435764.1:4888910-4905285 GCF_000325575.1 Pteropus alecto
GGCTGAGGTCCAACAGCCCAGCCTTTGATGACACTGGACACTGGCCTCCTCCTCGCTTCCTCCTTGGTCCTCCCACCTCGCCGCCCGCACATCTCAGTGCTCTTCGCTGCCTCCTTTCGTTCTGCCTTAAGGGCTGGTGTTCCTGAGTCTTGTCCTTGGTCCTCTTCTCCTGCTGTCCTCCCCTGGACAATCTATGTCCTGCTCCAGCTGTGACCACCCCAGACGCACAGCCACGAGCTTGGGACGGCAGGGACTCGTGAATGCTGGGTCCTCAGTGCCCAGCTCAGGGCCTGGCCCGAGTCCACACTCGATACTGTGCATCGCAGCAGCCTGGCGTCTGGGACAGCCTCCTGCTTCTAACTGCCTAACGGATACCTCCGCCTGGACGTGCCGGTGACACTTCAAATTCAACAGTCAGAAACCAAGCTCATTTCCCTACCTGTCACAATGTCCCTATCCATCAAGTCACCTGGTTCGCCCCTCACATCTAATCGTTTGTCAAGATTTGACGACTCTTCCCCAAAGCCATCTCCAGAGCCCACGCCTGCCCCTCCGCTCTTGATGTCACTTCTTTCCAGATTTAGCACCTTGGTCTGCCGGTCTGGCCTTGACTTTGTATGTGAGGTGCCTTTTGCCGTTCAGAAGTTTTACACCTTTATATGTCCCATCTATTGATTGTTCCTTTTCCTCTCGTACTTTTACAGTTTATTTTTAACCTATCCAGAATTAATTTTTATGTTAGAGGTAGAGTTCTAACTTTTTTTCCTAGAAGTAAGTTGTCCTAATCACATCTTGTGGACAGTCTCTCCTTTACCCACGAATTTGAAACAACACCTTTGACACACTGACTTTCCACATACACAAGGGTCTGTTTCTAGACTTCCCCAAAGTGCCACGACTCGTATCAAGTCCTGTATCGATACCACAGCTGCGAGTTCCTACAGCTTCAGTTTATTCCGCCATCCGACAGGCTGAGTCCCCTCATTCTTACTTCCAATTTCTTAGATTTACTCTTAGAATCAATTGATGAACTGGGATTTGAACTGTCACTTTGCTAGGTTTCCACGTTAACTGTGGAAGTTATTAATCGACATTACAACATTACATCTTGCTACCCTGAGACTTGGTAAATCTTGTCATTTAAACATTCAGGCGGTCTTTTCTGTTTTTGAGAGTAGTTTTATAACTTTATTAGACTTTGTACATTTTCTTGTTAAATTTCAAGGGGATTCCTTGCTATGGTGAATGGAAACTTTCCACTGTATTTTCTAACTGGTTACCGTCGGTATATACAGAAGCTATTGATTTCTGTATATTTTACATTTCGTCACCTTAGAGAACTTCCTAATTATTCCTCTAAATACGTCAGTTGCTTCTCTTGGATTCTCTAGGCTGTAATAGCTTGTCAGCTATTTTCTTTATCCTCTACTTTGCCTTTAAACTGATCCCTTTTTAGGATGGAGTTGGTTGAATTACTGTATTTTCTGCTTTACATCTTTCCCAGCTCCCCACTACCTAAATGAAACCAGAACATCTTAGCTTTGCATCCCAGGCCCTTTTGGAGCTGGCTCTGACCTGCCTTTCCGGCCTCCCTTCTGGTCACCTGGCCTTCCTGCACCGTAACCGCAGCTACATGGCAGATGCCGCTCGAATCCGGGTAGGGCCCTGTGCCCCTACCCGACTTCGGCTTAAATCACCCTTCCCTATCCCTCTCTGGCCTGGAATCATATTTCAGGGTAAAGTCCAACGTTACTTCTCTCTGAAGCCTTTCTCAGTCTCCCAGCAAACTTACTCTTAGGGGCCTCGGTAGCCCTTTGCAGAGACCTCTTCTACACCCATCATGCAACATGAAGTTGGCAAGGGAGCCTGAGTTCCTCGGGTAGGGACTAAGCTAATTCAAGGCACCTGGCGCAAGGCCTGGCATAATCCTAGGTACTGAACGAACGAATGAATGAGCAGGAACCACTGAACAGGAAAAGCAAGAACCTTGGACAAACTCTCCTTCTTTCACGAGAGAAGTAACTGCTCCCTCCTCTCCTCACCCGCAGCACCTGCCACCTGAGGTATAGTCGCCTGCAGGCAGGGTGTCCCTGGGCTGTCCCTGGACTTCCAGAGGCACGAAATATGCCCAGTTCACCCAGGTCTCCTCCCACGGCTCGGGGCGCCCAGGTGGCACGCATCCCGTTCTTGCTGCTCCAGAGCAACGGAGGAAGAGGAAGGACGCAGCCGTGGAGGAAGTCTCACCGGTGCCGGCCTCCCGCTCTCGCAGTGTCTGATCCACATAAAGCCGGGTCTTTCGGGGCACGTTGAGTTTTGTGGCCTGAGCTAGTGGAGGGCCCACCTCGCCTCCCCCCTCCACAAACACTGCCGTACGCTTCAGGATCTTGATAATCAGGCCACCGCCTAAGGAGGCAGACAGACAGAAACAGATTTGTCCTCTCCAGTCCCATCCTACATTCCAATATTTCTTCCCCAAACAATCAGCCTCACGTAGACTCATTTCTGTATGTGTCTGTCTCCCTGCTGAGACTCAGTTTCTGGGAGGAAACAGTGCGTAACCTCCTACCACTGGTTAATGCATCCATTTCACAGTTACTTATTGAGCACTGTGATGTTCCTGACATTATGGCAGGTGCTGAGGATACTGGGGTGAACTGGGGACACAATTCAGCCCAGGGCCTGGCCCCTGGGTAACGAACAATGTTGAACCGCTGATGTGTCTCCAGTGGAGGCCACCCCCAGACAGGATGTGCATCTGTGGGCCACCCCCAGACAGGATGTGCATCTGTGGGCCTTGCTTTCCACACCCAGGTCCACCCAGGCTTCACACCCACCTCCTCTTTCCCAGGATCTGGCCTGTCCCCGTCACCTCCTGCTCTAAAACCCTTGCCAGGTCTGACCCCCTCACCTCGTGTCGTCATGATGAGGGTGTTATCTTCCCGTCCGTAGCGGCCAAAGCAAAGGCTGGTCACGGCATCCTGTGGTGGAGACTCCAGAGTTTACTTGGGAAAATATCTTGGAGGGGAGAGCAAGGCCGGGAGTGGAGGGATAAGGCTGGGGGACCCCAGATATGACATAATAGGTGAGAAATGAGGCGAGGCCTGGGGCAATGCTGGGGCAAAGCATCTCTATCCCTCATCTCTCCTCCAACCTCGCTGCCACAGCCAGGTCCAGACTACACGCCACTGGGCTTTCGGGCTCAGCTTCCCACCGGAAGTCCCAGCCTAGTCTTTCTGCCCAGTCTGTCCTTCACCTCTGCTGCCTTTCAAGAACACAAACATAATCATGTCTAGTCTCTTCTAGAAAACCTCCAAAGGCTTTCGTCCTCCTTGTCAGACATTTAGGGCCTCGCGCATCTGACTCCAACCTGCCTTTTCCATCAGTTCTCTCCTCTCCCTTCCCCCAACCCACACACTGCCCGCCCTCCCAGCAGCCTGCGGTCCAAACCCGTTGCTTTCAAATTTTCTATTGTAATATAAGATACTTTATACGTACAGACACATAAGTTTCACATGTGATATACTCTGAACTTTCTTTTTTTTTATGTTGCTGGTTGTGACTCAATCAATTTAATGACTTATGACTTAGTTTTTGAAAACCTCTTGTCCAAACTCATCAAACTACCTGAATTCCTTAATCAAGAGCACTCATGACTCAGCCTGTTCATGCTGTTTCTGGTCTGGAATGCTCTTCTCTCATTTATCGACTTGCCAAACTGCTTTGAGGCCCAGTTAAATTGTCACTTGCTCTGTGAAATGGCCTGTTGAGTTCCATCCCAATTCATCCTTCACCAGTGCCCTGTCACTCTGCCCACTCTGTGCTTTCCCCGTACTCTGGCTTTGAGTTAGCTGTGTCTGGCTGGCTGGCACCTTAGACAGTAAGCTCCCTGAAGACAAGGACTTAGCTACTGTTTTATCCCCAATACAGTGAGCTGTGCGTATGAGGAAATCAATGAATGTTTTTGAGATGCATCAGATGTCCAGGGTGGTGGACAGAGTGGGATCAGGAGGCAGCTAAGCAGCCCCCGCGGCGGGAGTGGGGCGACGAGTCGGCACTCACCGGGGTGCGGATGACGTTGAGCAGGGCCTTATCACGGTAAATGCGGACCTCTCCGTTGGCCAGCCCGGCCACGACGGCCTGCAGGCCCCGGGAGCTCTGCTCTAGCAGGTTCATGGTCAGGATGGCTGCAGGCATCTGCACTGTCCACAGCCTCTTACCCTGGGAGGGAACAGCCAAGTGTCTACAGGGGAACCGGGGCTCAGAGTGGAAGGAGGGGGTGGCAGGAGTTGCTGGGAAGGAGATGCCAGGAGGGCCCTCCTGCTCAGGGGTATAGGGCGGGAAGAGGTGCTCGCTGGGAGGCCACACCTTGTAGGTGAAGCCGTGCAGGCTGTCTTGGGTGCTGCCCACCACCAGGATCTTGTGTACCCGGACAAGCCCCACAGCCTGGGCACTCAGCTCGATGCAGTACTTGGGGCGCTTGGAGTCTCTGTGGAATGAAGACACACTCTCCCAGCCCCAGAGAAACCCTCTCTCCTCCCCAGGCTGACCCTCCTCTTTCTTAAGCCCCACAGACTATCCTAGAAGAAACCTCAGCCCCAAAGCAGACGACCACGGTATTATTTCCGACTGTACCACCAAGTAGCTGTGTGACCTCAGACAACACAAAGTGTGTTCTCTTCTGAGTCTCCCTCCCGCCTTTACTACAGTGATCTGTGTGATAATCGGGCATGTGACAGTTTACAGTGAGTGTACCAAGTGCTAGTGGATTTGGGCGGTTTAGTAATTTAGTAATTTATGCTAAGGACTTTGCTCTGTGTAAACGCACCGTTTCAGTTTCCTGGCCTGAGTCCTAGTTTCTCTTATCCAGAAAGCAGGGGCAGTTCCTGCCTACAGATCACAGACTACAGCTCACTTCTCTTCGTCACCAAGTCTAGGCCAATGCATACCCCATCTGATGACCCATCCCAGAGCCTCCCACTGGCCTCTGGGCCTCCTTCCAATCTACCCTCCACTCAGCAGAGTCATCTTTCAAAAATGTAAATGGATCGTGTCATTCTTCTGATTAAAATCTCATAGCAGTTTTCGACTGCACTTCAGATAAAACCCAAAACCTTTACCACACCCTAGCAGGCTGTGCATGAGCCAATCTGGTCTCCATGTCATCTCTCTTCAGCACCTCGAGCAGCACATGCCAGTGTCTTTCCCACCTTGAGTCTGCTGAAGTTCTCTCTGCCTGCAACACTCTGTCTACTTTCTGAATAACTGGCTCCTTCTTCGCCTTCACGTCACCTCTATAGATGGGCGTTTGATCACCCTGGCCCCGTTATTTTTTCTCATTGATCCTGTATTCCTTTACTATTGCACACATCCAATTTGTAGTATTATTGTGGTTTGTTGACTTTAATATCTGTCTTCCCCTAAGGGCAGGGACTATTTTTATTTTGTTCACTGATATATCCCTAATACCTTATACAATGCTTAATACATACTAGGTGCTCAAAAACATTTCTTGAATTAAAAAATGAATGTTGAAGGAATATCAAACTAATGCATTAGAAAGTATCACACACCTATAAAGCAGTATGACAAATATGAGAGACTATTGTCATTTCTTCCAATTTCTGACTGCACTGCTCATGTGTTACAGCCACCCAGCCCGGTCTCTCACTTTGCCAGCCCCCACAACACAAGCCTCTAGACAGCTCCCTGTGCTCGTGGGCTCAGCCTCCTGTGTGAACTCAGCTCTTCCCATTCCCAAATTCCAGCCCCAAGCCCCTGGAACCATCGGGTATTTGAGATGTCCCTTCTGGCCCCCGAGACGACAGATGTGGCTACCTTCTCAGGATATAGATGTTCCCATTGCGGCAGGCAGCAGCGAGCCGGAACTCTACATCGAACTGGCCAGAGACCTCCAGGAAGACGGGGACGCTGGGCAGGCTCATCTGCAGAGAAGTGGCTCAAATGTCCTGATTTCTCTGAGCCTCAGTCCTCCTCCACCCCGAAGGAACCTACTCCTCCAAGTTGGTTCCTTGTCTTAAGTCCCAACCTCCTCACTCTTACCCTGTTGGTCACAGTTTAAACTTGTACAGTTTTTCTGGAGGGAAATCCAGCAACATGTAGTTTTGTTTGTTTGTTTGTTTAAGTCTATACTCTTTGACTAAGCTATGCCACTTCTAGGAATGCATCCTAAGGAAATATTTAGACAGGCATGCAAACATGTTTGCAAGCCTATTGCAGTGTTGTTAAAAATAGTGAAAAACTGGAAACAACTTAAATAAGTGACATAATTAAATAAATTATGATAGATCTGTATAATAGATACTGTGTGACCTTTGAAAAGGCGGATGTGGTTTTTTATAGATGCGGAAAGACACTGATGAGCTACTGCTATGTGAAAGGAGCAGGTTACACGATCCGATGCCATAAAGATATATTTATACACAGCTAAATATCTCTTTCTAAATATGAAAATGTCTGGAAAGACATGTGCCAAAACTAATAGTAGATTATCTGTGGGTGTTGGGATTTGGGGATAAATATCTTTTTCTTTATGTTTAGCTACATTTTTTTACAATGAACACATATTACCAAGAACTAACTGGGTGCAGGAGATGTGGGGGAATGCAGCCTGGACCTCAGGTATGCTCAGAGTCAGGCCCCACACTGACCTTGGCCAAAATGGTGAAGGCCTCCGGGTCCAGCACCAGGAGCTCCTTATTCTCAGTGCCCAGGACCAGGCAGGACACAGCATCCTCATCAGCCAGGTTCTTCTTTAAGGTGGTCATGGTGGTGATGACTGTCTGCAGGAGGATCCAGGAGTCACCTGGGGGATCCCCATATACCCGCCCCCTTACACTCCCAGGATGAAAGAAAGAGTATCAGAAACGCGACATAAATTTATGTGCAAAGGTGTTTGTTGCCACAAACCTAACTTTCTAATAAAAGAGGAATATCTAAGTCAATTGCGAACTATCCACATGATCCTAAACCATGTAGTCATTTTTTAAATCACATTTTAAAAGAAGATTCGCTAACAGAGAGAACACTTCTAAAGTATTACAACAACAACAAAAAAATTGGCAAAAAGTTACATTAGTATAATCCCAGTTTTAAAAATATATGAATAGAAAAACATGATGAAAGGCTAAACCCTTAAATACAAACACTGGTTATCTCTGGACAATGAGATCATAGGTGATATTTAATTTCTTCATTGTGCTTTTCTATAATTTCTATAGTGGGCACGTGTTCCTTTTGTAATTGTGATTATGATTAGAGAGAAAACAAAAGAGAAAGGATGATCCCTTTTTTAGGAATTTCTCCTACGGAAATAATTTAGTGGGACCAAAAATGTTTCTTTGGATAAAGCTGCTCATTGCGTGCAGTTCTTCTCAGTGCCTCGTGGAAGGAGAAAGGCTGCCGAAGTGTGCAAGTTAACGCTTCCCAGTCACGTCTAACATGACACACACCTGGAAAGACTGTCCCCTACCTCCACACTGCATCTTTTGAGCAATAATTAATTCACTTTTTAATTTTAGAAGTACTCAGAGATCGCGACAACTGTGGATCTGAGATGCTGACCAGCAGGAGAACACAGTGTTTTTCAAAGAAATGGTCTAAGACTGGCCCAAAACTGAGGCACGTGCTGGTCAACGTGCTTGGCTTGAGTGGCCTCTACAGAAAGTAGATGGTTCCCATGAGCCTTTCTAAAATGCGGAGAATAGCTCTGGGAGTCTGTTCCTCGACTGAGGGTCAGCCCCCAGGTCAGGAACCACTAGAGTTCATCAATGAATAGGTTTATCAATAAAGCAATTAAAATTATAACTAAGAAAACAAAAAAAAGAAGTGAATAAAAGAGTCCATTTCTGGTCTGAAGAGCTGAAGACCTGCATGTGAATAGTTACATAAACCATGAATGAAATAATGAATAATCGAGATCATCAAGGGGCCACTAAAAACAGAGTTCTTAAAGACTATTTAGTGCATAAGATATAATGCTACCTATTCAAGGGAAGCAGGATATAAAAGCATATTTATGAAGGAAATGCACCAAAATGGTAAGAGGGAGTGCGTCTAGGTAGTGAGATTGTAGTCACTTATATTTCTCCTTTATACTTCTCTTTATTTTCTAAATTTTCTCTAATAAGAATACATTATCTTTACTCTCAAGACAACAGAAGTTCTGTAGAGTTATATAACTACAGATCAATTCAAAGCTGTCACTGTGAATTGGAAATGTAGACGTCTCTGCAGCTTTGTGACCATATATATGTGGCATGGGTTAGAAGAGAAACTGCAAACTGCAACTAGTCAGGTTTGGTTGTAGAATATACCACTGATATTATATGGTTTTTTAAAAATTATCCACATTTTTTCTAGAGAAATAAAAGAGAAGGGGCATTACCTGACGTTTGATGGCCTTGGACTTGTGCTGGTTCACAAACGCCTCCATTTCACTCAGCTCCAGCTGCAGAAACCTGGGCATAGAGAGAACTGGCATCTGCATGCCTGGGCCTGGCTGCCCTCCACAGGCCACTCTGCAGCCACTCCCTTCCCGCTGGAGCTGCCAGAGCCCCGGCCCTCCAGAGGGCCCTTACCTGAGCGACTGTACAGACAAAGGCACCTCCGCCTTCTCCCTGCAAGGAGAGAGGCAATCATGGCGGGTTTAGTTGAAGAACAGGGCCCTGGGATGGGGTCAGACCAAGAGCTTTGGGATGAAACAGTGGGGGTGGGGAGTGAGGGAGGGGTGGGAGGCCTATGAAGAGGAAGGTGGGCTCTCACCGGATGCCCTCTAGCATCTCCTTCAGGGTCAAGGGGTCGATCCGGTCCTATGACAGCATGGGAAGAAGGAAGAGCCTGTGAGCTCCAGAGCCAGGCAGGGAATGAGGATGACCCAGTGACTGCCATCTTCGCCTTCTTGTTCCCATTCCGCCACATGACTTACCTCCTTGGCCTGGTTCCAAAGATCTTGTTCCACGGGGTTTGGAGGCAACTGGGGCAGGCTGAACTTGAAGTAGGGCCTAAGATTCTTATAAACATACACACAAGGGCCTGAGGCGAGTGCCAGAGCTGGGGCCCGGGGTTCGTGTTGATCCATAAGGAAGGTGGCGGCAGCAGCCGGCAGTGCAGGTAGTGGGCTTTCAGTCAGCACCATGGGTCCTTTGAGCACCTTCAGGTGGGGCTGCTGCCCACCCTGGCCAAGGTCTCCCACCACCAGCTGTAGAGAGAGGTTGGCTTATTCTAGCTTCAGGGTCTAAAGACCTCTCTACCGATGCTCTCCTTGGGTTCAGCCTCTTTGCTGATGCACGTTCATCGATTCCCACACCACTGTACCATGGGGGGTGATGATGACAAAGGTTCTGCAATAAGGCTTCCATGCTCTACCTTGGGAAAGTTGATTAAACTTTCTGAGCCTCGGTTTTCCCACCAGCAAAATAAGAATATCCACCTCATGGCACTTGTAGAGAAAATCAAATGAGATAATGAATTATAGAACCTGGTGAGTGCTAGTGAGGAGTAGGTGGCAGCTGATGTTTTCATTATTCACTCAGTAAACATTTCTTCAAGGCCTGCTGTATGCCAGCCTTCAAGTCCCCTCTGATCTGGTTCCCAACTTGTTTTCTATCTCCTTCTCAGCCATGCTTTGCTCTAGCCAGAATGGGGGCTGCCACAGAACGTCCAGATTCTGAGCATGTACAGTGTACCAGGAGCCACACCAGGAACTTCCATTTAATTCTCTCAACAACCTATGAGGTAGATATTATTAGCCCATTTCACAAATGAGGAAGCGGTGGCTTAGCGATGTGAGGTCAAAGTCACATAGCTGGTAAGTGGTAGAGCTGGGACTGGAACCTAGGGCTGTCTGAACCCAAAGCCAGTGGTCTTATCTACTATGTTACATTGGCATCAACTTTCTAACTCCAGATTTACTCTTTCCAAATATGCTGTGAACTTGCAAGCTCCTGTGCTTCCGCTTGTGCTGTTCCCTCTTCTCTTCCATGCCTTCTTGATGCATATTTTACTCATCTTTCAACACCTCGTTCACATGCTACTGCCTGCCAGTGCCTCTGGGTAGGTTCCATTATTCTGTCACTGGTGCTCCCATACTACTTTCCATATATTCTATTTTAGCATCCACTCACATACCCCACAAATATTTATCAAGTACCTAATTTGTACCAGGTACTGGTTTAGATGCTGGGAATCAAGAGGAAACATATTAGCCATTAAAAAAAGTTACTACATGAAATCACTTAACATTTCACATTAGTTTCTGGGTCGGTGATTTCTCTACCCTTTACTGCTGTAAACCCAGTGCCAAATACACACTAGGTATTCGGTCAATATCATGGATGAATTAAGGAAAGTGTCTCTATCTCCTGACTGTTTCTGAGTTTAATGTCAGTACAATGCTTGACACTCAGTAGGGATTCACTGTATGCTTGCTGAATGCTTTACAGACAGGAATTTGGTGGCAAAAGGCACCGAATCCTATTGCGCTCTCCATGCAGGGTTTGATTCCAGGGTTATCTTCTAGCCGCTCCCCCAATATGCCCATTGTGGGTTCACGGCCCATGGTGAAGGCTGAGCTATAGTGGAACAAACACATAACTTAGAATACCCAGGTCTGCCACTTTCTACTGGGTAAAAAACCCAGTAAACTTAGTCTTTCTGAATCTATTTTCCCATTAACAAAATGGGGATCGATATTATCTATGTATGTGAAAATGCCTCGAAGAGGGTCTAGTCCAGAAATGGATACTAAATATATGTTAACTTTTCTTTAGCCCAATATATTTCTCAACTCTTTAAAAACCTGTGCCTTTAAATTTTTCATTTATTTCTTTATTTACATTTTACTTAGTTTTATATTTAAAATTAAACTAAAAATTTAGCCTTTTTATTATGGAAAAATGTCTGTCATACACAAAATTAAACTCATATCATGAACCCCCAAATACCCATCATCCAGCTTCAACAATTATCAGCTCATGGCTAATGTTAAAATCTAGGACCTTTTGATAAACATAAAACTCAAATCCCTCCCTTCTTCTTCCCCTCCAGATTCTAACGCTCCCACACCAAACCAAGGGATGTGCCCTTCCACCCAGGAATTATGCTAACAAAATTAAGAGGCTTTGTCTTAGTAAAATCCCCAGGAGGATTGCATTCTGCTTTACTTTCTGCAGTCTGCATGATGAAATCAATAGGTTCGTTCTGTCTTCCATATAAAATTTAACCCTAAATGTGCTTTTTCGGAGTATATATAAATTCCAGATTATGCAGAGCTTCTTTGGAGCCATCAGGAAATCTCACTTCTGGTATTTCCCTTCCAATTCTCTTTCTGCTGTGGTGATACACTTACCTTGTACTCCCCGTCTCCATGTAAATCCGCCAGTGCTGGAAAATACAAAAAGGCCAAGCCAGGGTCTCAGAATCCTAGAAGCGTCACTTCAAGCCCACTATGACTCCTCCTTCTCCCCAAAACCCGGGATTTCTGGTCCCAGAGACTTACCCAGGCAGGAGGAAAAGGTGTGGATATTGGCCATGGGGTCGTAGTGTGCATCCAGCCATTTCGAATTGGCCTCATTGCTAGGAGAGGGAAAGGGTTGGGGAGTGAGTACCAAGGGAGGGGAAGAAAGCTTTGAGGGAGTTGGGCTCTAAGGGTGAGGTGTGTAGGGAGCTCTGACCTGGGGTTATAGAACGTCTGGGTCCAAGTCCAGGCTCCACCACTGGTGCCCTGGGTGACCCTGAGTCTCACACACACACACACACGCACACTCACTCGTTGGACCTCAGTTTCCCTATTTAATTTCTAAGAGCCCTTCAGGAAGCCAGCGCAGTTCGAGAACCGCCAAGCGCTCAGATCACACAAACTGGGGCACCCTCTTCACATCTGTAGGAAAGGAGGCCTCAGGACCCCAGCCTTCACCTCTCAGCTCTGCCGCTGTCGGAATCCGATGAAGACGCAGTAGCCATCTTTGCAGGCGTCGCCCTGGCAACCGGCTCTGGCCAGCCGCCGCGCAACGCCCAACAGCGCCCGGGCTCCAGGAACCGCGCGTACAAAGGTTCCGGATGCGCAGCTTTCGGACCGCGGCAGAAAGACTGCCAAGTAGGATGTGCTGGCCTCCGCTATTTTTCTGCTTGCTGAAGCGCAATCTCTCACCCCAGCTCATACGATTTATCTTTGCTCCTTCCCAGCGGGAGCACCCGGGCCCTGTAATCTTTGGATCAGTAGCAGAGCCCTTTGGCTACCTGTCCTGGAGAGGAACCCTTCCAGAGTTTATGAGCTGCAGAAGTAACTCGTCCACTCTTGGGGTTGAAAAGAGACCATGTCCTTTCTTCCTGAGGTCCAGGTTCAAAAACAAAACAAACCTGACAAGGCTTAAGAGATTAAGTCCTGGGATCCTGACTGAAGTTGAAGGTTTCCAGTTTTTAGGCTCCCGGAACATTCCAAAACAGCGGTCCCCAACCTTTTGGGCACCAGGGGCCGGTGCTCCTACGGGAATCAAATACCCCATGATCTGAGGTGGAGCTGAGGCAGTGATGCTAGCGCTGGGGAGCGGCTGCAAATACAGGTGAAGCTTTGCTCACTCACCACCACTCACCTCCTGCTGGGCAGCCCGGTTCCTAATAGGACACAGACCAGTATGGTCTGCAGCCCGGGGCAGGGTTGAGGACCCCTGTTCTAAAATACAAGAATTTCCACAAAGGAGGACTGCAAAAATTGTGCTACGTTCACCTTAGTAACTGTGTGCGTATCTTCACTTAGAGGTGATGCCAAAATCCTGCTGTGGATGGTAGCCTACAAAATTACCCTCCTGCCCCCTCCCCAGGCCTTGATCCCACTACCCTGCCAGGAGCAACAGAGAAGTAAGGCAAAGTCAAGGAGGAATCATACAAACCCTAAAGGTGGTGGTTGTCTCCAGTATTTATTTTTCTGGTTATAAAATACATGAAGAGCACTGGACTGGGGGACGTTTTGTGTCCCGCAGGATCTAGACAGATCTTTTCTTAGAACTTCCATTTCTTCACCTGGGAAGCAGGATAAGGCACCCTGCCCTGCCCAGTCCACAGAGGGCAGCACAGATCAAATGAGATAACACAGGGGAAGCACTTGGTAAAGTGGAAAGTGCTGACAGATGGAAGGGGTTAGTGTCACCACCCTTGGCTGAGGTAGCACCAAGGCCCGAGATCCTGCCCCTCCACTAAGCCCTAATACACACACAAAAAGGGGCCACTTGCAGCCTTGGTTTGATGTAGTAGGGGAGGGGCCGTACAAATCTGCCTCAAGCCTGGCCAGATGGGGCCTTACTGGGGCCCTCCCAGAACCGGGCATCGGCTGTGGCCAGCTGGGTGAGGACCTCCTCCAACTCGGGCCCATCTTCTGGGAAGCGCTCGGAGAAGGATCGGATGAGACCGGCGGCTGAGGCCTCGTACTCAAGAAGCTGCACTTCTGAGCCTGGGAAAGATGGAGAAAAAAACAGTGGCAGGGAAAGGTCTTAATAGGGAAGCAGAATCGTCATCATCATCAATCATCGAAGCAGCTATTTCTTCCTGCGCTCTTACCATATGCCCAAAATTGTGCTCAATGTTTTAGGTTTATTACCTAATTTAATCGTTATAATAACCCTATGAGGAAGGAAATATTAAAGGAGTACTTAGTGAATTGCTGAATTCATTCATTCATTCACTTAATAAAGATTTACGCCTGGTGCCATGCTAGGTGAAATAGACACAGTGCTTGGGCTCTGGGACCTTACAGCCCAGCAATTGCTTCGACTGTCTACTGTGGGACCACAGGCAAGTTTCTCAAGCTCTCTAAGTCTCAGTTTCTTCATCTGTAAAGTGGGGGTGAGCATGATACCTCTTCTCTCAAGATGCTGTGGTGATTAAATACAATAACACATCAACTACAGCCATGCCACCCTGAACAAGCCTGATCCCGTCTGATCTCAGAAGCTAAGCAGGGTCGGGCCTGGTTAGTACTTGGATGGGAGACCACCTCGGAAGATTAGGTGCTGGAGGCGAGAAAAATAAAAAAAAAAAAAAATAAGGGATTGTAAGATGACAAAGTCCTTGCAATCTGTGACGTCAACCAAGGGTTGCCTCACCTAAAAAAATAAAAAATAAAAAAATAACACATTGAGTGAGTGTTCAACAAGTGCTGGCGACCACCAGCAGCACTCTCTCTGAGCCTATTTACTCATCTGTTAAATGGGTCTGTTTTGAGGGTTCCCTGCTCTGCTGGCCTTTCTCAAACTTTCTGCTGCCATCTGACAACCAGCGCAACTCTGTATGCGCAGTGGTGGTGACGGTGGTGGCAGATGCCACGGTTTTGGTCTGAGGTTTGGCATGGGGAAGACTGTGGCAGAAAGAGAGAGAGGCAGGAGTCACCCCGGGGAGCCTTCCAGTCAGTTCCAGGCCCTTTCTGTGCTCCCACAGGACTGCATGGCCCCCGCCGAAGGGGGCTCAGGAGCCTGTTACCTTCAAGGCGAGTGTTAGGCTGAACGATGAGCTTCCGAGACTCCTTGCGGAGCAGCACCGTGTCTCTGAGGGTGAGGAAGCACTCGGGGGGCGCGTCAGTGACCGCTGCATACCCCTCGTACAGGGCCCGGCCTCCAGCCACATCCCCCGTGGACTTCAGCACCTGTGGGGAGGCAGAAGGAGTCACTGCCTAGATGGACGCTCACCTTGCGTCCCTAGGTCTCTGCCAGGGCCACAGCTGACGGCCCAGCCCTGGACTGCATGTGCTTCTCACAGCGTTGCTGTGCTAAATACGTGAGAAACGCAGCTCAAGTGCTGGTCACAGAGTAAGTGCCCATTAAAACGAAGCTGACGTTTTCCATTCGATGGTCTCGTTTGAGCTGTGCACATGGAAGGCATTACTATCACCCGCTTTTTTTTTTAAATAAAACAATTCATACACAAAATATCTAGTATATATGTTACAAAGAATAAGACACTCATACAACCACCACCCAGATAGAGTTAGACCAACCATAGCTCCTTGACTGCGGCCTCTCGTCTGAGGAAACAGTCCTCATTTCTGTGCTTTATTATCTTGTTTGCCCTGAGTTTTACTCTTAATCATATATTCTATGTTTGCCTGTATTCTGTGATTTGCTTTTTCTGCTCGAGGTATGTTTGAGATTCATCTGTGTTCGTGCACGCAGCCATCGCTCACCCTTTTCCCCACTGTATGGTATTCCACTTATAAACACACTACAATTTTAACCTCCTCTGCTGTAGGTGTGAAACTTGTGCTTTTCACCATTCAGAGCCGCTGTGGACATCCTTGTATGATGAATGGATGCAGCTTTCATCAGAAGAATCAATCGTCTAGAGGTCGGGTGAGTACACGGCCTTAAAAGATAACACTCAGGTTGTCCTCCAAAGCTGGTTATACTCCAGAAGCGGTGGTGACAGTCTTCACTGCTCACCATACCAGGCCGGCGCTGGCAGTTGTTCATTTTTGCCAAGCCGGCGGGTGTAAATCTCACGAGATTTAACTTGTGCTTCCCTGACTACTAATGAGGTCGAATGTCTTCCCATAAGTTGGTGGGCTTCTCATTTTCCTCTTCTGGTCACGAATTCTGCTTATTTTTCTATTGGGTTGTCTTTTCTTCTTCTTTTTAAAGTTCTTTATATATTTAGATATTAACCTTTGTTAACATATGTCATAAACACCTTATCCCAGTTTAAGATTTGTCTTTTACCTTCTTTATGGTAACTTGTGAATGAATGTAAGTTATTTTTAATGTCGTTAAAGGCAGCAGTCCCCAACCTTTTTGGCAACAGAGACCGGTGCTCCTATGAGAATCTAATGCCTGATGATCTGAGGCGGTGATGCTGGCGCTGGGGAGCGGCTGCAAATACAGATGAAATTTCGCTCGCCCACCGCTCACCTCCGGCTGTGTGGCCCAGTTCCTAACAGGCCACGGACCAGTACAGGTCCATGCCCAGGGAGTTGGTTAAAAGGATCGATCTTTTCCTTGATGACTTGTGCTTCTCGTGTTTGGAGAAATTCTCCTTCACCCCGAGATCATAAAGATATTCTTCTCTCAGTTTAAAACTTTGCCTTTCACATTTAAGCCTTTAATTTCTCTTGGATTGATTCTGGGTATGGCAAAAGGTAGAAATCCAATTTGTCCGTCCCTAAGGATAACCTCTTGTCCCAGCACCACTTATTAAAAACGGTCCCTCCTTTCTCCAGTGGTCTGCAGTGCCACCTCTGTCCTATGCCAGAGTCAATGCCTGGTGCTTGGTTCTGTTTCACTGGCCAACTCGTCCATTCCTGCCCTAAACTCTGAACCTTAGAATAAATTCTGATATGTGGTGGAGCAAGTCCCCCGACCTGTTCAGCTTCAGGAAT
>NW_006435764.1:4905330-4929717 GCF_000325575.1 Pteropus alecto
CTTGTCGAGTTCCATGAAAAACTCTCTTGGTTCTTTATTCAACCTCGCTGAATTCTTTTATGATTTTCAATATCTTGTAGATCTTTTTGGCTTGCCTATGTAGACAGTACTATCACCTGCAAAACAATAAGTTTTGTTTCTTCCTCTTTAATGCCTAAACTTTTCTTTCATTTTTCTTGTTTCCTTCCAAAAGCTAAGGACCTTCAGTGCATTGTTAATCAGAAGCAGAACAGCATTTTTCTCTTCTTCCTGATTTTAATGGGAATGTTTTGGTGTTTTGAACAGATGACATTTATCATATTTTCATTTCTTGAGAATATTTTCATTTCTTCATTAGTAGTCAGGGAAGCACAAGTTAAATTTTCTTTAACAGTTAAGAAAATTCTTTTCAACTTTGAGTTTTCTAAGAGTTTTCATCATAAATGGAAATAAGTGATTTTTGAGGGTTTTCTCTAAATCTGTTGAGATGATCATGGTTTTTCTCCTTTAATCGATATGATTTTCATAAATATATTTTCTAATGTTAAATAAACCTTGCATTTTGGGGATAAACTCGTTAGTATTTTCCAGATTTGGTCTGCTAAAATTTTTTTTTTAGAATTTTAACATTTACATTTTCCTTTCTTGAACTATCTTTAATTTTGATGTCAAGGTCAAACTGGCATCATAAAATGAGGTGCAGAACATTTTCTCTCCATTATCTGGAAGAGTTTAAGTAAAATCGATGCCATCTGTTACCTAAATATTTGGTACGATTCACCTATAAAACTGTGGGCTTAGAATTTTTTGTAGATGACTTCAGACAACTGATTTAATTTCTATAATGGCTATCGGACTATTCAAGCTACTATGCATGAGTCGATTTTAATAAGTTATCTTTTTCTAGGAATTTGTCAATTTTATCTATGTTGTAGGTTTTATGGCCATAAATTTCTGCCATATTTGTAGTATGTACTCTTTTAAATTTCTACTCTTATATGTGCCTTCACTCTTTTTCTTGACAAATCTTGTCAGAGGTCTGTCAATTTTATTCGCTTTTTCAAATAATCAGCTTTTGGCTTTTGGTCTTCCCTATATTTGTATTTCAGTTCATTTGTGGAGGTTCTTATATTTGTGATTTTCCTCTGACTTCCTACCTGTTTCCCTCTCTCCCCTGAATTCTTAAACTTGGTGGATTTATGAATTGGGTCTTTAATCAGTTCTAAGAAATTCTCAGCCATTATCTCATGGAATATTTCCCCTCCTTCCTTTTTTCTCTCCTTTCTTCTTGGAACTTCAGTTTATGTACATTAGACCTTTTCACAAGATCCTCCATGTCTCCTAACCTCTCTTTTAAATTAAATGTTCTCTGTTTCTCTGTGCTACATGCTGTATAATTCCTTTTATCTGCAGCTAGATCTAAAACCTGTTCAAACACAATGCAATATATATGCCTTACTGTTAAATTGTACACCTGAAACTTATTGGATTTCATTAACCTATGTCACCATAAAAATAAATTGATTAAAACTAAAATAAAATAAAAGCTCTTCAACCTGCCCATTTTGAGTTTTGGTGATTATATAGTTTGTTTCCGGGGATCCTATTTGATTCTCTTCCAAACACCTAACATTCTGTGGGTCTGATCCTTACTTCTGCCAGTTCTCGGGGATGGGGGAAGGAGTGGCGAGAGGGGTTCTTGTCATGACCTGGAATTATCTCATTCACTTATTGTTTACACGTCTATTGTCAACCTTCTGTCACTACAATATAAGAAACTGATCACAGCTTATTCTCAGTTACTGGCACATGGTAACTAACACTCGGTAGACAGACTTGCTGACTGAAGGAATGAATGAATGAAGAGGCTCTGAGGCAGTGTTACAGGACGGAGAGATAGGGTGAGGTTGGAGGGGTCTTCCGAGGTGAGAGGCCTCCACTTACCTGGAGTCTCCGTAGAAACCGCTCCAGGGCGGGCTTGCCCACGGACCGGATCTTGCTGTGATCGAGGCGGACCCGGGCATCCGGGCGCCCATCAGAGCCTGTGGTGGGAGTAACGGTAACGAGGCCCTCGCCAGCCTCCAGCAGGACCCTCAGGATCACAAACCGGGCCTGCATGTGGGCCTGCCGGAGCCAGGGAGAAAGGAGTCATTTGCAGCCCTGAGATAAGATACATCGAGTACTTGGTTTGAAGCCCGATGTATATATATATACATATGTAGTACGTGGTCACTGTCAATTGTTCTTACCGTTTTATTCTCCCCTTTTCTGCCTGTTCCTCTCCCCTCCATTGCTTCCTTGTTCCTATGTTTATAAGGGAGAGCAGGCTGCCCTGGAGGACAAGGAGGCCATATCTGGCCAGGACCTCTGCTGCTCCAAACCCTGCCCTGATGACAGCAGTTACCCCCAAGTGTCCCTCACCACTAGGACCCCAAGCCCTTTCTCCTCCACAATCTTGTCTGCATTCAACAGAGGAACAAAGAAGGCATCATTTTTCCCAGTTTACAAATGACAAAACAGAGGCCCAGAGAGGTAAAGTGACTTGCTCAGGGTCATACAGCTGGTAAAGGACTCAGACCCAAGCTTCCTGACTCTAAAGTTTTGTGGTTTTTTTGATGACATAATATTGCATCCTTAAAACATGCTTGACTTTTCAAAAACATTTCTATCGCTTACCCTATTTCCAAAGTTTATCTTATAACCGAGCAGTCTAGCCTCACGGCTCTGGAGGCAGACTGCCTGGATTTGAATCCTGGCTCTTTTACTTACCAGCAAGCTTATCTCTTTGTGCCTCAATTCCCTCATCTCCAAAATGAGGGTAATGATAGTATCTACCTCCTGGGGTTGACACTCGGGACGAATGAGTTTATTCATGTAAAGTGCTTACAACTGTGCATGGTACAGAGTAAATCCTATAAGTCAGCTATTAAGAGTTGTAGTAAAGTCCTCTCATTCAATTTGCCCTCAGAAGTGGGCAGGGACATTATTGCTCCCATTTCACAGGCTGAGACACTGAGTATCACAATAGTGATGTGACTTGTCCCCATATGCAGTGGAGTCTGAGATTAAACCCAGTTCATGTGCCTCATAGGCATGGCTGTCCCATTCCTGTACCCAGAATCCTGATCCTGGCCCTCACTTCAGGCTCCCTGACTCCTGAGGACTCCTCCCAGCCCCCACCTGTCTCCAGTTGGAGGCCTCGGGGGTGTAGAATTCCAGAGCAAGCAGCCCAGCCCGAACCATGTTGAGCCAGTTCACGTAGATCACGTCTTCTGCATCACTCCCCTCGAAGCCAAAGATCCTGGGGGAGGGAGCGCAAGGTGGCAGGGGTGGTCCAAGGCTACCTGGGCCCTGCCCTCCCTGCTGACACCCCTCCACCCACAGAGGAGGCCTGTCCCCACGCCTGCTGCTCGTACTCCAGCACTTGGGGGTGGAGGCATAGGTAGAGGCCCACGCTCTCGGCTCGGCACTCTTCGTAGCTGGAGGCGATTGTGCTGAACTTGCTGTCCCAGGTCTCCCCGCTCCGGTACCAGCTCTGAATCTGGGAGGGGAGGCCCAGGAAGCAGGCTTAGGGGCAGCTGCCACCCTACCCGTGTCCACCCTCTTGGCCTCCTGGGGCTCCACCGAAGCCGGCCTCACCTGCTCCCCTGTCTCAGGGTTGATCACTGTCTCCTGGTCAAAGTTGAATGCTCCTTTCTCATCCTGCAAAAGAAGGGTCATTGCCATGGGACAGGAGAGGGGAAGGTACTCCTTCCCAGGTCCAGGGCTTCAGCCCTGGGACCCAAGGGCCTGACGAGTGGCTCAGAAAGGTGACCAGGGAGCAGTGAGCAGGCGGCAGCCGCAGCAGGTCCACTGACATACTGGCTGCCTCCAAATCTGAGTCCTATGTCCCCAGTGGCTCTCTCAAGAGCCCAGGGGAGGTGGTAGAACCAGAGCCGCTGCCCCGCTGTGTAGAGAGCCACTCCGAGGGCCCGAGAAGGGCAGGGCTTGCCCAAAGGCACGGGACGACCCAGACCCACTATCCCCAGACTCGTCGGAGATGTCTCAGTGGGTAGGTCTTCTCCCCAAGCCGGCAGAGGCCCCGGCACGTTTCTCTTCCTCAAACGAGCATCACCCTCGCAGCACTATGCATGTGCCCAGTGTCTTTTACGTATTATCCATTTAATCCTCACAATCATCCTCCAAAGAAAGTTCCATAATTATCCCGCTTCCCAGAGGAGCAAAGTGAGGCTCAGGGACTAAGAGCCCCAAAGCGGAATCAGAGCATCGATCCCTTAACAAGAACACGCATTCGCTGAGGGTCTCCTGTGTGCCACACAAGCCCCAGGGTTTTGCTTTTTATTCCTCACACCAGCCCACACAGTAGGAGTCAGGAACCCCATTTTACAGATGGGCCAATGAGGCTCAGTGAGGACTGACTTATCCAAGGCCACAAAGTGGCCACATTTGTCCCTACTTCCCTGGGACGTCAAAGCCTGGACAAGGCCTGACACCAGACTGCTGCCCTCACCACCTGCTCTCTGAACCCTCCTGATTCCCGGGCCCGGCTTCAGCCCTTCCTGTGCCATTCATGGGGCGGCCCCACCCGATGGGGAGCAGGCTGCACCCAGAACCCCACACTGTGATGTCCCGCCTGCTTCTGGTCATCTTGTCTGTGCAGCTCTGTGCTGAGGGTTATTAATGGGCTCTTCTCAGCCTGCAAGATAAGCTGTCTGTCTTTTTCAAATTCCCTCAGTGGGTGTCGAGGGGGCTCCAGCTACTCTAGCCAGCTGGCAGGAAGGGGCTGCTCTGGGGAGAAGCAGCCCCCTACAACACCTGGAAAGGTACAGGCTCCAGGAACAGCAGGACAAAGACAGACAGTGCCTCAGCCTCAGGACTGGGAGCATCCAGAGCCTGCCCCCTCCTAGCCTCTTTGTCCCCAGGGCTGCCTGAGTCACACCCTCAGGACAGGCTTCCTTGGCATGACCCAAGCAATTCCTCCTGTGCAGGAGACTCTGTACTGGGGAGACCTCAGCTGAACTGTCCTGAAGGTCCCAGTCAATCCTTGGAGCTCCTGGGACATCTTTGGGGAGGGAGAGACACTGAGGGCAAAGTCTGGGGCACCTTCACCCCTGGGAAGGGCTGGTCACAGGAGGGGCGAGCTGCAGGCCCGGGGGCTGGGGGTCTGCCAGCCACGTTCTTACCTGCACGAAGAGCTTGCCGCTGCCGTGGCCCAGCAACTCGTGCAGCCCTACCTGGACATCGAAGGAGGGCCCCTTCCAGCGGATATACAGGTCCTGCCAAGACAAGCAGATACCACCCATGCTGACCAATGTCCCGCCACGGCCACACAGCCTGCCAATGGCCCTTGTGCCCAGCCGAAAGCCCATCATGACGCACAGGTGCGGTAAGGGCTGACTCCACGCCAGGCTCCACACTCAGCAACAACCTGGGAGGAGGGGGCTGCCTCCCCGTTTTGACAGGTGAGGAAACAGGCTCCAAAGTCACAAGGTCGCATGGCCGAGAAGTGGCAGAGCCAGGACTAAAGCCGAGCTCTTTCTCCTCCCCTGCACTGGGCTGTCTGCCTGCCTACTATCGGGTGATGTCAGGCCAGGCCCAGCCCTGACCCTCGGGCTGCCAGTGCCCACCTTGTCGTCCTCCTCCAGGAAGGTGAGCTTCTCCCGCTGCGTGGCGTAGGCCACAGCCAGCACGTTCCCCAGAGACACATTCTTAAAGCCTTCTGTTTGCCTCAGGTCGTCATCTGGAGAAAGCAGGGAAGGGACAAGGGAGAAGGGCAAAGGTCAAGGGTTACAGACGAGAGCGATGGGCGGGGATGGCGGATCGAGCAGGGCAATTCATGGCCAGGTGAGCATGTGGAGGAGGAGGGGGCGACACTAATGGAGGTTCCTGGAGGACTGGGGGATACTGTCATGCTCGAGGGGCCGAGGGGCCGGGCCTGAGGACGCTCACAGTTGGGGATGTTGATGCCAGCAGGGATACCGGAACCAGCGAAGGTGAGAACATCCAGGGAGGTGAAGTCAGGGGTGAGGAACTTGTCCTTCTCGAAGGCCGGGGGCCAGGGCAGCTCCTTCAGCAGCTGCTCTGCACTTGCCACCAGCCGCTCAAACTTGGCACTCATGGCCTTGTTCACCATGGCCACGAAGCCTGTGGGGGAGAGAGGGGTCTGTGGGTTGGCAGAGTTCAGGTGGGACCTCACACCCCACTCGACCCCTGTACCCCTCCAGTCCTCAGGCATATAGTGAATGTCTGCTGTGTATGATGACCCATACTGGGGACAGCAGTGCCCCAGGCCTGGCCCTGCCTTCACGGAGGTCACTTTGAGGTGAGTGGGTTGTGGAGAGAAGGCTTCACTGATCCATATGAGATGAATCTTAAAGGAGTTTGCGAGGAGTACATAGGGAGTGGTGGGGAAAGGATCAGAGTCCCAGTGGAAGGGACTATATGAACAAAGAAAGGTGTTCTTCTGGACGAAGTGTGACCTCTCCCGCGTGGCTACAGCATCTGGCTTGTGTGGCAGTGCTGAACAGGAGGGCTGGGGCTGAGCCTGTTACGTTTCCTGGCTCAAAGCAGTGTTTCTGAAATGCACCCCATAGAACGGGTTTTCTGCACCAGGCTTCATAAAGAAAGAGCTCCCTGATCAGATAACTTTGGGCAATGCCGTATGCTCTATCTCCAAGCTCTTAGAGGTTCCTAACTACATCTGTATATTAAAGGTACTGAAGAGTCCTGTGAGCAGAGACCTCTTGCTGCTTAGCAGGGAACCCTTCCTCCCAAATGTACCACACCTCAGAAAGGCCTGGCTTAGACTACTGCGTGGTCAGGCCCTTGAGAAGAACGGGTTGGCCTGGCCAAGGGACATGGCAAAGCTTCCCTGTCTGGATCCACTCTGTCCGGTGGGATCGTCACACCAGGCCAGGAGGGCAGGATGATTAAAATTGAAAAGAAGGAAAATGTCCAACAATTAGGGATTGATTAAATAAATTAGGGGGCAGCTATAAGCTGGCACGCCATGCAACTGTTAGACATAGTACAGCATCCAACGGCATGGGAAGTTATTTGTGATATATTGTGAATACTATGCAGCTACTAAAAAGAAGGCGGCAGGTCTATATGTACTGGTATGAAAAGATATCCGAGATACAGCATTAAGTGAAAAAAGCAAATGACAGAACAATATGTAGAGTATAATCTCACTTCCTGGATGAATTAAGAGTAGTGTGTGTGTGTGTGTGTGTGTGTGTGTAAATGCTTAGACAAAGGTCAGGCACGACCTGTACTCAACTGTAAATGGTTGTGACCTTTGGAGAAGGGTGACACAGGAGAAGGTAGTGAAGGAGGGATTTCACATTTTATCTAACATGCTTCTGTACTGTTCTAATGACTTAACAACAAACATGGGTTTTTAAGGTACACACACATGTATATGTTTTTGAACATTTATAAGCTCTCTATGGTAAACAAAAGGCAAAAAGTATATTCAAAATTTTAATCTTGGGGTGGGTGCAATCACAGCTGATTTTTTTCCTGTATTTAAAAAAATTTGGGCCACGAACGTAAATAACTTTCTAATAACCACCATGAGTTATGGCTTTTGAGATCGAGTGTCCTGGGGAGACCCTTAGGTCTCAGCCCTCAGAACAAGCCTGGCAGATCAGACCCGCGCAGGAAAGCTGCAGGTGTGCACACCTGTCTTCCCCTCAGGACCCTAGGCCACCTGCCCCCTTATGCCTTGTCCCTGGGCCTGACTCTATGGGCTCAGATCCAGGCCCCCCACGGGCTGTTGGGGTTTTTCTTTCTCTTCCCAGGCTAATCTCTCTGATTTCTGGCAGCTGGATGCTCCAGATTCTACATCCAGGGGCTTGGCAGAGACAAGTCTAAATCCTCGGGCTGGATGCCCGGCCTTGCACAGGTGGCTCCCGTGGGGGTGTGGGCATAGAGGCTGAGGCAGCCTGCCATCTGCCTTGGGATGACAGCAGCCGAGTCAAGTTCACAGTCATAATTAACTATGCTCCCATTCACCCAGCACTTTTATGTGCTTGGCATTGTGTTGAGTAGTCTGTATATAATATCTCACTTCCTGACATGCAAAAGGGAGTGACTCATGCTCAGAGGTGGGATTAACTGGCCCAAGGTCACATAGCCAGGGAGTGGCAAAGCGAGGCTTGGAATGGACAGAGCCTGTGCCCAGACACCAGGGGTAGCACAGCAAAGTGGCTCAAAGCCAAGGGGCCTGGGCTCGGCCACCTATCTTCTGTGCCTCGGTTCCCACATCTGTAAAGTGAAGACAGAAATCCTCACAGGATAATGGTGTCAGATGAGCTAACAGAAGTGCCCAGTACGTGGTACGTCATCACGGTTGGCAGTTGTCATCGTCATTATATTGCCAAGGGGGAAGGGGAGAGCCCTAAGGGGACATGGGGAAAGGGTTCCCGCTCTGACCCCCCCGCCTCTCAGAAGTTACCTTCAAATTCTCCACGGGAACCAAAGGGGTCTCGGTAGCTCTCGATGAACCCGATGTAACTGAGGGAGAAAAGGGCAAAGATGGAAGAGGGGTGAGAAGGAGGGGTGGGGTGGGGTGAAGGCTGGGCCCCTCACCTCTCCACGATGGGGCCTTTGTCCTGGATCCAGAAGCGGGAGCCCCTCTTGTGGGCCTCGATGGAGCCCTGCGTGAAGCTTTCTATGTACTGGGCCAGCATCTGCTCCTGATGGCTGTTGGCTGCATAGGTCTGAGGGTGAGCAAGGGCTGGTCAGCCTCGGGCCACCTGGCCACCCCCTTAACCCGCTGTGTTGCCGAGGGGTCTGGAGCCTACAGGCGTCGACCCCCCCAGCCCTACCTTGGCTTTCTCCAGGTGCTCCACCACCTTCTGGAGGATGGGTGCGTAGTCCCCCCGGGTCACCTGGAAATGGCTCCCTTGGAATTCGTAGCTCTTCAGCTTGGAAGTCATCTCAGAATCCAGAGCAGGCTCTGAGGGAAAAGGGGTCACTCGGGGAAAAGGCCAATATAAGAAACCCCTGCAGGCTCCTCACTGTGACGCTCTTACTCCAAGCACGTCTGTGGCTGCCCACGGCCTACAGACATTAGTATAAACTCTCACTTTCAAAAATATACATATTATGTAACATGAACTAGTCTAAGTGCTTTACCTTGGGCAACTCATTTAAGCCTCTCATCGATCTGGGGGGGCGGGGAAGGAAAGAATTATCTCCACTTTATAGATGAAGAAACACCGAGAGCTTAAGGAAGTTATCTAAGGTTACCCAGGCAGCAAGTAGCAGAGCAGGATTCAAACTCAGCATGGCCGACTGTATTTTTAAAAGATAGCCATACCCTAAATGTAATGACAACGGTCCATATGAGATGACAAGAGGGTGAATGGGAAGCAGATAAGAGGAAGAAGTTGGGGAGATGTGAGGAAGGGCCGTGAGCCGAAGATCACACGCAGCCTCAAGAAGCTGAAAGAGCAAACAGATTTTTCCCGAAGGCTCCAGAAGGAAACCGGAGTTTTGATTCAGACTTTGGGCCTCCAGCACTGTAACAGAATAAATTTGTGTTGTTTCATGCCACTAATTTGTGGTGATGTGTTACAGAAGCAATGGGATGCCGGCACACTGTTGTATTTTGCTTGTTGCTTCTAAATTATGTCAAGAAGAAAAAAAAATGGCCGCAGTATCTCCCATCTCCCAGTGTGACTTCTCCCATCAGGATGTAGGGGCTGTATTTCCTCCTCTTGAAGGAAGGCAGGCTTGTGACTACAGCAGAAGTGACACATGCGACTGCTGAGCTTAGGTCATGAAAGGCGACACAGCTTCTGCCTGGCTCTCTCGGACTGCTCGCTCTTGGAGCCTAGCCACTGCGAGCAGTATGAAGAAGCCATATGAGGCGTTTTGGTTGACAGCCCCAGCTGAGGTCCCCGCCGACAGTCAGCTAGCATAAATGTGTGAGTAAGGAAGCTGAAGATGATTCCGGCCCCCAGCTGTCAAGTCAGCCTCAGTCTCCAAGTCTTCCTAACCGGGGCCTCAGCCATCATCAACCAGAGGTGAGCTGTTCCTGCCATGCCCTGTCCAAGTTCCTGGCTCACGGTGTCCATGAGCATGTAAAGGTGGGTTTATATCACTAAATTTGGGAGATGTTTGTTACACAGCAATAGATAACTGATGCAATCAGGGGGCCTGACTCTAAAGCCACACTCTTAACCACTATGAGGACGGGTCCAGCTGGTGTGATCTGCTCCCATTCCCTTGAACCCAATATCCTTTTCCCTCGTCAAATCAAACTACTTGCTAATTCCTAACCTTTCCCACCACTCTGCTTTGGTTCATGCTGTTCCCTCCACCAGGAGTGCAGTTCCCCACCCGTCTTCATTTATTCGTACACCGAGTATCTGAGCATCACCCAGGTGCGAGCCACTGGGGAGATAATGGGCAATGAAACACACAGTCTGTCCGCTCGAGGGGCTTGTGGTCAAGCAGAGGAAACAGAAAAATAACTGGGGAATTACTGGCTGTGCTGATGGGAAAGGAGAAGGGCCCCGACTCAGTTATGGGAAGACAGGGAAAGGTCCCGGAGAGGGTGATGATGTCCAAGCATGGCCTAAAGGGTAAGGAGGTGTCATCAGGCGAACATCCGTAGGGGAGGGAGGATCTTCTAGGCGGGAAGCGGGAACAGACTGTGCAAGGCCTGGAGAGGGTGTGTGAGAACGTGGGGTTTTCAGGGGATTGAAAGCTGCTGAGCATGGCTGGGGCACGGAGACTGTGAGGGATGTGAGGCTGGGAAGTTGTAGGGAAGGGAGGGCTAGGTTGCAAAGGTTCTCATAGGGGCCCAGACATTTCTGTCTATACTGCATCCATTTCCCCCGACCCCAGGAAGAGACCCCTAACCCAGAAACAGACCCCAATTTTCCTTTGAGAATCCCCTGCCACTACCACCACCAGTTCAGGTGGTGGGAGGGGCTGACCTCAATGCCCGACTCCGAGGTAGGCTTGAGACCAGATCTGGCCAATCACAGACCTGGCCCTTAACCACAGGGATTGGTTCACAGATAAATACAGGATCCAAAACACAGAAACTAGAGCCACTCCCAGACCTTATGAAGAAACTGCTGGGAGAAGGGGCCCCTCCTTCTGCTGAAATGGCCAAGCTGGTGTCTATCAGGCCCCGTGTGGGAGCAGCCGGCTGTGGATGAAGTCAGAGAGCCCAGCTAAGAGATGGAGAGAAAAACTGCTGAGCAGCTGGATCCAGCTGTGCCTGAAGACTTCTTACTCTGGGCTTCTTAATTACTCAAGGCTACAAAGTCCAGTTTAGGTTTAAGAAAATTAAAAATAGATTCCTTCACTTGTAACCAAAGAGGTATGAACAATGGAGCCCTCAGAGATGGATGTGGCTTTACCCTGAGGGTAGAGATATTTGGGAAGCAGAATTTAGTAAGTTCTCCATCCTCACGTATGTAGAAAGGAACCCACCTGTGCCCCGCACGGAAGCCAGCCGCACCTCGTAGTGGAGCTTCCCGTCCTGGCCGACCTCCTTGAAGAGTCGTGTGTTATAGGCACTGATGTTCTGGAAAAGACCAGGGCAGGGGTTGGGGGAGAGTAAGTCTAGAAATGGCTGTGGGGGAGGGGGAGGAAAAGCAGATCACACCAGGTGACGCAGAGGCAAAGTGGACTGGGGCCTCCGGGGGACCTGCCTGAGTCAGCTGGGGGAGGACAGAGTGGGTGGGCAGGACAGGGCAGACCCTCCAGCTCTGCTCAGTACACTTGAGCACTAACTTTTACTAAGCACAGCGTCAGCTATGCCAGGCACCACATGACCTCAGCTAGCCCAGGGCGACATGAGGCAGGCCCCATTTCACAGACAGGGAAACTGGTCACACAGCTGCTGGGCTGGGAGGTGAATGCCCACCCCAGGGGCTCTGATGTCCTGCCTTCACCTTCCCTGAGGCTGTCCGAAGGCCCTTTGGCCTGGGGCGGGGCAAGGTGTCTTCATTCCAGCCAGACCGACACTTAGACAAGGAGCCCGAGTCTTCTCCACCCCAAGGACTGTGTCTTTGTCTGTGTCCTGGGCCCACGCCGAGGCCCAGGAATAGGGGCCAGTGGCAAGGGGACCCAATGAACCACTGCCCCGAGTTCCCCAAACCTGTGAGTCCAGAAAGTCTTGGGCCAGTTTGGCATCTTCCATGGTACAATCCCCAGAAAAATAGGTGGTGACGCCCTGTTGGGGGAGGGGGCAGATGGAAGGAGGAGTTGCTGAGGTCGGAGGCTGCAGCGGTGGCTGATGAATGCCTTCCCAGCGCACTATCCAGCCCCGGCCGGGCTTCCTGCACCTCCTCTCAGCAGCCCCACCCTGGCCCCCTCCATCTATTCCCAGAGGAGAAAATTATAACACAAACAACAGAGTCCCATCTCCAGCCTTCTTGCTGCTCTGCTGCAGCCTCTCACAGGTCTGCCCAACCCTCGGGCTTGCCATGGGGCTCACCCCACACAGCTTCTAGGCAGGAAGCCTGGGTCTCCGCCTTTCTCCTCCTTCCCTCCTCTGCTCCCTCCAGCTCTCAGTTCCTCTCTCCATCCCCCGTTCTGCACACAGCATCCCAGGATCGCAGAGAGCATTCCATCCAACCTGCTTCCCATGTGGTTGAGGGCCTCACCTCCTTCCCCAGCCCGAGGTGTCGAAGCCTCGGCTCCAGAGAGAACATGAGCTCCCCACAGGTCTGCCAGAGGCCCCTGACTTCTTCTGGGTGCTCCTGGGCAGCCTTACTCCCCAGGATCACACGTTCCAGCTTCTCCTGCAGGGGAAGGGAGGCCATTGGCCCAGCCGTACCACCCAAACCTGCCTTCTGGAGCCTCCGCAGCCACCCCGAGCTCCTCTTCCACCATCTAAGAACTTCTGGCTCCAAGAGCAGCTGATGGACCAGCAGCACTGGCGTTGCCTGAGAAATACTGAATCTCGGGCCCCACTGCAGACCTTTCGGTCAGAAGCTGCATTTCAACAAGACTGCCAGGCAGTTCATGTGCACAGTAAGGGCTGGGAGCCCCTCGGGCCCAGATAGGCCAGAGCCCCAAGGTCCCAGGGAGGAACTCCCTGTGCCCAGGCTTCTCCACTATGCCCGGTGACTCCCCCTGTCTGCTCCTTGAATCAGCAGTTAGGAGGAAGCTATACCCAGCAAGCTGGGTGGCCAACCCAAGGTCACACAGCATGGCAGTGACAGGGTCAGGCCTCCGCTTAGGGCCCCACTCCCACCCCACCAGCCCCAAATTCCCCAACCTTCTCCAGCCCTCGCCCAGCTTACCTTGGGCAGGTTGGGAACAAACTTGGTGTCGCCGAAGGACTTGTAATTGCCCATGTTGGAGTAGACCCCCGCGGCGTAGACCAGGAACGCCTGGGGGGAGGTGGGCATCAGACTCCTAGAGGCACAGCCTCCTTGCCCTCAGGAGGCCCCCATCTGACCCTGACGTACTTTCACAGACCGATCTTCACACACCCACTGTCCCGCCAAACTGGTCTTCTCAGTGGCTCCCTAATATACCCGAGCGCTCATCCACCTTTGTTCCCACCATGCCCAGCATGCTGTTAGCCACCTGCAGCCATGCCATAGGACCTTTAAGGCCCAGTTCAAACACCACCTCCTTCTGCAGGAAGCCTGTCCTCTGCCCCCAACATGGCAGGCAGCTGGCACCAGAGGCATCAGATGTTAGGGCTGGAGGAGTCTTGGTCATCTGCTTTATGGCTTTTGCTGATCCCAAATCTAGTCTCTCTCCAGCAACAAAACCTCACATCTTCCTTTAGGGACGGGGGATCTTCCTTCCCCCATTGCAGGGGTGGCCAAGGGCTCAAGCTGGCCAGTAAGAGCCCCCCCTATCCAGGCAATTTCCCAGGTGCAAAGAGCCTCTGTTCTGTAGTAGGGATCATCAAGCCTGGAGCCCCCGGAGCTCCCTACTGGAGTCCGGGAAGAAGGCAACGCTGAGAGGTGAAGGCTGCATCACAACGGTATCACTGAGCCCCTGAATCTAGCTGTCCCTGAAGCCTCCCCTAGCTCTGGACTTTTCAATTATGTGAGTCAACGACTCTCTTTTTAAAAAATAGACTTTATTTTTTAGAGCAGTTTTAGGTTCACAGCAAAATTGAGCAGCAGGTGCAGAGATTTCCCACGTATCCCCTTCTTCCACGCACACACACAGCCTCCCCCATCATCAACATCCCCCACTAGAGTGGTACATCTGTTACAACTGATGAACCCACACTAATACATTTTTACCCAAAGTCCATAATTACATGAGGGTTCACTCTTGATGGTGTACGTTCTATGAGTTTGGACAGATGTATGACATATCCACCATTACGTGTAATACATTGCTCTGTATCACTGCCCTAAAAATCATCCGTGCTCTGTCTTCCCTCCCCACAATGCCTGGCAATCACTGATCTTCTTACTGTCACCAAAGTTTTGCCTTTTCCAAAATATCATGTAGTTGGAATCATACAGCAGGTAGCCTTTTCAGATTTTCTTTCGTTGAGTAACATGCATCTAAGGTTCCTCCTTGTCTTATCGTGGATTGATAGCTCATTTCTTTTAAGCACTGAATAATAATATTCCATTGTCTGGATGGACCACAGTTGATTGATTCAGCTACTGAATAACATTTTGGTTGCTTCTAGGTTTTTGCAGTTATAAATATAGTTCCTAAAACATCCATGTGCAGGTTTTCGCGTGGACATAAGTTTTCACCTTGGTAAACACCAAGGAGCACGATTGCTGGATTGTGTGGTAAAGTATGTTTAGTTTTGTGAAGAGCCGCCAAACTCTTTTCCGCAGTGGCTGTACCATTTTGCATTCCCACCAGAAGTGCATGAGAGTTCCTGTTGCTCCACATCCTTGCCAACATTTGGTGTTGTCAGTGTTTTGGATGTTGAATAATCCAATGGGTGTGTAGAGGTATCTCATTATTTTTTAAATTTGTAATTCCCTAATGATATCTGATGTGCAGCATCTTTTCATATGCTTATTTGCCATCTGTATATCTTCTTTGGTGAAGTATAATTTAAGGTCTTTTGTTTGCTTATTGTTGAGTTTTAAGAGTTCTCCATATATTTGGAGTAATGGTCTTTTGTGAAGCATATATTTTGCAAATATTTTTTCCCAAATGTCATTTTCATTTTCTTGACAGTGTCTTTCACAGAGCAGAAATGTTTAATTTTAATGAAGCCCAGTTTACCACTTATTTCTTTCATGGATCATACTCTGTGGTGTATCTAAAAAGCCATCTCCATACCCAAGGTCATCTATTCTCTCCCGTGTTATCTTACTAGGAGTTTTATAGTTTTGCCTTAACATATAAGTCCGTGATCCATTTTGAATAAATTTTTGTGAATGTAAAAATCTATGTCTAAATTCATTTTTTTTTTTGCATGTGGATGTCTAGTTGTTCCAACATCATTTGCTTAAAAAACTATATATATATATTTTTTTGCTCCATTGTATTCCCTTTGCTCCTTTGTCAAAGATCAGTTGACTATATTTATGGGGTCTATTTTGGGCTTTCCATTCTATTCCGTTGATTTACTTGTCTGTTCTTTTGCCAATACCACAATGACTTGATTACTGTAGCTTTATAATAAGTATTAAAATCGAGTGGTGCCAGTCTTCCAACTTTGTTCTTCTCCTTCGCTTGTGTTGGCTCTTCTGAGTCTTTTGCTTTTCCATAAAAACTTTATAATCAGTTTGTTGATACCTACAAAATAACTTGCTGGTTTGGTTTTTTTTTTTATTAGGATTGCATTGATTCTATAGATCAAGTAGGGAAGAATTGACATCTTGACAATATTGAGTCTTCCTATCCATGGACATGGAATATCTCTACATTTATTTAGTTCTTTGATATGTTTCATCAGACTTTTACAGTTTTCCTCATGTAAGTCTTGTATATATTTTGTTGAATTTATATCTAAGTATTCTACTTTTTTGTGTATTGTAAATGGTATTGTGTTTAAATTTCAAATTCTACTTGTTCATTGCTGGTACACAAGAAGGTAACTGACTTTTGTATATTAACTCTGTATCTTGTAACCTTGCTATAATTGCTTGTTACAGGAGTCTATGGGGTTCCAGGAGTCTTTTGTCAATTCTTTCAAATTTTCTACATAGATGAACATGTTATCTGCAACAAAGATGGTTTTCTTTCTCAATCTGGTAACTTTATTTCCTTTTCTCACATTGCATTAGCTAGGATTTCCAATACAATGTTGAAAAGCAGTGGTGAGAGGGATCATCCTTGCTTTGTTCCTGATCTTAGTGGAAAAGCTTTGAGTTTGTCACTATTATAGTCTTTATTAAGTTGAAGAAGTTCCCCTCTATCCCTAGTTTACTGAGAGTTTTTGTCATGAATGGGTATTGGATTTTGTCACATGCTTTTCCTGCACCTACTGATATGATCATGTGATTTTTCTTCTTTAGCTTGTTTATGCAATGGATTAGATGTATTTGTTTATTTTCAAATGTTGAACCAGATTTGCAAATCCAGCATAAATTCTACTTGGTCATGGTGTATAATTCTTTTTATATAGTGTTGAATTAGATTTGCTAATATTTTATTGAGGATTTTTGCATCTATGTTCATGAGAGAGATTGGTCTGTAGTTTTCCTGTAATGTCTTTGTCTGGTTTTGATATTAGGGTAATGCTGGCCTCATAGAATGAGTTAGGAAGTATTCCCTCTGCTTCTCTCTTCTGGAAGAGATTATAGAGAATTGTATAATATTGTCCTTAAATGTTTAGTAGAATTCATCAGTGAACACATATGAACTTGGGGTTTTCTGTTTGGGAAAGTTATTAATTCAGTTGCTTTAATGTCCATGGGATCTGTAGCAATGTCCCTTCTTTCATTTCTGATATTAGTAGCTTGTAACCTCTCCCTTTTTTCCTTGACTAACTAGAAGTTTATCAATTGTTATTGCCTGAAAGCTTGTGTCCCAACCCCTCAAATTTATATGTTGAAACTTAACTCCCAAAGTGACGATATTAGAAGGTGGGGCCCTTGGGAAGTGATTAGGTCATGAGGCAGAGTCCTCATCACTGGAAGTAGTGTCCTATAAAAGAAATCCCAGACAGCTAACTTGCTCATTCCACCATGTGAGGACACAGCGAGAAGTCAGCAGTCTGCAACCCCAGAGAGGGCTTTCATCATTACCCAGCCTGAACTTGGACTGCCAGCCTCTAGAACTCTGAGAAATAAATTTCTGTCACTTATAAGCCACTCATTCTGTGTAATTTTGTTATAGCAGTCCCCCAAAGACTAAGATATCAATTTTATTTTATCTTTCCAAAGAATCAGCTCTTGATTTCACCGATTTTTTTCTATTGATTTCCTGTTTTCAATTTTATTGGTCTGCTCTAATTTTTATTATTTCTTCTGCTTACTTTGGATGTAATTTGCCTTCATTTTTCTTGTTTACTAAAGTGGAAACTTAGATTACTGATTTTTAGATCTTAATTCTTTTCTTATATGCATTCAATGCTGTAAATTTGCCTCTGAGCACTGCTTTCACTGCATCCCAGATTTTGATAAATTGTGTTTTCACTTTCATTTAGTTTGAATTATTTTGACTTTCTTTGAGATTTCTTCTTTGACCCATGTGCAGAAATGTGTTGTTTAATCTTTAAGTATTTTTGGATTTTCCAGTTTTGTTATTGATTTCCAGTTTAATTCCATTTTATTCTGAGAGCAGACATTTTATTATTTCTATTCTTTTAAATTTGTTAAGATGTATTTTATGGCCCAGTATGTGGTCTATCCCGGTGAACGTCCCACATGAGCTTGAGAAGAATGTGTGTTCTGTTGTTGTTGGATGAATTAGTCTATAGATGTCTACTACATGTAGTCGATTGATGGTGTTGAGTTCAACTATGTCCTTCCTGATTTTCTGCCTGCTGGATTTGTATATTTCTGATAGAGGAGTGTTAAATTCTCAAACTATAATTGTGGATTCATCTCTTTTTCCTTGTAGTTTCACCAGTTTTTACCCCACATATTCTGATGCTCCGTTGTTAGACACATACACGTTAAAGACTGTTACGTCTTCTTGGAGAACTGACCCTTTTATCGTTATGTAACACTCCTCATTGTCTTTGATAACTTTCCGGGTTCTTAAGTTTGCTCTTTCCAAAATTAATATAGCTACTCCCACTTTCTTTTGGTTAGTTGTTGATATGGAATATCTTTTTCTATCCCTTTAAATCTCTACGTGTCTTTATATTTAAAGTGGGTTTCCTGTAGACGACAACAGTTGGGTCTTGGTTTTTGATACGCTCTGACAATCTGTCTTTTAAATAGCACATTTAGACACCTGACATTCAAACTGATTACTAATGATTGGATTAATACCTACCATGTTTGTTACTGTTTTCTATTTGTTGTTCGTGTTCTTTGTTTCTATTTTTTTATTATTTATTTTGAATATATTTATTTGTTTTATGGTGACACTGGTTAACGAAATCCAGTTTCAGCTGTACACGTTAACAGGGAGGCATACGTATATTTACACTGTGTATTCACCTCCCATAGTTAGATTTCTTTCTGTCACCACATATTTGACCCCCTTTACCCTGTCTACCTCCCCCTTCCTGTTTCTATTTTTGTCTTTCATTCCTTTTCTGCCTTTTGTGGTTTTTAATAGCTTTTTATACGATGCTGTTTTCTCTCCCTTCTTAGCATACTAGTTGTACTTCCTTTTTTACTTTTTTAGTGGTTGCCCTAGTTTGCAATATACATTTACAACTAACCCAAGTCCACTTTCAAATAACACTACACTGCTTCATGGGTAGTGCGAACACCTATAGTAACAAAATAATCCTAATTCCTGCCTCCCCTCCTCTAAGTCATTGCTGCCATTTGTCTCACACATAAACATGTTTTATTATTTATATACACATATAATTGAACACATTGTTGCTATTATTTTGAACTATTATCTCTTCGATTAAGAATCATAAAAATAAATTTTAACTTTACCTTCACTTATTCCTTCTTCAATGCTCTTCCTACATCTCCAACCTATATCATTTTCCTTCTTTCTAAAGAACTTCTTTTAACATTTCCTGCAAAGCAGATCTACCAGCAATACATTTCTTCAATTTTTGTTTATCCAAGAAAGTCTTTATTTCTCCTTCAGTTTTGAAGGATAACTTCGCAGGTACAGAATTCTAGGTGGTTGGCTTTTTCTCTCAACATTGAAATATTTCAACTCGCTCTCTCCCTGCTTGCATGGTTTCTCAGAAGTTGGATATAATTCTTATCTTTGCTCCTGTATAGGCAAGTAGTTTTCCTTTAGTTTCTATCAGGATTTTTTCTTTAGCTTTGATTTCTTATAGTTTGAAAATGATATGCCTAGGTGTGTGAGGGGTTTTGCACTTAATATCCTGCTTGGATCTGTGGTTTGGTGTCTGACACTAATTGAGGGGAAACTCTCAGTCATTACAGTTTCAGATATTTCTTCTGTTTCTTTCTCTCTTTCTTTTCTTTCTGTTTTTCCCATTACGTATATGTTACACTTCTTGCAGTTGTCCCGCAGTTCTTGGATTTTCAGTTCTGGGTTTGTTTTTTGTTGTTTGGGGTTTGTCTTTTTTCTCTTTGCTTTTCAGTTTTGGAGGTTTCTGTTGAGATATCCTCAAGCCCAGAGATTCTTTCTTCAGCTGTGTCAAGTCTACTAATAAACCCAGCAAAGGCATTCTTCATTTCTGTTAGTTTCCAACTTCTAGCATTTTTGTTCTTAGAATTTCCATCTCTCTGCTTACATTGCCCAGCTATTGTCTACTTTATCCATTAGAGCCCTTAACATATTAATCACAGTTGTTTTAATTCCAGGTCTGGTAAGTCCAACATTCCTGCCTTATCTGAGTCTGGTTCTGATGTTTGCTCTGTCTCTTTAAATCATGTTTTTTGCAAGTTAGTATGTTTCATAATTTTCATCCTGATGGCCAGACGTGATGTACTGGCTAAAGGAACTGCTATAAATAGGCCATTAGCAATGTGGTGGTGAGGTGTGGGGGCAGAGGAAGGTTCTACAGTCCCATGATTAGGTCTCAGTCTTTTAGTGAGCCTGTGCCTGGACTGAGAACTTTGTGCGTACTTCTCGGTCCCATGTCCCAGCTGCTTCCTTTACTCACAATATGGCTTGAGGGCGCTGGAGTTGATTCTTTCCCTCCCATAGGTCAGCCAGGTTCCAGTTCGGTTCAGATAAAACCCTGGCATATTAGGTTCTAGTTAAATATCTTCTCCTGAGAGCCAACCATGTTGAGAAGAACAGAATGTCCTAGAGCATTTCAAAAACGGTTCCTTTTCTCCTCCTCCTGCCGGAAGCAAGAGGGGCTTTATCTCTGAAATTCATTGTGAGAACCAGGTCAAGCTCCTAGAGGGAAAAGTCCCCAAAGCATGGGGATCCCCTGGAATTTTTAAAACTCAGAGTTGTCTACGCTGAGTCTACAGTGATTCATCAATCACAGTTCAGGTTTTCCTAGCCCAGCGCTGGCTCCAGTGGAGGCTTCTGCTGGTGAATTTTTGCTCTGGTAGGTTGTGATACTCTGTACCTGCCTGTCTCTCTCTAATTTGGGGGACAACAATTTGCCCTGTGATTTCACTTCTCTTAAGAATCTGAGAAGAATTTTTGATTGTTCAAGTTTTACTTGTTGTTAGGATAGACTGGTGACTTCTAGGCTCCACACGTGCCGGGCTAGAAACCAGAAGTCATGATTTTCTTTTTCATTCGAGTCAATTTAAGGTGGATTTCTGCTACTTACGAACAAAAGAATCCTACTGAAAATAGCAATACTTGGGTAGCACTTGTCCATTTATAAGTACTTCCCCAGCTTTTAACTCTTAATCAGTAAATCAAGGCCCAGAGACAGGATGTGATTACACAAAGTTCAAATAAGTTAGAAGAAACAGCCTGGGCCTCGGCTCCGAGATAAGCAATCCAATCCCTTTATTTTTCATATAGAAAAACGGGCTAGATTCTCATACATTCTTGGTGAAGCTTTTTAGAATATTTAACACCACCAATTAAGAGTAAATGTACAGAGCCTTTGACCCCGCAATTCTAGAAATAGATACTACTCACATATGTGCACAAGTATGCTCACTGTGGTACTGTTTGTGAGAAGGACTGGGAACAACTGAATGTCTAGCAATAAAGAAAAGATTAAATTGATTATAGTGTACACTGCTTTGGAATGCTTCACAGTCAATAAAAACGAATAAGGTGGACTTATATGTATTCCACGGAAGTTCTCCAAGACATGGTGTTCTGTGAAAAAAGCAAGACTCATAAGAACATAGAGTGTGTGACCTCATTTATGTAAAAGAGAAAATGAGAAACTGATACATGTGCACATCTGTATTACGTGTGGAGGTACGTAATACAGACAGGGTTGAAAAGGTTGTTTACCCCACCATCCTCAGTGGCTACCTCTGAGAAAGGCACTGAGAATGAGTGATTTTTGTGTTTTGTTTTACGTCTTTCTGCACCGCTGCAATGCATTAAGAATTCATTCATGTATTACTTGGCCAACACACCCCCAGACAAAAACCAGGGGCCGGGCAGAATATTCTAGCCAGGAACACACAACATGGTAAAGGAAGACCTAGTCTAGAAGGCAGACCTCCTGATTCCTACCTGGCGCTCATTCCTCTACCATCCCTGAATCTCCACAGCCACTTCCTTTACTCACAGCCCTTGCTATGATCATGGCAGCCGCCATTTATCTTGGAGCTGGGTCACCACAACCCGAAGAGATACAGACTACTCTCAAGAATATTTTGCAGATGGGAAGACTGAGGCTCCAGGAGGGCAGGTTCCAGTACTTGTCATTTGGAGTTTAATCCAAAGAGAGAAAGAACTTTGTACCCCTGCCTCCTGGTCCCTCGCACCCAGAAACCACTTGAGAAAGGCAGGCGGGCCTCAGAGAACTGACCTGGTACTCCTCCTCGGTAAGGCCCTCAGCCAGGGCATGCTGGCGCAGCTGGTCGGGGTCCTGGGCACGGAAGAGGCGGCTGAGCAGGGCATAGATGTAGGGGGCCTCAGGGGACGTCTGCAACAGCACAGCCAGGCCTCCATACCAGGCAGCCCGTGACAGGTGGTGGGCATAGAGGCGCTCTGTGGGCGACAGCAGGCGGAAGGCCTCGCGGCAGTCCAGGCTAGACACGCCGATGTCATTGGGCAGGATGTACTGGGTGTCCGCCATGGGCCCTGCTGGGAACCATCACCATCGTCACAGCCATCATTCACCCCACACCAACTGCACACACCTGGCTCTGTACTCTCATGATCTCATTTAATCCTCCCAAAGGCCTATAAGGAAGGGACTACCATTGGACCCATTCACCAGATGTGGTAATTGAGGCTCAGAGAAGGTTAGGTGACTCACCCGAGGTGATTACAAAATACATTGTTAAGTCATATTTGGCCTGTGACCCTTCAACCTTAAAGATTGACTCCAACTACCTAGTCTTACAGATGCGGAAACTGAGGCCCAGAGGGGCAAGGAGCTTTGCCTAATAACACAAGGGAAGGGTCAGAAGCAGAGATCTGCACCTCTAGAATCCCTGCCCAGGCCCCTCCTGGCTCCCCACCTCCTTCTCTGACCTTTTAGCTTCCTCTTCAGAATGTTCCTGCAGGTTCTACAATTCCATTCACACTGTGCCCACAAGGACAGGGTCCCAGGCTACCAGCTGGAAGACCCAGGTTCCAAACCTGACTCAGCCCCAGGCTTCTAAAAGCAAATCAATTGTTTCACTCTTCTGTGCCTCAGTTTCCGCCTCTGTAAAATGGGGGTGATAAACAACCCCAGCCTTACCAAGTGGGTGTGCAAATTGATGAGGTCACATGGGACGGAATGTACCCACAGCAGTAAACGGTTTTCCTTGGGCTCTTTTCCTCTCTCTCTGCTCCCGGGATCTGTGTCACTCTCATGCCTCTACGTTTGCAACGGCTCCTGCCCTTTCCCTGTGCTCAGCCAGGGCAGCTAGAGCCACAAAGTTCAGAGCTGGAAGAAAACTCACTTTACAGAGAGGCTGACCCGTTCAGTGAGACCAAGCAAATCACGAAGGTCTCACAGCCCCCTTGGGAACCGGGGCGTCTCCCAATCCAGGGCATTCTCCACACGGTTCTCTCCACCTCGAAAGTGTTTCCAGCATTCCCCGCCACTCCCAAAGCTCCGCCCCAATAGTACAATCCCCCGGGTTCTGAAAGGGGTGTTAACCCTTTGCTGCCCGGAGCCTTCCTCAGCCTCGGGACCGCCACGACTTTAGAGGGGGTACTGGATTGGGGGGGGCAGAATGGGAATGTTATCTTGCTCTCGGTCCAGATTCGCCCTGTCCCCCGAGGATGACACATTGTGACCCCGAAACCCGGGAGCCGTGTCTCACCTGCAGTAGCTGCTCCGATCGCAAACTCACTTCCTGCTTCCGGCTCCCGCATTCATTGGGGCTCCGCAAACTCCGCCCCCGCCGGCCAATTGTCGGGCCTCGGGGCCCGGATGGGCGTCGGTTCCAGCCAATAGGCGTGCCGAGGCGAGCTCCGCCGGCCCGCCCGCTTCCCGCCTCCAGGCTCTACGGGGTCGCACGCGGGATGGCCCGCGCGGCCTTGGCTTTTGGTACGTAGGCAGCGCTCGCGCGGGGGCGGAGACCTGCGTGGCCCGCCTAGCCGCGGCCTAGTCGCGGCAGACTGGGCTGACGAGGTCTCCCGAGTCCCGAAGGGGCGGCGTGAGTGTCCTGGGCGGAATACCAGGGGTTTTCTCCCCACATACACAGCCCCGACTCCGCTCTCCTTTGAGGTTTTTCCCAGTCCCCCGACCTCAGTTTTGCAGGCGAGAACCTGCACAATGGGAGTAAGGTGGCTGCTACTTCCTGAGTGGATTCGAGGATCAGGAGGTGGAGACTGGAGACTGCAAAGCGCTCCGTGTTGGGAATAGAAACTACGGGCGAGCGGGCTACTGCCTGGGCTGATGGTCCCACCCGGTGCCTGCGCTACCATCGACTCACTGGGGGCGCGGGGATCGGCGGCAGCCGCTGAACATCTCCGAGCCTCAGTTTTTTTCAGCACAAAGAGGCGAGGGCAGTTTCTTGGTGCTTGCCGGGTACCTGCCTAATGGATGAGAAAGCCACCTGCGACCCAGAAAGGCTGCCCAGGGCACAGCCGGGTCTCAGGTTCACTCTTTCATGTCTGGATGGTGTCACAGGCCTGGGTAGGGTACGATGGCGTGTGAAAGTGCCCGGTGCCCAGCCAGGCTGAGTGGGGAGCATTGCGAGGGTCCCAAGTCAGAGTAGGGGCGGAGTCAGGCTATCTAAAGTCGAATCGGGCCTCCACCGGCTACTGTCTGCGTGTCCTTGGGTGGGTCACTTTATCTCTCTGAGTCTTGGCTTTCTCAGC
>NW_006435764.1:4929840-4934159 GCF_000325575.1 Pteropus alecto
GCAGAAAAACGCTAATAATTGTTTCCACCACTCTGAAAGATTTCGTCTTGAGAGCTGTGTTGACTGGGCAGTGCTGCCCCCTAGTGTTGAGCAGAGAGGGGTGCGGGAAGGGGATACCTGAAATCCACCCAAAGTCCTTACCTGCCTTTGCCACACCTCTGTCTAGGCCCAGAGCAGTATCTGCCCACCATGAGCTCCAGTTTCTCATTCATAAAGGTGCCTAAGCCCTGCTCGGCACAGCAGTGCTACTAACTGTTAGCTCTGATGATGATTATCATTATACTGAGGAGCTCAAATTGGTCTATGTCCTTAGAAAATCAACCCTCTTTCTTCCCTGAGCCTCATCTTTCATTGTCTTTAAGTTGGGTATAAAGTCTTCTCTGACTTTGGTGAAGTTGACACCAGTAAAGGAGGTAGTGCAGTTCACTGCCACCAGGGGGCAGCTCAGACCAGCAAAAGATCCTAACACTTGGGGAAGCCCCAACCAAGCTGCATTTTTATGATCACAGCTAATCTGACTAAGCCTTACTAAGATCCTGTGCTGGCAGCTTCACATGGAGGATCTCATTTCAATCTTGCAAAAACCCTGAGATAGGATATCATTTTACCCATTGTACAGATGGGTAAACAGGCTAATAAGTTCATCGACTTTCCTAAGGCTACCCAGCATGTCCTCAGATGTCCCTGAACTAGTGTCCAACGCCTTCTTCAGACTTTCCACCACACTGTCCTCTCCATCTGCCCTAGCACATACATGCACACGGTATCATGTGGAGCCACTCACTGGAGTCATTACTGTCCCCAGCCTTGGCTGTTCTCCACAGCAATGAAGAAAGGGGAGGTGAGGAAGTAACTATTAAGTACCTACTGTTACAGGTATGCTCCATAATTCACAACCATGTGCTGATGGGACTGTTATTCCATCTACCAGTCGAAGAAACTGAGGCTCCAAGCGTTGGAAAGGGGCAGAACTGGGCCAAGAGCGGGACTGTCTGACACCCTCCACCACCAACTCTGAGTTCTCCCTGGAGTTGTGCCTGTGCCCTTCGCTCATCTCTATTCTGGAGCCTGAGGTTCCCTGCTGAAAATGGGATTGAAAAATTCCCATCTGGTTCCCGATCGGGTCCGAAGAGAAAACCACTTGAAAGAGTTAGATTCCTAGCAGGGGGTGGGGGGGCGTGTAGTTGTCATGCTCCCAACATCCCCAGCTAGGCTCCCCCACTGTGGCAGTGCGATGCTCTGCTCTGGAAGCAGGAATCTGATCACGCCCCCTTCTAACCACTGACAGGTGCCTGCTGTCATCTCAACAGCCCCAGATCTGCTCTTGGTGGCTCCAACCAGTTGTGTGGCCTGGGGCAGGTCCCTCCCCTAGGAATCTGTACCCCCTAAAGCAGCTGTCTGCCACTGGGGATGATGCCTAGGTCAGGCTTGTATTCAGAGCGTCTTCAGACTTTTATGTCTCCAGAACCTCTGTCTTCCTAGCTCACTCCCCCTAGGAATGGCTGGGGGCAAACTGAGCAGCACCCTAAGCTTGCCTTGGCTCTCAGGAAGTGCTGACACTTTGCCAGGATGAATAGGGATCCCATTCAGATTTGGCTTCCATGATGACCAAGGCCCAGCAGGCCTTAGCCCAATGTCCCCACTTCTCAATTCTCTTTTCTGCCCCCTCCACACTTGGGTCATTGGTCATCAAGCATTTTTCCTGCCATGCCTTTGCCCACACTGTTCCCTTTACTGTTACCTGGGCTGCCTTCCCAACTCCTCCCACCCATCCAAGGAAAGCAACATAGTGTGGAGAAGAGGACAGGCTCCGAGGCCAGGCAGGCAGGTGTGGATACACAACTGGCTTGGCCACTTTCTAGCTGTGTGACTTGGAAGATGTACCTTAATTTCCCTGTAAACAGAAATAGTAACACCGCCCACCTTGGGTTCCTGTGAGGACTGAATAACCAAATCTCAGAGAAGCAGAACCTAGTGCCCGGTGAGTGCACAATGAACGTAGCCATTGTCATCATTGGCATATGCCGGGCACATGTGGCCATTCGGGAATGGCAGGCCCGTGTCACAGCCAACACTCTGGAACCACGAGTCCTCGCCTCCCTCAGCTCCTTACTGTCCACATGTGAGGTTCTGAATCCTCCATCCAGCACCCTCTCCATCAGCACCGCTTCCCCCTCTTGCTTTGGCCTCCTTCCTGTCCCCCGGCAGCTCCTGACCCAGCCACTCTGAACCCCTCACTCAGTTCCCTGCTTACTTACCTTGTGCTCCGCCTCTCCCTTCTGCCTGAAGCACCCCCCTTCCTGTCGGGGATTCCCATGCAGCCATCTAAGCTGAGCTCCTATGCCATCTCCTCAATGAAGCCTCCTTCACTTTTCTACCTGCCGGTGAGACCTGCTCCACAGCCTCTGATGCTGGCACACGGGAGGCTGTGCTGTCATTCAGTAATTTGGTCTGTCATCCACTAGACTGTGAACCCCACCAGGCAGGGAACCAGGTCTAATTGTCTCCAAGTCCCCAGAGACCACTTGGCATGTAGTCCAGCCCATAGTGAGTCAGCAGATGTTGCTCCCAGCCTGCCGCCCACCTGTCACTCACTCGGGCTGGAGGCACCGCACACATGTGGGACACATGGGATTGGTGAGGGCAGCTGAGCAGCACGGTTTATAGAGGAACCCAGGGCAGCAGCAGGGTGAAGATCTGGAACTGGGTCGGCAGGCTCAGGGCACAGCCTAGGCTGGGGGTCAGGGGCCTGTGGCCCCTTCACTCCCCCAAGGGCACAGTGTAGGCGGCATGATGTGAGATGCCCCAGGAAGGGCCAGGGTGTGGGGGGCGGGCTTCCCTCCGTCAGCCTGGGACAGAGCTGGTGCTGAGAGCCCCATCATTCTGACCAGGGTAGGGGTCTCAGGGACCCCCTTGGGGGCCAGAGTTAAAAGGAAAGGGGCACAGCCCATCCAATGCGTCCATCTGGTGTGGCTATGTGCCAGCAGGTAGAGTCCCACATGCAGAGCTCCCTCTGGGCTGCAGGAGGTGGGGGACCTGGGCGGGCAGGTGGGCACGGCAACAGGGTGCCCCAGGGAGCCTAGTCCAGTGGCCCCTGGAAAATGAGGCGGACACAGCCATGCTCGCCAGTGAGCCACGCCCCACAGAAGGGGCAGGCGGCGTGGAAAGCGTGGGTGCCATGGGGCAGTGGTGTCTGGGCCCAGTAGCGGGCAGTCTTCTCGGAGCAGACGTGGCCACAGGGTGCAAAGGCATGGCTGGGCGGCCCAGGGTCCAGGCAGAGGCCGGCCTCCTGGCCGAGCCACAGGGGCACATAGGGCCCCACGAGGCGGCAGAGAGGACACTCTCGCTCCTGGGGGCCGCGCTCTCGCCGGCAGCCCCAGCCGTGATAGCCGTGGACGTGGCCACAACGAACGTAGACCCAGGGCTGCTGCTTGTCGGGTGCCGTGCGTCCACGGGCCGGACTGGGGAAGGCCAGGGTGCTGAGGCCCACGGGACACTGGGGCCGCGCCGCATTCGCCTCCTGCCGCTGGGCCTCCAGCTGCTTCAGCGTGGGTGCGCGCAGCAGCCCCGCCGGCGTGCGCCAGAGCAGCGTGGCCCCGCACAGGTCGATGAGGGAGCCGTCCTGCAGCACGTTGGACTCGTTTTCCACCTGCCAGGGGAGCAGAAGGGCCTCATTGCCCAAGAGACCCCCCGAGTCTCTGCCATCGAGCAGCCATCTCCCCATCCTCACCACCCACCCATCCCACCGAACCCCCCTGGAGAGGGCACCCTGGACCATCAGGGCCAGCTGGGGCAGAGGGGCAGTGGCAGGCGCTGAGGAGCAGGGAGGGCTGAAGTAGGGGAGGGAGAATGACCAAGCAGCCACGTGGGAGGGAGGCCAGGTGAGAGCTCCCAGGCACGCAGGCCTCCCCACTCTCAGTGGGACATGGGCCTTGGTCCCCTCATCTGTCAAATCAGGAGGCCTGGACCCAAATGAGGTTTTTCTAAGATGTTTTCCTAGGCTTCTCCCTAATGGCGGAGGCAGGACACTTTTCTACCCGAAACACTGGGGACTGAGCCCAAAGCAGCTGTCCTAAGGGCTGTGAGTAAAACACAGACTGTAGAGCTAGAGTGCCTGGGTGTGAATTCTGGCCTCGCCATTTACTAACTCTGTGTCCGTGGTCGACCTCTCTGTGTGTTGGTTCCCTCATCCTCCAGATGGACTCCGCTTCCCTGTGTGTCAAGTGGTTCTTACGAATCGATCAATGTAAACACCTGGCATGTGCCTGGATCTTAGTAGGTACTCAACGCACGCACGCTAGTGAAACGCGCACGTGGGT
>NW_006435764.1:4934184-4940991 GCF_000325575.1 Pteropus alecto
TACATCTCCCAGTACAATTGAGGCTCTGGAAAGATAAGCCATGCTTTTCCTTGCAGTTTGGCTTCTCCTTGCCTGACACATTCATATCCAGGAAGGGCTCCGCAAGGCCCCTGGGAGGAGCTTGGCCACATGACCTCGGTCGAGCTCTGACCTCTGTCTAGGACCCTCTCCCAGCCCCTAACGTTAGTTTTCTGATCAGTACCAGGTGGAGCATTCACTGCCTTCTGTGTCAGAACTACCCCATGGACCCTTTCCCACTGGGAGAGGATCATAAAGCTAAACCCGTCTGAATGTGACAGACACGTTACAAACTGCCAACACTTTAGGCTATAAACTGCTCACACATGGGCCAAGTGTCACCCTCGTAAGACGGTGTGATTTTTTAAGCTGCCGGCATCCTCTAAGCCACTTGGTACTGCACAGTGTGTTTGCGTGTGCTCCATTTCCCATCACCCCACGGACTTCCATGTGGGAGACACCTGGGGACGCTGGTCTGGTCTCCTCTGTGGAGCAAGTGGCATGTGCCCCCAGATGAAGCCTGTTGGGGCTCCCTTGTGCAGAAGGGCTGGAGACCCTCTCCTGGCTTGAGCAGGGGGAGAGGCAGACTGGGAGAGCCCTTGGCGGGATGACAGGTGAGGGGCCAGGGATGGAGCAGGCCACCTACCAGCTTCCCCCGCTGCTGTGCTGAGCGGCTGTCCCTCAGAGTATACACGTTCCCACAGACCGAGATCTCCCGCCAGACACCTGGGGCCGAGTCCTCAGAGAAGCCGCCCGCTGGGTGCATCACCAAGACCCCATTGGTGGTTAAGCCGTCCATCAGGCCATCAGGGGTCCGCCATTTGGCTGCCCGCTCCTGGGATGACATGTGGGATCAGACCACATCCCCAAGTGGCCCCCAGCAGGCTGCAAGCTGGGGTGCTCCCCTCTACCCTCAAGGTCAGAGGTGGCCCAGAAAGGACCAGAATTGTTTTTGCCCGACCTCGGGCATCACCTGACCTCTCAGAGCTTCACTCTGTTCATTTGTTAAGTGGGGTTGCTAATCCCTGCATAGGTCATGGTCATGATTATTGTGGGCTGGTCCATCACCCCAGAATACTGCCCCTCCCCAGCCTACCCCTGAGCTCACTCTTAGATGAAGCGCCGGTCCCTGCCTGGGGGCTCACTCACTCCAAGGAAGATGTTGCTGGAAGCATCGAAACCAGCGGCATAGATGCGGGCAGTATAGGGTGGCCGGCGGTCACAGAGGATGCGACAGGCATAGCGAGAGATGGTGCTCTGAGCAGACGGGCCCTCAGCCGCCCCTCCTCCAGGGGAAGTGTCTGTCACCACAAAGTCGATCATGTTCTCCGTGGAGCGGCCGATCTGTGAGGAAGGGGTGGGATGCTGTGTGCACAGGTCAGTCCCACAGGCTTCCAGCCCCAGGATTCCCGGCAGCTGCTTGGTGTGCAAGGCACCAAAGGATAAGGGGGCAGCACCATCCCAACTCCCCGGGGCCCTCCACGTCCAATCAGCGAGGTCTGGGGCTTCTCCTTCACCTTTCCCACAGCTCTGGGGAGCACCCCATTCAATAAAAACTAATAGATTTGCTGACTGAACAGCAAAAAGATAATACCCATGGTCTGAGAGCGCTCACATATTAGCAGCAAATAGTGAGTTTTTAGTAAGTGTTTATTCTATGCCAGATACCATGATAAGCACCGTATGTGCGATATCTCAGTTAATCTTTCCGACAATTTTATGGAGTGGGTACTATTATGGTCCCCACCTGAGAGATTAGGAAACCAAGGCCTGGAGAGGTTAGGTGACTCTTGCCCAGAGTTACTCAGCTAGTAAGCGATGGAGCTGGGATTTGAACCCAGATAGTGTGACACTTACACTGAACCCCTAAACTGTATGGCCTCCTGCAGCCGGGGAGTCCAGTCTTGAGTTTGAATCTTGACACAGCCACTGACTTGCTGTGTGACTCTGGGAAGTCAACAGCCCTCACTGGGATATCCTGCTTCCTCATTTGAAGAGTGGTCGACTGCACCGAGGCCCCCCAAAGCACCTTCCCCATGACCTTCGGTCCCCCAGCCTCACTCTGGAAGGCCTGCAGGGCCAAGCACTGAGGCCAGTGGCCAGGAGGCCCATGGAGGGGCCTGAGCATACCTGGAACATGTCTGTGTCACTGTCATGTGTGTACTCGACTATGACCGAGTGGCTCCGGGACAGTGTGTATGAGATGCTGTGCTGGCCACGGTTACTCAGTGCCTGGTGGAGAGAAAGAAGTCACTTCCCAGGGCATGCGGCTGTGAGCAGTGTAAGCTTCTAAACCAGAAGCTGGGGCCACTCCTGGGAAAAGAGGGGTTCCACCCTTCGCAGAGGGTGTACAGTGAAGCCAGGACTTTACTCAGTTACCTTGTCTGCTCCCTCCGGCCACCCATTTTATGGCTGAGGGAACTGCAGCTCAGAGAGGAGAAACTGCCCTAAAGTCACAGAGCTAGAAATGGCAGAGCTCGAATTGTAACCTGAAAGCTTTTCCTTTGCCATCGCTGTGTGACTGTCACATCCCCCCTCTGAGCTTGGCTGCCTCTAAAATGATGCTGGTCATTTCTGTCCAATGAATGGGGTCTGGTGATCAAGGAAATGCTCTGCAGACTGTGAAGAACCGTGCACACTGCAAAGGCTCTCCAATCAACACCATTTTTCTGGCGGCCCAACAGGCAGTGAGTGAGATCCAGTGGGCTCTCCTGCTCCGGTGGGGCTTGGGCAGGGAGGGCAGGGCAGGGCCAGCGCCCTGGTTCTGCTGGGACAAACTGCTTGCCTTGGAGACGAGCGGTGTGGAGATGTGGTGCATGACGTCTGGCTTCACTCCGTTGGCATGTGGCCGGCGGCTCAGGGCGAGGCGACTTCGCCGGCGGCCTTTGTCCCCATTTCCCAGACACCCATTGTAGCTGTGGATGTGGAAATTAAGAAGAAAGGGTTGCAGGGGGAGAGAGAGAAATCGAGCCCCTGAGAGACGAGGAGAAACTCAACTTCTGGGCAGGTTCTACCTTGATAAACAAGCCCTAGAACCACCCGAAACCAGAACTATGTCAAATCAGTGCCTTTGGGGAGCGGGCTGGGGCTCAGAACACCTTCAAAAGGCCTCTCATCCAATTAACCAGTGTTTCCCAGACCTGTGAGCCATGCCCGGCCAGGTGCTGGACACTGGGGTGGCACAGGTGATGCACCACAGGTCGGTTCTGTGCCCTAGTGGTCAGGGAGGGGGTCCTCAGACTTTCAAGGAACCTGGGTGTCATCTGCCATGACTCACGCACAAGCCAAGTGTACCACAGGTCCAGAGGCAGGAAAAGGGAATTCTGGCCCCAGGACCGGGTTTCTGGGAGAGGGAAAACCTATGCTGAAGAACTGGAAAGGAGTCGCCTTTAGCAAACTGCCGTTTATTACACCACAAGTACTACTGGAAACCAGAATGGAAGAGAAAAATAGATCCATAATGCCACCACCTCCAGATAGGCATACATGTTATATCTCTACCTTCCTTTCCAGCTCTTGTCCGGAGGGAATGATGTGGCAAAGATGGGGTGAGTCACAGCCTTGACTGCTGCCATGTACTGGAGCCTCCTGTGTTCCTGGTGCTTTGCGTTATTAATTACCTAATGGAATCTGTGCAATGTTCTGCCAGGCAAGTATCTTTCTTCCCATTTTACGAATGAGGAAAAATGAGGCTCAGGGAGGTAAAATGACTTGCCTGAGGTCCCAGGCTAGTAAGTGAAAAAGTCTAGATTTGAACTCGGGTCTGTCTGACTCCAGCCTCTTGTAAAAGCCCTTTTAGAGAGAGGGCTCACCCTGAGCAAAGTCCCCAAGGCTGGCAGAGCGGGTGAGATTGGGAAGTGATGACTCAGGTGATGAAGTGCAGTAGGGGAAGATGAAGCTGGCGGAAGGGCCCTGAACACCAGGCTGAGGAGTCTGACTTTACTCCGTAAGCAGTGGGAAACCGAGGAGGTTTGCAGCAAGAGTGACAGAAGAAAGAGCTGCCAAATACAGCCATGGACCGCTTGAACCAGAATCTTCTGGTGAGATTATTAAAATGCAGATTCCCTGGCCCCATGCACGGAGATTCTGATTCTGTAGATTTGGGATGGGCCTGCCACTGGGTACTCTCGATGTGCTCTCCAGGGGGCTCTGATGTAGTCAGTGTGGGGACTCACTGCTCTGCAGAGAACTATCGACTGTCAAGAGGTCCCGACCCTTACTTAGGTCTGTGCTCTCCCCCAGTGGCCTCATCCTCAGAGGCAAAGCCAGCCCTGTCTTTGCAACACTGACATGGACACCACGGCACCGAGCAGCTGCTATTCTAATGCAAGCACCTCCTAGAGGGGCATCACTCATGCCCTTGTGAGCTCTTCCCACACATGGGCGTGGGGCACTTCGGGACACAGGCTGGGCATCGGATGGGCCTGACTGAAATCCTGGCTCTTCCACTTATTGCATGGCCTCTATAAAATGGGGCCATTTATCAGACCTACCTCTTGAGTTCATTGGGAGGACTAAATGAGATAAAATATTTGAAAATGCTTGGCACAGAGTTTGGTATGTATACAGTAAGCCCTTGTTAAATGTTAGCTATTTTTTTTTTAAAGCACGTGGCATGTACATGTCAACAAACAGTAGCCATTATTATTTCCATATAATTATCATAATGATAGCATAGCTCATCAGATATTCTCTTCAGGGCAGATGGCACAGAGACAGGCCAAAAGTAGGTATGGGTGGGGGAGGAAGAGGGATCTGCGCCTGAGCAATAAGCTAAACGGGTGGTGAAGGTGTGAGGTCTACCCAGCCACGAACTCACGTCGCTTCTCTCTCTTGCGTGAGGGTCAGTTGTGGCTTAGTGAAAGTGCACTAGACCTAGAGTAAGAAAGACCTGGGTCCAAATCCCAGCCCTGCCACTTACCAGCTGTGTGCCCTTGGACCAGTCACTTCCCCTCTCTGAGCCTCGGTTTTCTCACCTCCTTCCTCACAGCATCTTTGTGAAGATTGAAATGAAATAATGTCCATGAAAGGGCTTGGCACAGGCCTGCCTCCCAGAACACTTGATATGTGCCAGGCACTGTTCTACGTGCTTTACAGAAATCACCTCATTCATTCCTTCCGACAACCCTCTGAGGTATTATTATCATCGTCCCTATTTGTAAAAGGGGAAAACGGAAGCGCAGGGAAGTTAAGCAACTTGCAGAGGCAGGATTTGAACCAAGCAATTTTGCTGGAGAACTCGAGTTCTTCACCCCAGACTACACACACACACACGTGCGCGCACGTGCACACACACACACACACACACTAGGTGCTTTATGAAAGGCAACAGTGTTACTTTTTTTCTGAAACTTAAGTGGACAGTTAAGAGTTGTCTCAGTAATTTATGAAAAATGGGAAGATAAAAGAACGGTGGATTTGGTTAACTCTCTCAGTTGAGAAGGTGAGGAGGGACAAACAGCAGATCATAGGTGGGGAGAACTGGGGCTTGGTTGCCCTGGGGGGTGCCTAGTACCCCGCCACACCTGGATCAAGGATGCTCACCCCAGGACGATGAGTTCGCCATACTTGATGGGCTCCTCGCCTGGCTGCGCATCTTCACCAGGAGAAGAGAGGATACAAGAGCCCTGGTTCCCAGGGTGCTGGAGGTCTGAAGTTCGGGGGGACCCCACTTCAGGGTTTCCTTCCAACACCATTCTGGACAGAAAGGAAATAATTTTGTAGCCTCCCATCCCAACCCCCTCAGTGCCAGCTCTGGCCTGCTGCAGGGCCACCTAGGCTAAAGCCAGAGTGACCTTTCTTTGCCTCTGTTGCTATGGCAACCACTTCACCTCTGCCTCTCCTAAACTGCCAGGGCTGCTGGGATACGATGGGGGTGGTGGGAGGTGGCGGGGGGCGGTCGGCGGGAGTTGATGAGTGAAATGGAACCAAGGGGGAGAAGCCACATAAAGGGTCAGAAAATTTGACGGAGCCAGAGGGATGGTCCAACTTGGGGTTGTCAGAGGCTTCTTTTTGACCAGGCCCCTTACTCCTCAGCTTGGGCTCAGTTCGTGGGTTTAGCTGCTCAGCCCCAGGACCTCTGAGTAACCCCTCTGTCAGGTTCTTGGAATCTGTCTGTCCATCTTAATCGTTCGGCCCCTTTGCAGGTCTAGGCCTCTGTCTGTCTCTTCTCAATGACTCTGTCCTCTCTGTCTCTGTCTTTTTTGCCGTCTCTCCTCCCACCCTCTTCCCCATCTCCACCTGTCTGGCTACCTTCACCTCCCTATTCATCTGCCTCAGTCTCCCCATCTTGGCCTTGCCCTGCGGCAGGCCCCTGGACCCCTCCCGGACGCGCTCCCCCTTCCTCTCTCAGGTGTCTGTCTGCAGTCCCCAGGCTGCCCGGGTCCCTGGAGGCCTGTGGGGGCGGCGCTCCCCCTCCAGCTCTGGTTGCAGCAGAGCCAGTCTCCGCAGGAAGCCTGTTTGGAAAACATCCCCACGCAGGAGGGACTGCGCTGGGGCGGGCGGGCGCCCCGCGCCCGCGGCAGGCACAAAGACGGCCCAGAGCATACGCAGATACACACCCGGCGGCCCCTCCGCACAAACACGCGCGTGCACGCACACAGTCCTGCACAACCTGAGCCCCATGGGCAGTGCCTGGACTGGCGCAGAGCCCACTCTGGCTCCGCGACCGCAGGCGCGAGGGCGCAAACAGCCACGGGCGCCGGCCCTCGGACCCACAACCCTGTCACCCAGAACACTCAAACACGCCCCCCACGCCCGCTAGGGCCAGCCTGGCACAGCCCCCGCCCC
>NW_006435764.1:4941065-4946551 GCF_000325575.1 Pteropus alecto
CCAGTTGTTAAATTCCAGAATAAACATTCTACAGTAAACTTAAAATCATCTTGAAATGAGACAAAAAAAGTAGAAAACTTTCAAAAAATATTTGATTAAACTTTTAATTATTCTAAAAATTATAAAATTTAAGAAAGCAGATTAAAAAAATTGTATGTAAGGTATATTCCCAATTGTCAGTAAAAAAATATATGTAATAAACATCATACATATAACTCGGCGGAGCTCCGCCCCTTCTCGGGAGACCACGCCCTTCCCCCTGGCCCCGCCCCCTGGGCACTGGAAGCCTCTGCCACCAAAGTCTCAGGGAACCGCCCCCACTCCCTATCCCCCCGCCCACCGTCGCGGGTTCAGCGACTCCTCTGTAGCCCAGTTTGGGCTCCTCAGACCCTGCCCTCATTTCTGGAGACTCCCGGGTTCTCTCAGAGACCCGGGCGCCCCCTTTTCCACGCAGTCTAGGACCTTCGTCCTGAGCCGGAAGCCCCTTTCCCCACTTTAACCTGGGAACGCTCTAGCTCCTGCCCGAGCCCCCGCCTCCCACATGGGGAAGCCGTGTAATCCGAGGAGAGAGCGCGGGGGTGGGGGTGGGGGCGGGAAGAAGGAGAAAGAAAATACTAGAGGAGGTGGAGGAAGGGGGGTGCATTGGCAGGAGGCCGCGGAAAGCCGCTGTGTTTGACTGGAGTCGTAAACCTGTCTTCCAGCCCAGCTCGGCCACTCTCGCTGGGTGACCTCCGGCTGGCTCTGGACTCCAGGGTGTCCAAGAGGCCTCCTGCCCTTCGGCACGCACACACCACGCGTGATGCCACAAAGAGTATGGAGACCTTTGAAGGCGCGCAACCCCTTCGGCCTGGGTTGCGAGATATCTCGTCTATTGGTATGTGCCAGGTGCTATCTGCTGTGCTTTGAGTGAAATAAATCCAGTAATTACTGGAAGGCAGGATAATCGCCCATTTTACGGGTGAGGAAACAGATTTACAAACCTGACGTGGTCACGGTTATTTTGCAAGAAAGGGGCCAATAGTGGAGCTCAGCTGTCTAACTTCAAAATCTGAACTCCTAACTTCTATACCTTGTTGTTATGACTTAGGGATGGCAGGATGGGGCTCAGAGGTGCAGAGCAGGAGAGACCCAGAGATGCATCAGATAAGATCCCTACAGCTCATTATTTCTTGGTCTTCTTGGAACCATAATCAAGAGATGAGGGTAGCTGAGAGGGTGAACCCTTAACCTGCACTTTTAGAGTGCATATTTTATTGACAAAATCGAAAAAGTTTGCAGAGAGGAGATGGCCTTTGGCCCCAGTCATGAAGGATAAGTCAAAGTTTGCCCACACATTCCTGAGAGGGAGCATCCTTCCCTCCACCATCTCCAACTTCTTGCTTGTGAAGATCTCAGTCTCTGAGACTGCGCCTCCACCGGGCCCCACCATAACCACACACTCCACTGACTCCACCCCCTAAAAATAATCCAGGATACCAACTGCTTTGCCAACTGTTTTGAGGCCCCAGCAGCCAGATGAAACCGGAAAGCCACTGACAGCAAGTCCTTTAAGGACAAAGGCATTCATTAATCAAAGAGACACTCCCTGAGAGGCTACCACAGAGCAAGCTGGACTGCTGGGCTACCAGCAGCTGGTCATACAAATCCTGTACCACTGGATAGCTTCCATCCCTGAATGCCTACAGTATGCCCTCTTCCATGCCAGGTATGCACAACCACCTTAGGACACAGGGACATCTGGACAATCTCACTCTTTTTCGTACTCCCAGCTTCTGGCACATCACCTGCTAGAGCAGGCACTCAGTGAATGTGTGCTGAATTACTATTAGAACTCAGTTTACAGATGAGGAAGATGATGCTTGTTTTTTCTTCGGGGCTTGGTGGTGGTGGGAGATACTTGCCCTGGATCACACAGCCAGGCAGGTATGGAGCTGAGGTTTGACCGGAGCCCCAGTGCTATCACCCCCCGACACCAGACTGCAGGGAGAAAAGGCTGAGATAATTTCAGGTTTCGCCACAGGAAGCCAAGATTTCTCCTGTGGTAGAACTCTGGGATCAGCTGGGATCAGAGCATGGTGAACACAACCATACCACAAGGGACCTCCAGGAGCCTGGGGTGAGCCTGATCCCAGCACTGTCCAGATGGGAAGAAGAAGGAAGAGTTGAGACACCACCAACAGGCACAGATGCCCAAGTTTCAGCCTTGGCTTCTGGCTCTACGTCCCATAATCTCTCCCAGGACCTCCAACTTCTTAATCGCTCTAAGCCTCCATTTCCTTATTTATAAAATGAGAAAAATAATAGTACTTATCTATGGTGGGGTAAAAATTGGCAGTATTGTTCCGAAATCCCTTTGTTCAGTCTCTCCCTTCTCTCTCTTTAATCTAGATCGTGACCCTATTGCTTCAAAAAGGGGTGGGGGACAAAGAAAGGAACGAGACACAACCTTTATTTCTTCAATTCTTGGGTTCAAGTGTCCAAAGACAAAGGGCCGGTGAAAATAACCCAAATGTACATTTGCGTATCTAGTTGAGAAAAGATGTTGAAACAAAACAAACAAAATGCAACAACGACAAGCTATTTCTGGGCTAAGAGATTTGGGGAGGAGACGAGAAGGAAGAGTTAAGAGGCTGGGCTCTGCCTGGTTGTAGGTGGGAGAGTGGGGCTGGGAAAAGAGAGAACCCTCAGACAGATCTGGGGACCCAAACCCTATTCCTTCAGAGTCCAAATTTGATTGGATCAGTTTGTGGAACAATTAACGTCTCAAGACATTGTTGAAAACGATAAAGAACTCAGCTGGCAACGAGTGGAGCAGCGGGGTGGACCCAGGGAAAGGGTCAGTCAGGGAGAGCCTTGCCCAAACTATTGTCATCCCAGAATGACCACAGGCATACCCACAGCTGCACTCCCTGAGAACCAAGGACAGGCTTTATACAGGCTATATTACTTTTGGGGGAGTATATCAGCCCATAACAGGGGAGCATGGACTTCACAAAAATGACCCGGCCGGTCACTCAATAAGCAAATAACAATAACAAGCTCTGGAGGGGGAGGCCCAGTACTGAGTTGCTACAATATATTATCTAAAATCTTCAGTTTCCAACAAAAAAATTATGTCATGCAAATAAATGGGAAAGGGTGACCTATAGACCAGGAAAAAAAGAAGGCAGGTATTGTCAGGATGTGGAGAAATCAGCACATTCACACACTGCCGGTGGTGGTGTAAGACAATGCAGCCACCTAGGAGAATGGTCCAGCAGTGCCTCAAACAGTTAAACACAGAGTTACTATATGACCCACCAATTCCACTCCTAGGTGTATACCAAGAGAAATCAAAACATATGTCCACACAAAAACCTGTACACAAATGTTTATGGCAGCATTATTCATAATAGCCAAAAGGTGAAAATAACCCAAATGTTCATCAATGGTTGAATGGATAAACAAAATGTAGTATATCTATTACAATAAGAATATTATTCAGCCATACAAAGGAACAACGTACTGATACATGCCATCAGCCGGGAAATATCATGATGAACCTTGAAAACATCATGCTAAGTGAGAGAAGTCAGTCACAAAAGAACATATTATATGATTTCATTTATAGAAAATGTCAGAATAGGAAAATCTATAAGGACAAAAAAATAGAGTAGTGGGTGATTAGGGCAAGGATGGGTGGCAGAATAAGGGGTGAAAGCTAAAAGGTACGAGTTTCTTTGTGAGGTAATGAAAAGGTTCCAAAATTGATTGTAATGATGGTTACATATATCTGGAATATACTAAAACCCGCTAAATTGTACACATTAAATGGCTGAATTGTGTGACATGTGAATTATATCTCAATATAGCTCTGAATTAAAAAAAAAAAAAGCAAAAAACAGAACAAAAATAAAAACAAACAAGCTCACACTGAGCAAAAGAAGCCTACGATGGAATATGATTGCATTGATATAAAGCTCAGAAGTAGCCCAAACTAAGTTTTGTAGGTTCAAGATGCATACTTCGATGGTAAAAATAAAGAAAGGCAAGGAAGTCGATAGCACAAAAATCAGGACAGTGTTTGTAAATGGGAACGAGAACAAGAGGGAGCAGTAAGGTGCTGTCCAGGGTGCTGCTCGGTGTCTTCATTAAATGGTACTTACCTGGGTACTCGTTTTGTGACAGTTTATTAAGCTGTACATTTATGTTGTATGAGCATTCTGTTTACTTAAAATATTTAGCAAAACATCAGATTGGATGAGGGCCCAACATAATGGCTTCCTTTTAACTAATCACTTCTCTAAAGGCCCTATCTCCAAGTATACAGTCACATTCTGAGGTACTCGGGGTCAGGAATCCAACATATTACTTTTGGGGGAGTATATCAGCCCACAACAGGGACCTTCCTGAGGGGTAGGGAGATAGATGGAGCCAGGAATAAAAGGGGAGGAACAGCATCCAGGCCTGCATACGCACAGACAGGGAGACACAGGAGAGCTCAGGGTGCCAGGGAGGCGTACACTCTCTGGAATGACTGGAGGAAGGGAGGAGCAGGTTGGAGAAGTTGGCAGGGGCTAGCTCCAGGGTCTTGAATCCCATACCAACAAAGGTAGACTTTAGTTTGTAGAGCGATGAGTCTCGGCAGGATCCCCTGGGACACTGGAGGAGGATCCCAGAGAGCTGAGTTTTAACAGGTGTCTCAGATGGACCAAGACCCACACTCTGGAAAAAGAAGCTATATGTGATATCAACAAGTTTTAGACAGGGGCCTGGCACTGGCTGAGTTGGAGAGGATAAACTGGTGGGGCAAGAATGGAGGCTGAGAAGCCATAGAGGAGGCTGTCTTGAGTATCCAGCCAAGAAAATATGAAATTTGAACTGACAATACTAGTTAACCTCTAGAGAATACTCACCATATGCCATGTGCCAGGCATGAGCTAAGCACCCTACCTGGGTAATCTCATTAAGTTCCTCCAGCAGTTTTTGTGATAGCTATCTTTATTATTCTTATGCCACAGGTGAGAAAACTGTAGCTCAGAGAGGTGAAGGGACTTGTCCTAAGCCACACAGCCAGAGAGAAATGTGTGTTGGGAGAGGCAGAACCTGGATATCAGCCCTCCTCTCTAGATAGTCACAGAGGGAATAGAAAGATTAGTGGGAGCCACGGGGACATAAGTGGGCAGGACTTGAGAACAAGTTGAATGTGGAGGTAAGGAACAGGCACGAACCACCCGTGGGCAATTCTAGGCCCCTAACTCCCTACATCTGCAATCACAGATTGAAGGGAGCTCAGCCCACTCCTTCTTCTGCCTTCCCTCTTCTCTGTCTGCTCTTCCATGCTGCTCCAGGGGGCTCCCAGGGGACCAGGCACGGGGCTGAGCGTGTGCGTGTGTGTGGGGACAGATCTCAATCCCTATTTTCTGTGTGTGAGATACAGAACTACAGAACCTTCCTTTTCTCTGACTCAATTCCATCTGTTTCCATTGATAAAAATTTAGAATCCC
>NW_006435764.1:4947617-4953101 GCF_000325575.1 Pteropus alecto
GTTCTCTTCTCCCCACCCCGGGGGCAACCTCAGTCCTGGCCCTGGCCTCAAGGACTATCAATTTCTATGCTACAGACGGCAGCCTTTCTGTCAGCAGCTCAGGCTTCACTCCCAAACCAGACCCTGTAGTTGAGTGTCACATAGACACCACTTGTCATGTGCTGGTCTCAGCCTATAGATAACCAATGTTGCAGTTGGCCTGGCCCTTGTGGTTCTTATTATGATTGCAAGCTGTCCTCAGCAATAACCATCAGGGAATTTTGAAAAAAAAAAAAGTTTATTACTCATAGGTCCTGGCAATTGCATGGTGCACGTGGGGCCATACAGCCAGGTCACCAGCGGGTGGCAGGGGAGCATATTAGTTCAGGCCTGGGATCCTGCTTTTATTGGGGTTGAGGGGCTAGGGTTTCATGGGCTCACTCTTTATTGGTGAATTTATAACACAAGAACTGGAATTTAAAGCATGGGATGAGAAAAAACAAGTAGTCCTAATGGTCGGTTGTTGAAACCAACTGAACTCTCTAAAACAAAGGATCCCCGGGGTGGAGGAGGGGGGCAGACTGGCTCTTTATCTAGTAGCTGGCAATGTGTTTATTCCAGATAGCCATCTTTGAAGTGGATGCCTCAGCAATCAGAGCTTAAGTCAGGCATTTACTGTTACAAAAAAGAAAAACCAACATTCAGGGCTTACATTACACCCTCAAACCCAACTCATCATCTTCTACCTAAACCTACAGCTCCCATGTCTCAACACGAAAAGTAAAAGGCTTTATCATTTATTTTCCCAAACTTTCCATGCCAGAATCCTGAGCATTACCCTTGGTGCCTCTTTCCCCTCCCCTAACAAATTACCCATCAAGCACTAAGTTCAGTTGATTGTCAGAGCAGCCTAGGGATTGGTTAAGAGCATGGTCTCTAGAGTCAAAAAGTTTGGGTTCAAATCCTGACTCTGCCACTTTCTAGCAGTGTAAGTTTGGACAAATGACTTAGTCTCTCTGTGCTTCAATTTTCTCATCTCTAAAGTGGGGATAACAATAGCACCTATACCTCCCAGGATTGTAATAAGGTTTCATTGGGTTACTATTCATGAAGATGAACACAGTTCATACTGCACAAGCATTTGCTGACTAAAATAAATTTTATCTTCTAAGTATTTCTTGAATTCGTCCCAAACTACCATTAGCTCTCCACCATCTTCCTGCCCTGGCCTAATGAGTCTCCCTGCATCCACCCTTGCCCTCCTCCAATTCCTCTATATACCCAAGCCAGAGTCACCTTTTCAAAACGCAAATATGATGCAAAGACTCTTCGAGGCTTCCTGCTGTATAGCCCACACTCCTTAACAGGGCTGTCAAGGCCTGTGTGATCTGGCCCTGCTCACCTGTCCAGCTTCATTTTCACTACTGAACGCTCTGACCTCACACATTTCCAAACGTAGGCTAGGGAGTTACTTCCTTATAATCCTTAAGAGCCAGAATGATCAAAACTGTCCTTTCGTTGTCAGGAAGTGGAAACTGCACCCAATGGAGCCTGGTTTGTCCCAGGCTGCGTTCTTGGCTCCCTGAGCACCTGCCATGTCCATCTGTTTCCTCATTACTTCAATCAGAAAAGATTTATGTCTTTGTTTGCAAATAAATTTGTAAATAAAGGTTGGGCAGTGTGGAGGACTCAGAGATACATCATACCAGCCTGGCTTGTTCTGGGCCAGACTCTCTTCTAAGCACTTTACCTGAATCAACTAATTTCCTGTGAGGCAGGAACTATTATTAGCCCCAGAGAAGTTGATTATCGATCCAAGGACTTACAGTTAGTAAATCAGAGGGCCAGCTTGGTTCCAGAGTCTTCATTAAGGGGAATGAGGTTAAGCGTTATAGAGGAACTTGATGGACTTTAGAAGCAGAAACAGTCACATTTAATTAATGGGAGTTTAATACAAATTCATTATTTAAAAAGACTGTTTACAATGTGGTTTTACATGGATTATCTCCTCTTACTAAATGAGACAATATAGTCATAAACGCCCTCTAAGGTCTAGAATCAGACAACCCCAATATTTGCTTCCCAGCCCTGTCACACAAAGGATAGGTGTTTTTAGCCCCCTTCTTGTGCCTTAATATTCTCATTTGTTAAAGGGGTATAATGAAACATGTCATTGTGAGAATTAAATGACACAGTGACTTTAGCATAGTGCTTGGCATGTAGCAAGTGCTCAAAAAAAGTTAAATGATGTCCAATAATGATATGTTGCCTTATTTTACGGACACAGATGATGTATACAAACATGTTATGGGCCTGTTAAGCCTCACAATGGCTCAGTGAAGATCTTGTCTTCATTATACAGTTCACACCTGACTAGGCGCCAGGTATCGTTCTAAAGCACTTTCCAAACTCAGCCCTTACAACAATCCCTAGGAGTAGGTGCTACATATTCTAATCCTTACTGTACAGGGGCGGAAACTAAGCTTAAATTAACTTGATCAAGTTCACAGACAGCGAGAGGAACAACCGGGCAGTTTGCTTACAGAGTCTGTACTCTTAACCATACCTCTTTTCAACAGCAAGCGAGGAAACAAGATCAGAGTGTAAAGCGATTCCCACACCTAAGAACCAGCTCTAGGTTCATTTCAAACGCAAGGATAATCACCATGACCAGCAGATAGCGCCCTCGCGCACAGTAATCCGCATGATTTGCCTAAGTGGTCGAAACTACTACACCCACAATGCTGTGCGGGCATTAAGGCCCTCCTCCTTCAGCTTAGCTGTCCAAAGTGGTGCCTGTGTGCCCTCCAGAAGGAATGTGTGTACCCGAGCCATTTGGGCTCTTCCCCTATCTTCACATGGCAAAGTAAAAGTTTTTAAGTTCTTTTATCATCCTCCTTGTCTTACAAGTTGAAGAGCGAAAGGACTAAAACAACGGTGCTCTTTGTTGGTTTCACCTGCCCTAATCTAAGGACCCTTGACCTCTGACCCAAGATGGCGGCGCCCGGAGTCATGTCTCTTGCAGTCGCCCTGAGGTGAACTGAGTCTATGAGTCCCGCGTCATGTCGAAGATAAGCCGAGCCACTCGGGTCGTCAGGAAGCCCGAGGCCGGTGGCGTGATCCGGACCATCGTGCGGGCGGGCCAGGCCATGTCCGGGCCCCCACTAGGCCCCATCCTGGGTCAGGTACAGCCGCGGCCGGAGCCTGGTGTGGGAGGCGCGGGAGAGTGGGAGCTAGTACCCGGGTGGAGGGTGCGGGCTCTGGAGCCAGGGAGGCCTCGGTTCCAAGTGCTGCTCTGCTACTCACACGCTTAATGTCCTTGAGTTAGTTACATAGCCTTTTGGAGGCTCGGCTGCCTGAGTCCTTCTTCAACAAACCGTTGTGAAGACAGAAAGGGATGATGCATGCAAATCATCTGGCACATGAAGTGGTAGTTGCCTCTGGGTAGGGAAAAGAGGATAGGAAGATAGAGAAGTGGAAACGCAGGAGGGAACGGACGGAGCCTCCTGGGTGATGGGAAGCCGTCCCTTCCCCCCTGCACTAAGCCTTATGCTTCCCTCACAGCGAGGTGTTTCCATCAACCAGTTCTGCAAGGAGTTCAACGAGAAGACAAAGGACATCAAAGAAGGCATTCCTTTGCCTACCAAGATCTTCGTGAAGGTACAGAGTCGGAACTCTGATTCGCAGATTGTTTTTCCACCGCCTGCCCACCCTCCTTCCCCACATCCCACCAAGTCTTGGAGTTGGTCGCCTGGGGTCGCTACCCTGCTCCTAACTTGGGGCAAGACTCTTCTTATGACTGGGCCTCACTTTCCCCATTCACATGTTGGGGACTGGGCTACATCTTTTCTGAGCCTCCTCCGCCATATTGCAGTTCTTCCTTTTGTCCCTCTGTTTCACTGGGACTTCCTGAGCAGAGCTGGGCCTAGAATAGAGGTGACAGGGCTGTTTGCTGCAGATTTATTTTTCTTGTGGTGTTGTGGTCTATTGGAAGGACATCACTGGAAGGTGAGTCAAGGGAAGAGGGGTCAGGAGGTTAGAAATATCCCTGGGTTGAAGTAGCAGGGGTTGAGAGAGGCAGGAAGAGTTAGTCTCATATTTCTTTTTTCCATTAAGCCTGACAGGACGTTTGAAATCAAGATCGGACAACCCACTGTTTCCTACTTCCTGAAGGCAGCTGCTGGGATTGAGAAGGGGGCCCGGCAGACAGGTAAGGGTCAAGATAGGCACCTGGGATTCTGGGGACTCTGGAAGGCAGCAGTGACACCTAAAGGGCTACTTTTTTCTTCCTTCCAGGGAAGGAGGTGGCAGGCCTGGTGACTTTGAAGCACATTTATGAGATCGCTCGTGTTAAAGCTCAGGACGATGCCTTTGCCCTGCAGGACGTGCCCCTGTCCTCTGTTGTCCGCTCCATAATTGGCTCTGCCCGTTCCCTGGGCATTCGTGTGGTGAAGGAGTGAGTGTTCTGGGAGGGCCTGGAGAGGTTTTTCACTCTGGGACAAAGCTGAGAGGGCTTATTAGCAGAGAGTCAACTTCCGAGTCAAAGGATCTTAGAATCTTGGGAGTGGGGAGCCCCATTCATTCATTTGGAATACCCTTATTGAGTCCTGTTAGGTTTTAGACGTCGTTTTGGGTATTAGATAAAGCTAGGAACGAGATCTCCATGCTCGGCCCTTCTGTGGAGCTCACAGCCCAGAGGTGGGGGCAGATCCATAAATGGAACATTAGACTGCCAGGCAGGCATTGTTGATGACAGGAACTACAGGTGTCTTGAGAACAGAGTGTAGAACTGACTTTGCCTGGTGAGTCTATCAGGACTTTGTAAGGGAGGCGACATCTAAGCAGAGAACTGGAAAAGGAAGTCAAGGACTGTGGGCAAGCGTTGCAAGAAGTGGGAAGATTCCTGTGAAGAACAGAAGGTGAAAGAGAGAAGCAAAGAAGTTCACTGGGATCTGGTACATAGTAATAGTGGCAGCGTGGGAAATAGTATGAGAGAGGCAAGGCAAACAGGGACCAGTTTCTCAAAAGGCCCTTTCCAGCTGTCTCAAGTTCAGACTGGATCCCAATGCCAACAGGGGCCTCCCTCGTGGGGCTTCAGATGACCTCAGGAATTGTTCCTTTGAGGTGAGATGTTGGGTAGAGGGCTCTGGCCCAGGCAGTAGCAGGGGCAATACTCAGTCCCTTCCTGGCCTCTTGCTGCTGGTGTCATACCCGCATCCAGCTGACAGTCGATCGTCTCCTGAGAGCAGTGGAGTTAAGCAGGGCATGGGAACGGGCTTTACTCTTCTCAAATCTTTACTTTTCCTGGGAGGACCGAGATAAATCTGATCCTTTCTCAGGGGGAGTCACACATGCACAGCCCAATGACTTCATTGTATGACGTGTTTTGGGGCACAGAGGAAAGGCCAGTGAATCTGGACTGGGCTATAGCTGAGGCCTCAGAGGACCAGTAGGGCTTTAAGAAGGGAATAAAGGCAGAGGCGGTGGGGGTGGCGGGGTGGCATT
>NW_006435764.1:4953180-4958526 GCF_000325575.1 Pteropus alecto
GGGAAGTCCAGAGGGGAGAAAAGGTTCTGAGACAGAGAGGCACTTGAAACCTCCCCACTGATGACTGGCCACTCACTTACCGTCTCTCTTTCTGCACCTTTAGCCTCAGTTCAGAAGAGCTGGCAGCTTTCCAGAAGGAGCGAGCCATATTCTTAGCTGCTCAGAAAGAGGCGGATTTGGCAGCTAAGGCAGAAGCTGCCAAGAAGTGACTCCTGTCCCGCACACTCCAGGATTTTGAAGGGAGCAGCTGGGAAGGGGGCCTGTGGGAAGACTGTGCCAAAGGGGAGGAGAGGAGGCGACACCAACCTCATTATTATTTCCCTGACTTTAGATTATATATTTTTACATGTATGGCTGTATCAAGGGATCAAGCCTAAATAAATATCATTTGTCACCCAGTCTCAACTTCTGTCTTGGGACCTCAATAGAAAGGGACCAGTACTGATAGTAGCCACCATGACAGATATTAGCTGCCCTAGGAAGTAGGACTCTTCATGCTGCTTCTCAGACATGTGATCCGAGGGTCAGCCGAGCAGAGCAACTTGCCCAGGTTCTAAATTCGTAACCAAGTCCTTAGCTGTTTGCACATGCGCGTGCGCACACACACACACACACAATCTTGTGATGAACAGCATTTGCAAAACAGTTTTTGGGTGGCATATATATCAGGCACTAGGCTCAGTGTTTCCATGAAAGTGAACACAAGAACAAATGTCATAGACAGTTCCGGCCATTTAACAATAATTACACGAAAACCAGTTAAAATTATTGTGACAAAGAAGCGTGATGGGCTGGGAGGGTATGAGAGGGGCGTAACCAAGCTTAAGGATTCAGTGAGGAGTTCCCAGGGGAACTGATTTTAAACAGATACGAACAGGTTTAAGGGCAGACTTGAAGGATGACTCTACAGCTGAGTGTAGCATGTGGTTTTAGCTAGAGCTGTATTAGTTATCTTGTGCTGTGTAACAGTGTTATCACACATTTAGTATTATCACACAGTGTTTTATGTCACCATTTCTGTGGGTCAGGAGTCGGCACAGCTTAGCTGGGTTTTCTGTTTCCAGGTCTCACAATGCTGGAGTGAAGGTGTCGGCTGGGCTAGCCGTCTCACCTGAGGCTCACCTGGGCAGGATCCACTTCCAAACACACGTGCTTGTTGACAATGTAGTTCTGGGCAGTTAGACCCAGGGCCTCGAATGTCAGCCAGAGGCCGCCCTCATCTCACTGTTGGGCCTTCTCGCCTTGGCTGCTCATGTCCTCAGTGCCAGAGACAGCGTCTCCTCACAAGAGTGTGAGTCTCACATAAAGAAGTCACAGCCACACCATCATGTCCATCCCATTGTCTTTGCCAGATTCTGCTGGTTAGAAGCAAGTCACAGACAGGTCCCATCCACACTTCGGGAGAAGGAGTTATACAAAGGAGTGACTGCCAGGAGGCGGGGATCCTGGGGCCACCTTAGGGTCTGTCCCCCACAAGAGTCAACAGCTTGAGCACAGTGGGATTGTGGTGCACGCTGAGCGATGCTGTCAGTATTTCTGCTCTCCTTCCCTTGAGTGATGCACCTCCCTGCTTTTTGAAATTAAGTGAAGCTACCTGACTTGCTTTGGCCAGTGAAATGTGAGCAGAATTATTTACTAGACAGAGTGAGACTCTGCAGTGCTTTTTCCCCGTGCTGCAGCGAGCAGAAGCCCATGTCTTCCCTTCAGCACCAGGAGACTATGGGAGATTCTATTTTGCCTTTTAGCTTTCGTCTCAGCCTCTCAGTCTCCCCCGCCATTCCAGAATTTAGTAAATATTCACCGGGGGGGAAACAAGCCATGCATTTGGGGACTCCTCTAGTTTCTGGTACATTTTACCAGCCCCTCATGACCACCCAAAAGCTCCCTACCAGTGGATTCCCTCTGCCTGGACTAAAACCAATCAGCCTGCACCCAGAATAGAGAAGATGACGTGATCATCAGCTCACCCATGAAGAGCTCTTTGCTCTCTGCAAATTTACTTCATCTAGTCGTTTCTACAGGTCTGTGATGTCCTTAGCAATATAGATTTTATAATTTATTACTGTTACTCTAGTTATCGCGATGGAACATTGTATAATAAACTCTCACACTTAGACAGCTGCCACTGTATGACGCAATTACACTCCATATCGGTATATGTCAACAATTTTTTTCTTCGAATACTGATCTTTAGTGATGTTTCTATTATATCAATAGTGTGATTTTCTTTCCTTCAAGGTACTCACATAACTGAAACGAAATATTTTGGATTGTATACTTTCACTGAACTTGACCTGGTACAGATTATAGTAGCCTGTGATTCAGTAAACTACCCAGACCACGAGCAGTTAGTTTTGAGACAATGAACAAATGGGCCACTCAGCACGTTTTATAATTTTTGCCCGAAAAAAATATGCTCGATATGGTTCTAAGACTTGCTGACTCTCCCGATTTTCCATTTCCAATTGAGTTTTACATTTTAAATTGTCACCTTTTTCACTTCTAGAGGTTCTGTTGCTTTTTTTCAAGTCTGCTTGATCACTATTACTGCTTCATATTCCCTGTAAATGTTCTCGACTTTATAATTTATTTCTTTAAACCTGAAAAATATAATCGTTTTAAAATCACTGACCGATTATTCCAGTGTATAAAGTCTGTGCAAGTCTGGAGCTACCAGTTCTCGCTCATATTGTCTTGCTTGCTGTATGTCTGGGTATACTGAACCGTCCTGCTCAGTGCCTGTGACAAATTATGGACGTTTCTTGAGGCCTAAGATAGATGTGCCCTCATCCAGAGAGGTTTCAAATTCGTCCCACCAGGCACCAGAAAACACTACAAATTTCCCTATAGTCATCGTATCTCAGTCTCGATAAACAGCAACTCTTCCCCCAGTTACTGAAGTTGGAGACACAAGACTCCTCTCTTTTCCTCACCCCCAGGTTAAACCCATCAGCAAATAGCGTTAGTTCGGTCGCCAAAGTATCCCACCTCCAGTCACTTACCCTGATCTGCGCCGGGTGAAAGCTCTCATCTCCTTTTGCCTGGATCACCGCAGAAACCTAACTCTGCTTCTGCTCCAGCCTCTAATCCATTCCACTGTCAGAGGGATGGCTGAAACATGTGAATCCTATCACATCATCCCCGTTTCGATCTCAAGGGATTCCTGTTGCACATGAAATAAAGTCTTTCTTATCACAGTCAAAAGGCCCTCAGTCATATTTTGCCTCCTGTCCAACAACTCTTCCTCTTGCTGGCCTTGACCCACCCACACTGATTTCCTCGCTATTCCTTAAGTGGGTCAAGTCTCTTCCTGTTTAAATACCCCTGGAGCATTCTTTTTCCTGTTTCTCATCTTTTAGGTCTTAGCTCAATGATACCTCCTTAGAAAAGACTTTCTGACACGCCCCCCCCCGTCTAAATTATAACACTCTAAACTAGAGCCGTGACCCTCCACCACAGCACCTGCTTCTTACCCTCGTACATACCATACACCCTTTTCAGACTATTTACTTTTTGTTACGTCTCCCACAACTAGAATAGAGGCTCTGTGAGCCCAGGGGCTTTGTCTCTCTTATTCGCTGCTGCATCCCCAGCACCCAGAGCAGTTCTTGGCCCACATAGTTACTGTAAATATTTATCACATAAAAAAAGGCTGCAGACCTAACACTTGAGTTCAGTCCTGTGACCCCGAAACTTGAGCTCTTTCTCCTACATTTTCTTCCCAGGGCAGAATCCGGAATCTGGGAAGGGATCTGGCTTCTGCAGCGACTCTGGGAGTGCCATTGGGTAAGTCCTTTCCTCCCTTCTGGCCTCAGTTTATCCATCTGTTCTAAGCTATGAAGGTCTGAGCCACAGGGACCTTGCCAGGAGAGGCTCAGAAGCAGATACTTCTATGTCCAGCAGGTGGAACCATTGGCTCTTCTAATTTTTTCTCTGCAAGGAACTTGCCTGCAGGGTTGGGGGGGGTGGTCTGATTCTGAATATGGGGGTGCCTTCTCATCAAAACCCACACACTCTCCTATCACCCAACACCACTAATCACCAGTGAGGTGTTTCTTTTTTCTCACATACGTTTTTTTCATTTTTTTATTTTCATTTATTTAGTTTTACTTTTCAAAAAAAATTTTGATTTCAGAATAGATTTAGATTTATAGAAATGTTGTATATTTATAAAAATATACAGAGAGTTTCCATATCCCCAAACCTATTATTTCCCCTATTATTAACATCTTACACTTACATGGTTTATTTGTCACAATTAATGAGCCAATATTGATGTGTTATTATTAACTAAAGTCCATACATTACTCAGATTTCCCCATTTTTAAACCTATGCCCTTTTTCTGGTCCAGGACCCCATCCAAAATACCACATTTACATTTTGTCATCCTGTCTCCTTAGGCTCCTCTTGTCTGTTACAGCTTCTCTGACTTCCCTTGTTTTTGAAAACCACCAGGGGAGTCTTTAGATCTCATGTGTGTCTTGAGCGTATAGTCACTTAAGATTCAAAGCTGAGAGTTACAGCTCTTTGCCCTCTGGGAAACGTAGAAACAAATTTAGGGGGTAGAAATTGGTGACTTTCTACTCAAATCTTTGGGCTGATTTTCAGAAATGGTCCTCTCAATAAAATATGTCTAGTGTGCCTGCTACATGCCTGGCCCTACGCTAGGTGCCAGCAAGGGAACAGAGCTAATACACGGTCCTTCGGGAGCTTACAGTCCACTTCTCATGTTCAAGTTGGAGAACAGATGCACAGGAAGGCAGAGGGGAATACTTCACCTTCCTGTTTCATCCAAGATTCATCCAAGTGGAAAAGGGGCAACAGGTCCCTGGAATGTCTTCCTTCCCATGAGACCCTCTGAAGGGCCCAGCCCCACCGCTAGAATGAGAGAAGGTTTAGGGGGACTCTCAGAGTTGTGCTCTCAGCCCTTGGAATCCAGCCTCGATATTTCACTGGGAGAAGATCAGGGCTTGGTTCCGTCTAAGTCTTGCAGTCACCATTGCCTTCTAATTTTCTTTAATAACTTGTCTGTTCTGTGCTCCTCAGCTTATTAAAACCCTATCAAGTTTTAGCAGCATCTTTGGGAGGTAAGTCCCATTTTTTTTTTAAAGCCATAATTTATCCATGAAGAAACTGAGGCTCAGGTCCCACTCAGCAAATAGTTGATGGAGGTGGGATCTGAATCTGGGTCTTTCTGTCTCCTAATTTCCATCCCCCCCACCCCACCATACCCTGTGGCTGTTGAGCTCTCAAGCTTGGAGGAAAACAGTATTCTTGGAAATCTTTTCTCTTCACCGTTGTAGTCTGCTCAGAAGTTTGGGGCCTGCTCTAGCTTGCAGACCTGG
>NW_006435764.1:4958570-4975677 GCF_000325575.1 Pteropus alecto
TCTGAAATGGGACAAATCGAAATGGTGGTTCACTGGCTTTGGGGGCAGAGGTGACAACCCAGAGTGTGGATGCAGGTGATGTGGGTATGTTGCCCCCTTATGTCTCTCACCAACTGTGGGGGAAAAATTACTTTTTTACCTGTGATCCTCAATTTCTTCATTAGTGAAATGGTGCTAATATTCCTGTTCAGAGGCTTTATTGCAGTGAACAGGGATGCAAAAGCGTTTTTGGGCTGAAAGCCCCATGCAGGATAACAGGTCATCATTTCCAAAGGGCCCCAGAGGGAAGGCGTTTCCCCGCAGGACAAGGCTGAAGAAAGAAATGCGTGTCCCAAAAGTTCAAACCCATGCCCAGGAAAAGGCCAAGCTGAATCGCTCGCTGCCCATTCCCAGGCCCTCTTCTCCCTCCCACACTGTAAGCACTACAAGCCTGGAGCAGGGAGGAGACTCCAATACCCTCTAGTATTAGATGCAAGGTGTAGCATCTGTTTCAGCCCCAAACTCTCCAGCTTCTAGCACAGGGTAGACCGCACACTGCATGCTCAGCTGTCGAGTGAACAAATGAATGAGTGAATGAAGAAATGCCAGGGCTGTCAGCAGGCCCAGATTTTACCTCTCGACCCCCGGAGACCCGTCTGGGCCTCCCAACCTTCTCAGGACCCCACACTTCCCTTTTTACAGCAGTGCATGACGCCAGGGGTACCAAAAAGGCAAACTGGACTTTATTATAAAGTTGGCTACAAAGTCACCGCAGCACCACGAGGTGGCCACCTGGACAGGCCCAGGCAGTCTGGCAGCCGGGTGAGTCCCGCACCAGGTACACGCACTCGTGCAAGCACACGTGTGACAGCGGCAGGTCTGCCTTTCTCCATCGGAAAGGAACGTAGCATCTCTTCGCGCCCCTCACCCCAGGCGTGGGGCGCAAAAGTCACAAGAAGGGCCGCCAGGGCGGCAGAGTCCATCGGAATTGAAATCCCGTTACTGGTGTGTAGAGAATTCTACGTGGGTGTCAAGAGCCCCTCAGGGCACAGGCTGGCCCGGGTGGGCGCTGCCTTTCCCCCACCAAGGCCCAGGGGTGGCTTGGCCCCCAGGAGTGGAGAACTGGCCCAGGCCCATGGGGCAGCGCGCGGGGGGGAAGTGAGACTCCCCCATTCTCCGCTTGAAATCCCGTTCAAGGAAACTCACTACGAGTGAATACAGATTGAAATGGAAACTGGGATCGCTGGAAGTCTCTAAATTTTAAAAAGAAGCTCCCCTCCCTTTCCCTCCCACCTCCCCCGCCCCAGTCCTGCAGGGCCTGGGGAATCAGATATATTCCCCTCCGGCCCCTAGAATCCCCCCAGCAGTCCGGGGGGGGTGGAGAGCAGCTCCACGTCTTGATGACAATATGCCATACTTGACGACGTTAAGTCACAGACTTATTCAAAACGTTGGTTCCCCTCCACTTCCATCTGCAGAGAGAGAAAGAGAGAAAGACGGTCAGTAGGCCCTTTAAGAATGATAGGCTGAGGATGTTGTGCACTGCTGCCACATAGTATGGGCTTCGAATACGTTGGCCCAATGACCAAGGCTCTGCACAAAAAGGAGCAATTTGGATGGATGGAGAGAAACTGTGGTTATAGTTTTGGAAAGGATGGTGCCACAGCAGGGAGCCTCGATGGGGCCAGGGCTGAGTTCCTCTGTCTTACTTTCTCAAACTCCTATGAACTCTCACTCTGTATTCCCTTTAAGGGGCAAGAATACTGAGATAGCACTCTAATCCCTCTCCCATCGAGTTGTTGTATGACCTTAGGCAAGTTTCTTTAACTCTGGGACCCTGATTGTCTTCATCTGTAAAATGGGGTGGCGATGGCTGATCTAGGTCTTTCACAGAGTTAAGAAGCACAAACCATTAGCTAAGGATTCTCTTGCATTTTATCCCACACCCCTAACTCCTTTCTTCTAGGCCTACTTGTCTGGAACGTCCATGTTAAGTTTTTTTATGAGTTCTTATCCTCATTGCTACCTTGGGGAGCAGAGGATGTTATCTCATTAATAAAACTGAGGTACAGAGAGGGGGATTACTCATTTAATTCCACCTAGCGTCTCACTGGCAGGATAGAAGCTTTGAGTTCTTAAACATTTTGGCTGGACTCACCTTCATGGAAGCTGTCTTGAACTTGGCTCTGGAGTTGATGCAACTCATCAGTAAACCCATCGTAGGGGAATGCTGAGACACCTGTCTCAAAGGCGGTTTCATATGTGGCCAGGTCCTCCAGGAAGCTGTGGTCTTCTGGGGACAGGTTGTTGCAAGGCGATGGGGCCCCTCCTGGGACTGCTGCCTCAGGATCCTCCAAACTCCATTCCCCATTGGGGTCTGGGGTAGAGAGATCCATGAAGATGTCTTCCACAGGCGTCTCTTCCAGGAATATGTTATCAGGGTCCACCAGGAAATCCAGCTCCTGGCATTTCCAGGGTTTCAGGTCCAGGCTGAGCACAGGGGGGCCGGCCCCTGACAGGGACAGGTTGGAGTCCAGGGGCTCCAGCCCGCCAAGTGGCTCCAGCCCGCCCGTGCCAGCCTCAGCTGAGAAGGGCCTATCCATGCCATGAGCCAACTGGCTGATCTGCTGGATGAGACGGTCTATCTCATTCTGCTCTTTCTCAGAGTAGTGGAAGAAACTCTGCTTGACTGGAGAGGCCTCAGGTGTAAGCAGGCCTTCAGGCACCAGGGGGACATCCACAGAGAGGGGACCCCGGAGCTGGGCTAGGGCCAGGAGTGTGCAGTCCCCATTACCAGGGCTGCTAGGACTTGGGGGCAACTTCTCATAGAGAAAACTGCATCCCTCCTGGGCGAAGTAAGTCTTGGTGGGATTGGGGCTCAGTTGTTCTGGGAAAGTTTGACCGGGGCTGTTCAGGTGTGCTTGGAATGCTGTGCCGGGAGGAGTCAGCTGCTCATGGGCAGGGCTGCCCAGAGGCTCTGGGAAGGTGGCCGTGCTGGGAAGCAGCTGCTCTGGGAAGTTGGAGGTGCAGGGAGTCAACTGGTCTTCATAGCTTCTGGCTGAGGTTTCGGTCAGCTGGCTTTGTAGTGAGCTAGTCAGTGGATCTGGGAAGGTTGCACTGCTGGGCGTCAATTGTTCAGAGAAGGTCATGGTGCTTGGTGTCAGCTGTTCTTGAAGAGAGCTAGACGGAGTGGGCAAGCGGGTCTGGAAGGGCTCATGAAGACTGAAGAGGAAAGCACAGCCTCCTGGCTGGTGGGGCGTGTAAGGTGGGGTGCACACAATGTCCTTGCTCAGGTCGGCTTGAAGGGAAGGCTCAGGGCCAGATGGGAATGTCAGATAACTGAAGCCCAGCTCTTTGGGAGGTCGAGGAAGCTCTTCTGATGTTGAGACAGCACCCAGCTGAGGAGCACTGGGGAAATTGGTGCTCCTGGGAGCCCCCAAGGCTGGGGTGAAGAGTGGGTGAGTGCTGGAGCACTGCTCCTGGGAGAGGATGTTCTCAGGGAATGAGGGCAGCATGGTCGGGGTGCCCAGGACATAGGCTGCCTGGGTGTCTTCAGAGTTCAGCTGCTGGCGGAGGCTCCAGGCCTCTGTGTCACTGGAAGGGAGAGAAGAGACAGCTGGTAAGGGTTTGGTGTCTATTCCCAGAGTAATTCCTTGATATGTATCTCCTCCATGCCCACCTCAGCTGCCCCCCAGGCCCCTTCCTTGTAGCTCACCTGATTGGGTAGTTATTGGCAGTAATGGGGCCCTCTGGACCTTCTGAGTATAACAGGCAATAAATCCATGCCCAGCCTCCAGGCTTCGCCTGCAGTCTCACCACCATCTCTGCCTGAATATCTCCACTCTCAGTCACTGAGGGGAAAGAAAAGATGCAGAGTTAGAATGCCCATCAGGCAACACCACCTGAACTATCACCCCACTGACCTCTCCACTGAGTTAGGGTATCCATGACATCCTCTTCTGACTACCCTAACCTGCACCACTCAGCTCCCTACCTTCACTTCAGCACTTGGAGTCCCCCAGTTCTGATTCTATTCTCGACTTGACTCCTCACCTTAGTGTTCACCCTATAGCATCCAAAACTGTTGGTCTCTGGTATTTCCCCAGCAGTTTTGATCATAGCCCTTCTTGGTCAGGTCTCCCATGCCCTTTCCCAGCTCCCTGCCTTGTCCCCAGCTTCTCTGGACACTCACACAGGCGGTAGTGTTGAGCAGAAGCGTGGCCCAGGTCCTCGGGGTGCAGCAGTCCATACCATGATTTACAGAGCAGTTCACTGCGCTCAAAGCCCAGGTAGATTAGGACACTGGGAAAGTGGAAAGGGTGAAGTCAGCTTTCTGTTTTTCCTGCTTGACCCGGGCATCTCAATCCCTCCCAGGTCTTCTGCCCCCTTAGATCCCATCCTCCCTGCCCCTGACTCCAGAATCTAGGGTACTCTCATCTCTGGCCTGCCTTCCTCCTGAGGTCTGAACCCTCTGGGCTTACCTCTCAGAGATGTCCAGTAGGACCAGGTCTTTAGCATGACGGCTCTGGAACATGGCCAAGAAGAGCGAAGCAAGGCCAGGGCCAGGACCAGGGCGGGGTCTTGGTTCCAGTGGAGCACAGAAGGCTGTGAAAACAGGGTTTCCTGCCCAGTAGGCTCCAGGTGGGTGAGCATGGAATCGGCCTCGAATAAGCACCAGTTTGTTGCCTGCACTCTGGCGCCTGAGGGACTTGGAGGTGTTGAAGCGACAGCGGAAGAGGCGATCTAGGTGAGTGAAAAGGAAAACTGGTAAGAGGGTGGATGGCCTTAAAGAGATGGTTGATGGGGAGGAGGAGGGCAGCAGGAGAGGACTGGATTGAGGAAGGAAGAAAGGAGTTCTCACCGGTGTCCAGGGCAGAAGGCAGGGTAAGTTGCTGGCGCACAGTTAGGTGGTCAGCTGGGTCAATGATGTCGTAGATACTGTCACCCTGGGCAACTAGGTCCACCTGGAGGAAGGTGAAGAAAAGATGACCATTAGTGAAGGCAGCAAGAGACAATCCTTAGTATCTTTCATGGTATAAACCCTCCCTCCTGATTAATCCTCAAATTCTCAGAAGTAGAAAGCTCTGTGTCCCATCTGTGCCCCAGCCCAAGCTTAGAGCACCCTTAGCACTCACCATGGAGTGGCCCAGATGCTCGCTCACACTCTCAGACAGATATAGCAGCTTCCCCTCAGCCGTGAACACAAGCAGAAAGCCAGGTAGTGCTGCCACTATATCTTCAAGCTCTTGAGCTGAGAGAAGACCTGTGGGGCCCGCCAGAGGAGTGCCTGCAGGGTAAGAAGACATGATGAGTCAGGAGTAAGACTAGGATGCAAAGCAGAAGTAAGGAAGGCATGGAGTTAATTTTAGAAAATCTAGAGGAATTTGCCATGGACCTGACTCTGCACACACTTGTTGACCCACTGCCCGCGGCTCTTGCCCAGAGAACCTGTTGCTGGATCTTCCCAGCCAGGGAACCCAACTTCTAAGTCGGCCTGAGCATCCTCGGTCCTAGATTTCAGGACCAGGGACAGCGCCCCCGAAGCCGCCTTAGCGTTCAGCACCGCGGGCAGCGCCTCACAGTCCGGTGGTGCTGTCTGCACCATGGACAGCGCTTCAAAGAGGCAGAAGAGCCCTTTCAGGATCACGAACGAAGGCTGCGCTCCCCCAGGTTTTGACAGCTCCATCCCTGCAACTTCCCGGGCCTCCCTCTCCCGGCTCTCGGAGCGCCTCTGCGCTGGTGTTCTGTCCTGGCTCCCTCCTCTTATAAGACTGGCACCAGGGAGAGACACTATCCAAGATCTCTAACCCTCATCCAGAACTAAGGTGAAGTCTGGACAGAGCTCAGGAGGAAAAGTAGGAAGTCCTCAGTCTCCCAAGTTCCTTCTCTCCCCAGCTCGCCAACAGGCTGCCTAGACATGCGGTAGCCCCAGCGGGTTCCCTCAGCTCCACCATCCCCGGTGCTCGCCGGCTCCGGTCTCTGGCAGCCCCAGTTTGCTCACCTCCAGCGAAGAAGACGCCCTTGCGAGTGTAGATGCAGGCAAGACTCATAATGTGCAGGTAGGACAGCCGGACCTTGTCCGCTTCGGCCAGCGGCAGCAGCTCCTTGAGGTTCCGGATCTCCGCGTTGATCTGGTCGCGGCGCGCCTTGGAGGCGCCCTTGGTGGAGCGGTACATGGCTAGCGGCTGTGGAGCTCCAGCTCGGGCGCTCTGAATACCTGCGTTCCTGCCTGGACGCACCGGTGGCTTCCTCTTCCTTGCTTCCCGTCTCTCACTCAGGCTCTCTCCTCTCCTCTCCTGGGCTCCGCTCGGTTGCGCTGCCCCCCTCGCCTGCCTCGTTCCGCCTTATATAGCTCCTGCCAGGCGTGGGGGGCTCGCTCTAGAGAAACGGGGGGGCGGGAAAGCGGGAGGCTGGGCTAAGCAAGCTGCAGCGGGAGCTGCTGGCTAGGGAGGGGGGCCCTCCTCCTCCCTCCCTGGCTTCCGACGTCATCCCATGACGTAGAACGAGAGCGGGAGGGGTGCCGGAGGGAGGGGGAGAGCGGAGGCTGCGGAGGGGGCCGGAGCTGGCGGCAGCTGAGCCTAGAGGCTGGGAGGCAGGCGCTGCATTAGGAAGGCCTGAAAGGAGGTTCAGGGACCCAGGCGTCCGAATGTGTTCAGCTGAGGGAAGCGACAGGTCGAGGGTTCGGGCTCTGGCAGGAGAGTCTCTAGAGGACTGGGCAGGGCTGATTCCGACCTCGGGTTTTCTAAGGAGATAAGGAAATGGAAATGGGCAGTGTTGTCCACAAATGTCCCCTCGCTATTGGCCGACCAAATGTCACGCTCACATGGGGAGAAGGACCTTCCTTGGTCTCTGTGGGATGGGTCACAGATGGGGGCGGTATCTCTCTAGGGATTCCCTTTGGCACTTTCAAAGAACAAACCTCCCGCATTTCCAAACTCGGGCCTTGGCGATTCAGCAGGGGAGGGGGGTTACATGCGGGGGTCTCCGTCCCTAGCACGGGGTGGAAAAGGAATCCTGGGAAAAAATGACCAGCTGAATTTGGCCTTGGTTCTATTTTCCCACTGTCAAGAATAGGAATACCGACACCAGCGCTGTAGTCTGCAGTGATTCTTAGCTTTCCTGTCAACTAACCTCAGCCACTGACGGGGGAAATTGAGGCAGGGTACCAGGGCATGGAAGGATCTGGATCTGCACCTAGGTATCCCTCCTCCGCCCACTCGCCCCCGTTGCCAGGCCCCAAAGCGAGCGGTTCTCCCCCGCGGATTGCAAGCCGGTGTCTCCCCGCGGGCCGGGGGCGGGGGCGGGGCCGGGGGAATCCCAGCTCCATATTTGGATAGGAATCCTCCGGCTGCTGCCGCCGCAGCGTTGGCGGCGGGCGGGGCCTGGCTGTCTCCGCACAGCTCCGGAGGGCTCCCCCCTCTGCCTCCGGCGAGGAGGATGGGAAAGCAGCATAGAAGTGAGGGGGGCTGTGCTGGACCCTCCGAGATCCCTGCACCTACCAGGGACCCCTTTACTGAGTCAGGCTGTCCTCCACATCCCCCTGCAGCCTCCTTCCCATTTTCTGCACTAGGGCCTCTCTCCAGTTTCTCTACCTTCAACTCTCCGCACCCCCCACCCTCGGCCAGAACTAGTTTATCTCATTGCTTGCTTGGTGGTCTGTCTCGGCTTCGTGCACACTCTACCCCCCGAACCTTCCCCATCTGCTCTCTCGAGTCTCCTTCCTTTCACCGTCCGTTTTCTCGCCCTTGCTCTATTTCTCTGGCTCTTTTCTGCACAGACGATTGCTCTCTTCAGGGGCTGAAGGGCTTTCTTTTCTCCAGCACCCCATAAAAGGGGAAGGAAGCAGGCCGGGGGACATTTTGTGTGGAGCCTCATTTTGAGGAGTAGGGGTCTCTATGAAATAACGTGAGGGGCTGGAAACGAGGCCACTTAAAAATTGGGGGAGAGGGATTGGCCTGATCGTAGAAAGTTGCATAGGAACGGTGGAGATAAACTTTGACACTAAGAAGTGAAATTTGGGGTTAAGAAACTCCGCACTCCTCATGGGAAAGGGTAGTGGCAAGAGAGGCAGACTGGGAGGAGGAGACAGCTACGCAGAATGATGTCTGAGAAAAGAGTGTCTGCGGACCCAACCCTGACCTCTGGTGCCATTTTGGCAGAGGTTGGGGCCATCCCCATCAACCATCCTGAGATGGAGGGAAAGGATGTGTGTGTGTGTGTGTGTGTGTGTGTGTGTGTGTGTGTGTGTCTGCTTCAACCTCTAACATTTTTTAGATGGGTGACATAGAAATGGCTCCTTCAGGAAGTACATCTCTGTTCCACTTTCATCTCTATCTGACCCCTGATGGACCCACCTGCTCCTCCCTCAAGCTTCTGTTTGGATAAGCCCTTGATCTTTGGAGGCCCTTCTTGGATGAAAATCCAGGGCAGTGTTCCTGTTTTCTTCACTCACTGATGAAGCCTTAGCCCTGGCTAGGAGACATTCTTAGTGTCCCTCTCTATGATAAGTGTCTATTGATAAGGTCCAGCTGGTCTCCAGCAAGCTGAGCAGATACTACGCAGTAAAAAGAATAGGGCACTGGTCGCTGTCCGTGGTCCTGATATGATCCCCAGTGAAGTCATACTGGCATTTGTCTGGGACATCAAAGAACAGCTCTAGTCCACACAGGCCTCAGAATGAGGCCCCAGTTGGCTGTCCTTTTCTCTTCTGAGGGTGAATTTGGGAGGGGGTTTCAGAGGCCAATATTTCTGAGCTCTGGGAGTGAAGTAAGCATGGGGCGGGGGGCTGGGCTCAAGGGAAGAGCCCTTGGATTTTTCCAGAATTGACCGAGGGACCAAGAGTTCGAAAGAAGGGAAGATGCTGGGTGGAAAGAGGTGAATTAGGGATATACACTCTGGAAGGGAAGAAGGGTCTAGAAAGGGACAAAAGAGGGGGTAGAGAAGGGCTAATCCTAGTTTGCCCATTCTGATTCAAGTTGAGAAGCTCTGTATGCCCCAATGTCTCCTCTCCCTAGGCCAGCTCCCACTCCCCTTGCCTCCCACCTCCGTGGAGCTATTTTTAACAGTGCAGAACCAAAAATAGCTTGGCAGCAGCTTCAGGCCGTGGGAGAGGAGCTATTTATATCACCAGTGACTGTTTCAAAATAGCAAGCAGGAGGAGGGGGGCGGCTGGCACACTAGAGAGCTCCTGGCCGCTGCTAAAAATACTGGCAGTGTGAGTCATCCTGGCCTGGCTGAGTCACCCCACTCTCCCCCCGCACCAAGCGGCAGGCAGCAGCAGCAGCAGAAGCTAAGAATTGGAAGCCTGATATGGGGGAGGTATCAGACAGAGCCATAAAATATAGGAAAGTGGGCAAGGGAGTGAATTGAGAGAGGGGCTTTGGGATGAGTGTGTAGAAGAAATGGGGGTAGCAGGAGCCATCCATCCAAACCCACTGGGTGAGCCTGCAGCATTCCCAGCTATGCACTGCTGTTCAGGGATTCTTGGACAATTGAAGGGAAGTAGACAGCTGTGAGAATGTGCGCGCGCACGCGCGTGTGTGTGTGTGTGTGTGTGTGTGTGACCATGACTGCATTTGTATGTCTCTGTGTGTCTGTCTGCATGTGTCTTTGTAGTGGTGTGTCTGTACCCCTGTGTATCTACGCGTTTGCCTATGACTAAATCTAGGCCTGTCTTTATAAAAAAGGTCTATGACTTCTTGTGCTGTGCGTAGTTCTATGTTTGGGCCTGTATGTATTTACATGTTTGCAGTTTTCTGTGTGTCTCCTTGTGCATGTGTGTGTTTGTGCTCATCTGAGTCTGCCTTGTGCCTTTCCCTCTCAGCGTCGATGGCGTGTGTGTGTTTACATGCATCCCCAGCCTCACTGCACCTTCTGTTGTCCTCCTCTCTGATGTCACTTGTTGGGCTCTTGCATCATCTATTTCTAACTCATCTCTCTCCACCCAGCATCTTCCCTTCTTCCCATCCCTTGGCCCCCAACCATTTGTAAAGTTCTCTCTGCTGCATGCAATCTCTAGTAAACCGATGCAGAAAGAGAACCCCATATGACCTCTCCTTTTCTCTTGAACCATTCTGAATCCTCCTTGGCCTGCAGGAGTAAGTGGTTTTCCATCACTCCATATTTGGGGAGCTGAGGGAAGAGAAGGACTTTCTTTAGTTCTAAAAAAATTCCTGGTGTGGGCACAGGCATGCGCGGCACACACACACACACACATACACACACAGCTGAGAGAATGAGAGAAAAAAATATCAAGGTCCCTTCTTTACTGAGAGGAGCTCGCATCTGTTGCCATAGCAACCCGCCCACTCCTTCCCCGAAAAATCACCAAGAAGAGGTGATGGCATCGAGGAGGGATTGGCTGATTTCTTTATTATTTTTTTCCGAAAAAGGGCTTTTTATAGCAAAAACGGGCCGCGAGATCCCTTGCCCCTGTCTTGCATAGCTTTACTGGGGACATGGAGGGACATCACCCTTTAACATCTATACGAGAAAAGGAGATATATCTTTTCTATAGATTTTGGGGAGGATGACTTCCTGGGAGGGAGCTGGAGGGTGAGCAGGGAGTCTGCTTCTTTAGAACAGCATGGAGACTCCTAGTTAGGGCTGCTTTTCTAGACACTTGGGGCAAGGATCTGGACAGAGGGTTGTCAAAGTGTGTCCTGTCTCGCTCTGGACAAATGTTTATGAGAAGGAGAAAGGAAGAGAGAGAGAGAGAGAGAGAGAGAGAACTCACATGACACAATACCAAAGAATGCAAGCCTCCAGGGGAAGATGGTCAGACCAGACAGGTGGACAAGATGGCTCAAGAACGATCTAACTCCAGTCCCAGCTTGTCTCAGAGACCTCTTCTAAGGCCTGGCCATAAGCCACTGCAGCCACATCACTCTCTCAAGTGAACTGTCGCCTCTTGCCAAATGACTGGATGGTAGAAAGGAAGGGATTCTTCATTTCTTCCTGTGCTTGGCTTGCTACAGAAACGGGGTCACTTGGGGCTGGAGGTTGGAAAGCCAGACCAAGAATCTGACTCTAGAGAGAAACACCTTCCACTTGCAGTGGACCGCTGCCTCCCTCAGCAGTCAAGGGCATGGCCTGGGGAGGGGTTTAGCTCTACATGACATGACTGAATAGAGGGATGAAAAAGACTTCAGATTTGCTCTGACCTGTTAGATCTATTCTCATGACAATCTGACTGATATTATTAGGCTTGTTTGCTAGAAGGTGAAACAGAGGCTCAGAAACAGACGATGACTTACTCCAAGTCACACAGCAAGTCATCAGTGACGCTGGGTCTCAAGCCTGGCTCCCAGGCTCTTGCTCTTGCACCATGGGGTAGAGCAGGGGTCTACAAACTCTGGCCTACGTGCAAAATCTGGCCCACCGAGTGTTTTACAAATACAGTTTTATTGGCATACAGCCACATCTCTTTGTTTACATATCAATAAAGGCAGAGTTTTCACCCGACAAAGGCAGAGTTGAGCAGTTGCAGCAGAGACCTTATGGCTTGGAAAGCTTAAATTATTTACTGACTCTTCATTTAAAAAGTTTTCTATCTTTTAGAGTAGAGGTTGAGTTTAAACTAAGAATATCTTTGGACGTCTCTCCCTTTTTCATCCATAAGTTCTCTGGGGCCAGGGCGTACCAAGCTGTCATTTCATCTCTCTTTACTCTTCCAAATGCCACAGAACAATAGTGTCCCATACTCCTTAAGAGTGGGGAGATTGGGAAGCTCTGTGGGCTAGGCTCCTTACTAGCTTCTAGCCTCTTTGTACCTGTGTAGATGTAGCCTCTCCGTGCAGGAGTGATGCTCCTGTTTCCATGGCAATGTGAGTGGGAGTTGGCAATGAAGAGTCAGGGTACTCCATTCCGTCCCTACCCCAACCCCAGCCTCAGGACTGTATTTTGGGAAGGGGGGTGTCCCATGGTTGGTGGTTAGAGTACCATCAGGAAAACAAAGTGCCCTGGTGGGAGGAAAATGACAGCACTGTGGGTTCTCAGGCCTCCTGGAGCCTCCAGGGGAAGAATCCCTATACACCTTCTCAGAGAAGGTTAGTAACTTGCCCAGGGTCACATGGCTAGAATGAGATAAATCCAGAATTAGAATCCAGGTTTCCTGATCTCTATTTCTTTCTATTTTTGACTAGATTATTCTTTTGAATTTACGGGTTTGAAACCACGTAAAGGTTTTCTAACAGATTCCCAAGTAGCTCCCCAGTCCTGGGTCTAGGGCTCACCGGTCTGTGCAGTGAAAGTATCACCCTCATCTAGAGCTGGTTTGTGTGATGACTGTCTCGTCTTGAGCTGTTTTCTTCCTCCTAAGGCCTTTTCATTATGTTCTCACTCCCCCAATTCTACTTGCTCAGAGAAGTATTCAGAACATTTTATCTATTTATGGTTATGAAATCAACAAATCTCATGTGAAGAGGGTACACACTGGCACCCACGCATTGAGACGGTCAGAGCTGGGTGAGTGGGCTGAGCAGAGAAGGTAAGGGACATGGAACCATTGCGGGGGTGGGAGGGAGGGAGTGTAGCTCAGGTGGGAAAAGATGAAGCTTTCCTGAGCAAGGGCCTGAAGGCAGAGCTGAGAGAAGAGTTCACAAGTAATGCAGTGAGGAGCATGTCAGACTAGCCATATTCCCAGAGGGAAGGAAAACCAGTCAACTAAAAACAGCGTAAACACAGAGCAGGCACCCTACACTTCTCAGCACCGTGGGAGAGACAGGCGTGCAGGACACCGTCCTTGCCCTCGAGGAGCTAGAAGTCTGCAGGGGAAGACAGACCCTCTACTATTCACTTATAGTTCAGCCCAGTGTTAGAGTCCCCTCCGCCATCACTCTACACCTGGTTCATTCCTCCTTGTCCTGCTGGTCCTCCAGTCAGCTCCAGGGCCCCTCCTCAATGCCCCCCACGGTCCTCTGTGCTTCTCCATCAATGTATTTCTCACCCTACATTGTTACTGCTTGTTTATTTGTCTGTCTCCCCTGCCTGCATCTACTCTTGGTCTCCATATTCTTAGTGTCCAGCGTAGGGCCTGGCCCAGAGCGGGGCCTCAGTATGTAATTCATTCGCGCACACACAACTGACGGCTGAGTTTGTACCTGGCTCTGTGCTAGGCACTGATGATGCGGTGGTTTGGAAACACACACCTGGTCTTAACCTCATGGAGCATCTGGGCTAGTGAGAAAGCGGGAACTCGATCAAGCCATTGAAGTGGGATGACTGCAGTGAAGAAGGTCTGCAGGGTGCCTGGGAGAGCAAAATCAGGTGTGGCCTCTTAAGAAGGCTTGATCGAGTTGAGTTACCGGGTGTCAAGGGACTGGCGGACTGGGCTAAGCTGTGCTGGGTGGGGTGCAGTGAACAGTGGAGTGAAGCATCGTGAATGAGACTACACAGGGACACATAGCCACAGAAGAAGCCGCAGCAGCCTGAGGCTGTGTTATCAGATGTGCGGCGTGAAGGTGGAGAGGGGCAGCCGGTGCTGCAGCCGGTGCTCAGGATGGCTGAGCCCCGACTCTGACCAAGAGGTTTGGCTCCTGTGCTACAGGTGGGACTGACGTGAAACCACTCAGCCTTGAGCAGAGGGGTCAATGGGGAAAGACTGATAAGTTCTTTACGAACAGACAAGCAGGTGGGAGGGAGCCTGAGGCTTATAGAGGCAGAGAGGGTAGAGGTGAGGAGGGAGGGTCTGGGGTGAGACATCCACGTGGAGTCCTGGCTCCTTCATGTTGGGCAAGTGATTTAACCTCTCGTGCTTCAGATCACCTATCTGTTAAATAGGAATGGGAGGAGAAAAATAGCAATTACATCAAAGGATTGATGAGAAAATTAAACGAGTTAAATAATTAACGCACTTGGAAAAATGCCTGGCGCACAAAGGAGCACAATAAATGTTGAATGACGAAATGTTAGTCATTATTTTAACCTTACGAAGAATATTATTTCGAACAAGGCTCTGAAGAGATGGCTTCGGCTGGTTCGGGAGGCAGCACATGCCCTGTCACTATACGTGTGGAAACAGGGCCTGGAAGCCACTGGCTCTTTGCAGCCTTGGCCCAGCTTGCTCTGAGAGCACCAGATGGGTTGGGCCAGGCTGGGGGCTGGAGCTGCTCCAAAGAGAAGGACGAAGATGACAGCTGGGGACCTGGAGAGGTCAAGGGATGTGCACACCCTGAGGGTTCCAGCCTGGGCCCCAGTGTGCTCCTTCCCTGGGCATCGCTGGCTCCTTTGTGGCTCAGCAAGTCCAGGGATGGAAGCTGAAGACGCACCCCCCGCCCAGTGCTCAGTGACCGGCCTCCCTTGGCCATTTTTCAAAAAGCCAACCTCCCCCAGCTTAAAACCCTCATGGGTCCCATCACTTCTCATTATCGAAAGCCCTCCTGTACCTCTTGTCCCCTTCTACCCACTGGTGCCTAGGCCACCATAGGCTCCAGATTCAAGGGTCTCCTTGTTACCACCTGAATATACCTTGTAACATGAGAATTTACAGGTGCAGCACTTACCTGCACCTTCTATGTCGAATGTGTGCATTAACTCATTCAAACCTCACAGCAGCCCTACGACATCTGGGCTATTATTATTCTCACTGGCCCTGGACCCAGCAGAGAGGACGTCTTCAGGGAATGGTCCCTGAGATCCCAGGAGAGACTGGGGTGATCAAGGGAAAGCTATAGGCTTGGGACTAGGCCAGTGACAGATGTGAAGCCCTAAAAGCAACCAAGAGACCCCCAAGAACAAGGGGAGGATGCTCCCCACCCTTAGGAATGCTGGCACTTCAGGGAGTGGGTTGAACCCTGCCAAGAAGAGGGTGGAAGCAGTTATGGCCTATTGATGGAGCAGCTTCTGGAAGTAGGAAAAGATGAGCCTTGGGCAGATAGGGAAGGATCACCAGGAAGCTTGAGGAAAAAGGACCGTCCAGCTCCTGAATCAAGCAGTGCAGACAAGGAGAGGGATGGAGGAGACTCCCGTCAAGGATGTGAAGATCTGAAAAGGATTGGAGGTGGGCTCAGTCTAGATGCCAGTGGGTTGTGTTTGATGCAGAGGAAAGAGTTTTGGGCAGAAGATCAGGAGACACTGATTCTGGTCCTAGCTCTGCCACCAGCCTACTGGGGTGTTATGCGAGCTCCTTCCCCTCACTGGGCATCAGTGTCCTTATTTGCAAAATGATAGGGTGTGGGTCCACTTGGCCTGGAAGAACCCTCCCACCTCTGGCACTCTGAGCATCTCTAGGCCCAGGTCCCACCTGGCCAGTGCCTCTCAGGCTTTGGAAGCTGAACTGTGCCACCCTGAGATCCAGTTTCAGGTGGGGATGAGCCATGTGCCCAGCACCAGGATCTGAGTGGGTCTGACGTCTCCCACAGCACCGAGTCCTGGGCCCTGCATGAGCAGGACCACTTTAGGCCCCGGAGATCTGGCCTGTGTGGACCGACAGGGGGAGCGGAGCAAGTACTGGTGCTGACCCTGTGATTTTGCTTCTTCAAACCCAACCCATCAGGGGCCATTCTCACAGGTCTGTGCCAAGTGCACCAGGGGACTCACCGTTGGAGAGATTCGACGGGTTCCAAGGGGTGTAGAACAGACCCCTAGGTCATCCTCAGAGAGGTCTGCACAGCCTGTGGCTGAAGCAACTCCTGCCTCTGTATTCCTTAGCTTCAGTCTAGTGGGAGGAAGAAGACATACCCCAGGAGCGTCCCACAGACCACCACGGAGAGACTCCACAGCCTAGCAAGAGAGCCCACTTCAGAGAATCCCAGACTCACGGTTGGAGTGGAACCCCCTCAGAGGTCATCCTCCTGGAGTGACTGAGGCCTAGTGGAGAGTATGGAGTGGCTCGAGCAACATGGCCAACCCTTAGTAGAGGTGGATCCTGAACCAGGTCCCTGGCTCGGAGCTCAGTGACCTTTGCCCACCTCTCAAAGGCTGGCCTCTGGGATCAAGGTGCAGAGAAAGAGCCTGAGCCAAGAGGCAGGTTTCTGGGTCCTAGCCTCAACAATGCAAAGACTTGCTGTGTAACCTTGGCAAATAACGTCTCTTGAAGGGCTGCCTCAATTTCCCCTTCTGTGCATTGAAGGACTTGGCCCTGGCAATAGATGCTTTTTGGAAGAGCCATTCAAGGCTCAGGGCTAAATGCTCCAGAGCATGACTCTCTCTCTCCTTTGCCAGACTTGGTTCCCACAGCTGGGCTGGAGCGATCCACCTCTGGGTCCTTAGCCCCGGTCCAGAGGAAGGGTCCGGGGAGGTCTGGAACCTATACTGCTCCTCGGACATGGTCAAGTGCTTCACAGCTGTCTTCTTCTGTAAGTCCTGGTCAGCACGCCTGCAGGTGCGGCAGGGTGAGTACAGGCATTGTCAGAACGGGACAGGGGAGTCCACAGAGCTGGGTCCACATGGCCCTGGGAGTCCCGCCAGAGCCTGCAGGCCACACCTACATCCAGAAGCCAACTGGCATTTGTAAGCAGTCTGGAACAGGTTTTGACTCCAGAAAGTTCCAGGGAGCTGGTGGGCTGCAGAAAGCCTTCGATGGAAGCTGACGTTTACAAGCAGCAGCTGGACCGGCTGGTCATGGGGTCCATGGGATCCAGAAGCTTGTCCAGGTTGAGATCGGTCCAGAAAGCCTCCCCGGGTCTGGACTCTGCTGGGGAAGCAGCAGCGGCTGGTGCCAGGGTGGGAAGGGGCACTCTCTGGCCCCTCTACTGGGTGCAGGGCCCCTCTACTGTGCCAGCTATTTTCAACGTCAAGAGAGGCGACAGGCCTCTGGCTGGGAAGTCAGCATCCCTGGGTTCTGGCCCATGCTCTCCAGAAACGTGCCATGTGACCCTGGTCAAGTCACTACTCTTCTCTGAGCCTCAATTTCCCTTTCGGTTTAATGAGGGGATTGGAGAAATTGCTAAGCGGCCTTCTAGCTAAGATCTTAACCTGACCCCAGGCTGAGCCTAAGGAGAAAAAGGCGAAGGCAGGAGGCTGGAGGCGGCGTGGGTCTCCAGGGACCCAGGGTGGCCCCGCGGTCAGTGAAGTCCTCACCTGGCGTTTCACTCTGTGGCCTTTTCCAGAGAGGCTCCCCACACGCGCTAGGCCTGGCATCTGGTTTCCTTCCAAGGTTCCTATGGAAAAAGAGTCTCTCCTGTTGGGG
>NW_006435764.1:4975849-5001098 GCF_000325575.1 Pteropus alecto
GCCGGCTCGCGACTCGGGGGCGGGGGCAGCTCCCGGGCTCTGGCGAAGCCGCCACTCCGCCGGTTGCCTTTAAAAGGCGCCAGCGCGCGCGCATCAGCAGAAGGGCTGCGGCTCTCTTCCAAAATAGGCAAGAACTGGGAGGCCGCGAGAGACGAGCTGCGAGCTGCACGGACGTCACCCCGGGCCTCCCTCCCCACCACCTAAATCAAGTCTCCATGGCAACGGCGTACCGCGGCGGCAAATGAATGAGCTATAGCTAGCCGAGGAGGAGCGCGCAGAGATGCGCGCTCTCTCGTTCAGCCTTCCTGGCGCGGAGGCTGCCCCGGGGAAGGGGATGCAGACCCGGCGCTAGGAGGAAGGGGGCGCCCTCATATTCAAAACGGCTCCAAGACCCCGGGAACCCAGGATCCACTCGGTCCAGGGGCCCCCAAGCCTTTAGTTCAGGGCTACTCAGCTCCCAGGGTTCCCCTTTACTTCCACCTCCGCCCTCACTCCATCCGCTCTCTGTGCAACCCAAACTCTGCGGAAAAGCAGACATCATGTGCCTTAGCGCCACCGCGTGGCAAGTGGTGGTGCTGAGTGAAGAGGGGGCTGTAGTGCTTATGGTTGCGGTCCCGCCGTCTATGTCGCCCTCTGGTGTTTGCGAGAGGGAAAAGCATAAAAGATCACAACCGTCTTCAGCATCCGAACCCTAACTAATAAAAGCACCATCAAGTCAGTAGTTAAGGTTTATAAGGTTCCTGAGGTGTGAGACACCGCTAAGCGCTTTCTTGTATCGCTTCATTTCATTCTCACGGCAACATTGCAATGCAGACGATGATGATGAGATAATTTCTACTCCGACTACTGCCATTTTACAGGTGAGAAACAGGCCGAGAGAAGTTGCCACTTGCCCAAGATCCAGCAGCTGTGAGGGGCAGACCTGCCACCAGCTCTTGACTCCTCACTTCCAGTCTCTTTTGATCCACCTCAGAGTCTCTTGAGGTAAGCACGACAGCACTTATTAGAATTATTTCCATATTACAGATGAGGAGACTGAGACTCAGAGAAGTGAAATGTTTTGCCAAAGTTTCAGCAGCCATGGATAGAACACAGGTCTCTAGGCCCCTGATCTAGGGATGAGGTGGCTGGATGAGGTGGGGGTCCAGTCCGTGAGACCTCGCTTCCAGCAAAGGAAGCAGCCCAAGGTCAGGAGAGGGACGAGGACTCTCCCCCATCTCCCAGGGTTTTGAGAGTTCATAGAAGATAGATGCTCCATTTCCTCTCCATTTATATATGGAGATATGTATTATTATATATTATAAGCATGTATAATATATCTCTCATTCAGCGTTGTTGACTTCTACTGTGGTCTTCCTGCTTATGCGTCTCTGCTGTTGGGTGAGAAAATGCTTCCCAAGCTCCACTTGTACTCAAATTGACCTACCCTGTTTTCTAGTGAATAACTGTCCTCAGGTCTATAGTTTTCTCATTTTTTCCTGCAGAGGTGTTGGCTCCATGTAAGTCTCTGCAGACTGTTGGTGGTTTGTTCTTACTGGCTTATGTTTTGGGGAGAATGGGTACCCCTGTCACCTAGTTTTGTTGTCAATATGGCCATGTGACTTGGTTTTATTATCTAGTTGCTCTGGTTTTAAGTGACGATTCCTGGAGATTCAAAACCTGTGTCCCCACTGCTGCTGCCGTCCGCCCCGTGATTCTTAGCTAACGCATCTGGGGCTGCCAAGGGTATGAGTGTAAACCATTAAAGAGAATCCAAGGGACTGGTGGTTACAATTTCTAAAGCTCCAGTTAGAGGCACTGCTGCCAGCGTGCTTTAGATTTTTCAGGAATTTTTGGTGAACCATCAGCTACAAGGCATGTTGTCCCCATGTGGGTAACAGTAACCCCACTTACCAGATCCTGAACTTCCAAGGGCTGTCAATGGCCATCTCATCCCGCTTAAGGGGCACCAACTCAGGGACATCTTTCCTCCATCCTGGATGACCCTGATGTTTTCCCATGAGCTCGTTAACAGGATTTGCTGCCATTACTGCAATCCTGAAAGGGCCGCAGACATCCACCAGAAGTCACCTTTGCCTAGATTCCCCCGATGTGCCTCCAAGTAGCTTCTCCTAATTGCTTTCCTACTGTTTCCTCCAGCTGCTGACTGATACTGGGGGTTCCCCCTCTTTGTGACTCCAAAGTTTGTCTCACAGGGTCGTGTTTACAGCCATCCACAAAGATCCTGTCTGTCACCTGACATGACTCTCCTGTGGAATAGCCAGTGATCCCCAGAAGTCTATCAGGGTGTGATGGTATGAGATCAGTTGGTAAATTCCCTATCCACTCATTGGGTTATAATCACCTGCTTTTGAATTTTATATAATTGCAAACACACTGTATGCATTTTACTACGACTTGCTTTTTTTAATTCAAGATATTTTGGGGGTGTATCAGTCAGGGTCCAATCAGGAGATAGAAACCACACCAGTAATTTATAGAGAAAAAATTTTAACATAAAGAATTATTAATGAGTAAATAAAGTTTAACTACTAAGAGAGTTAGTAGAGATCTTAAAGTAGATGGGAACAGTAGGTGTTTGAAGTAGCTACGACGTCTGGGGCTGAGAAGGGCATATGAGGCAGGAATAACTGGGAAGAGCCCCCTCCCCCAACCAAGGCTGAAATTCAGACCTCACTGTAGAGGGGGTGTCATTTGCTCTGCCAAATGGCAGAGAAGTTCACTGAGGTCTCACCAGCAAGGCCAGCAAGCAGAAAACCACCTGCTAGAACGCTGGCACACATCCCTGGGAAGACATCTGCTGGCTGCATTGTGGCAAAAGAAAGAATAAAAGCCTCAGAACCAGGAAGAGAAGCCTTTTCCTCTTGAAGTGTCCCTCCACTGCCGCTATCAATAAGGCCTAATGTGCCAGCTGGCGAAAAAGAAACATTCACAGCGTCCAGCTCTTTTATCACAAAGCAGGGCAGAGACAGGTCGATCGAGCTGAGAGGCAATAAATTGATAACTGGCACTGGGGCTCGTCTGTATGTTGTGTATGGCTGTACTTCATTCGTTTTCACTGTTTGCATCCTATTATATGAATATACCACACTTTACTGATATCTCTTCCTGTTGCTAGACATATGAGTAGTACCCAGTTTTCTCCATCATGATCATTGCTGCTCTGAACATTCTGCCCGTGTCTTCAAGTGCGCATGTGCAAGGGTTTCCAGGTGGTGCTGCAGACGGAAGTCCAGACGGGTACAGCAGTCTACTGCTCTTTTCAGCCCTTGGGGTGGCTGAGTGGGGCCTGGTGTATCAGGGCCCATTGACCAGTCATCTCTACCTGTGGGCCACCCAACGTGCCGATAACATTTTCTGGTTTTCTACACGTACCATTGTGTAAGAAAGGTTGTGAGACGCTGGTTTAGGGCTACTCAGGAGTGATGCTTTGGGATTGCAGGGCATAAAAAGTTCTATTTCAGTCATAACTCCAAATGGCCCCATTTATGCTCCTGCCAACACTGTGTGAAAGCTGCTTTGGAACCTCACCGATACTTGGTGCTGTCAAGACCGTTGATCTAGGGGGCCGGGAAGACCATCTCACTGTGGTCACCCTTTACGTTTCCCTGAACGCCGATGAAACTCGACATCTTTTTGCGTTTGTAGACCTTTCATATTTTTTCTTCGAGAATGCTCGTTCGTGTCTTTTGCTTACTTTTTAAACTTTCCTTGTTGATAAGTACGAGCTCTTTCTATATCGTAGATACTGTTTATGGTTGTGTCCGTCAGGGTTCCAATGCAGAAAAAACTCTTCCTAGTTTCAGCATTAATGGATTCCATACAGGAATTTTGTGTTTATAGAATAATCGGAAGGACAAGAGAAATGGGCTCCCATTCAGGATTTCAGAAATGACGTTCATAACAACCCCGCAGAACTGGCCCACACAGGGAACTGCTGAGCCTCCATAGCCAGGAGGCTGGAGAATCCTCTGTCCCAACTGCTGGCTCTGGAACCACACCGCTTTGGCCAAGGACTGGGAAGCTGCCATTGAGAGTGCTGGTTCTGGGACCCCTGGTCTCGCATCTGTGGATAAGGAGTCAACTTCAGAGCCCATGGCGCCTGATACGCTGTGCAGCATGATGCTGCTCCCGCTGCTGCCCCCCTACATGAACCAGTCTGGCAGGCAGGTCTCACATGCGTGCCCCCAGTTGACAGGGCTGAAATCGCACCCCAGAACCCACCTATAAGCGAGCCTGGGAAGTGGAGCATTGCTCTTTCCAGCCTCTGAAGTCTAGGACGGCACACGAGCAAGAGGCTGGGAGAGACGTCGAGGGAGCCAGCTCACCACGTCTGCCGAGTTCCAGCCTCTCCGTCACTTGGCACTCATATGTGACCTCTTCTCATCCTCGAACATCTCGGCAACGCATCAACAACCACACAGCCCCAACATAAAGCGACTCTCGTGCATACAAATGTGAAAACACTCGCGCCCTCCTTAAAAGGAAACAGTAATAACTGGTCTTCCATCTGTCATCGCATCCATTTCTGGGTATTGCTCATCTTCGGTTCAGCCCCAGTTCCATCTCGTTATCCTATAATTTATGGACTAAAATATGAGCCACCACCAACATGCCTTCTATTAGGCTTTTTCAACCTTGACGCTGTGACATTTTGAGCCAGATAATGTTTTGTTGGGGGACTTTTCTGTGCACTGTAGGATGTTTAGCAGCATCCCTGGTCTCCACCCACTAGATGCCAGTGGCACCTCCTCCCCCCCTCCGTTGTGACAATCAAAAATGTCTCCAGATATTGTCAAATGTCTTCGGTTCATCAAAATCACCCCTAATTGAGAATTACTGCCTTAAATGAAATAGAAAAGGAGGAGGGGGAGGGAAATTGGTTACATAACAGGGCAAGAGAAAAACATAAACTACCTATTGAAATGCTCACTTTTGCAATTGGTCTAAGGCTCTGGTTGATGTTATCTTTTCTTCACAAGCCTCCCCACATTCTCTTTGCCCTCAGCCTGCACCTTGGCCGATTGGGGTTCTTTCTCTAGTGGGCTGACTCAAATTTTTCAATCCTATAATGTTTGAACCATTAGTGATCCTGCCAGATCTTTTTGTTATGAATTCACAGACCTATTCTTCCCACCAAAGCCCTGACTATCAGTCGTCGTCATCGTCATCATCATCATCACCATCATCATCACCATCATCATCATATCTAATCATAGCAAGTAAATTTACATAGTACTTACTATGTTCCAGGCACTAATCCAGGTACTTTACCTATATTAATTCAATTATCAGCACAACAACTCTAAGAGGTAGGTACCATTATTAATTCATTTTAAAGAAGAGGTAACGGGTGCAGACAGTAATAAGTTGCAAATAGTCACACGCACAGTAAGTAGCAAAGCTAGGCTTTGGGCTCAGGCAGGTGGCTCAACTCCATGCATTTAACTGCTAAGGTTAATACTACTTTTCATAACAGCTAAGTTCTTCTCCACTGCCCTGGTGTCGAGCCACAGTTTAGACCATTTTTCCTTCTAAATGGAGTAGACTAAATGTGCCCCTCAGAAATCTGCCCACTTAGATTTCCCTTCCCATCGTCCACTGACACCGGTGCGTGGGTTGTAATGATGCACCTGTCCACTCCCAGCTGGTGCCAGCATATCACATAGAACCTTCTGTGCACCAGGTCACAGGTATGGGTTGCAGAAGACTGTGAAGGGACAGTGAGAATATAAGTCTCCTGCTCACTAAACTCACTTCTGCTTTCAGGCTGTGCTTGATCTCAATCTCACATACATACCACTTTCACTTGATGATGGAGAACAGAGCTGCATGCCCTACCCGTAGCTCAGTGGACAAGTCAAAATTCAGCATCTTAGCTTGTGGAGTCAACTTGATGTCATATCATCAGGTGTTTGATATCTCACCCAGAGTCAAGAAGCAAACCAGAAATTGTTTCTCAAAAGAACACGAATGGTTTTCTGAAGAGAATGGTACCACAAAGTATCACAAACTGGGTGTCTTAAACACATACGAAACATTATTTCTCACAATTCTGGAGGCTAGCAGTCTGAGACCGAGGTGTCAGCAGAATTGGTTCCTTTGAGGGCCTTTCTCCTTAGCTTACACATGGCTGTTTTCAACCTGTGTTGTCATATCATCTTCCCTCTGTCTCTATGTCTTAATCTCCTCTTCTTATAAGGACGCCAGCCATATTAACCCATCTGAACGACCTCGTTTTAATCTACTTACCTTTTTAAAGACCCTGTCTCCAAATACAGTTACAATCTGAAGCACTAAGCACTAGGGGTTAAGACTTCAATATATAAATTTGAGGGAGAGGGGAAGGACACAATTCAGCCTGTAACATGGGCTAAAGTTAAAAATCTCAAGATCATATCAACTGATACAGAAAAAACATTTGACAAAATTTAACACCAATTCATGTTAAAAAAAAAAAAAAAACTTTCAGGAAAATAAGAAAAGAGGAAATTTTCCTAAACTGGGTAAAGAGCATCTACAAAAACCCTACAGCTAACGTCAAACTCAATGATGAAAGACTGAATGGTTTTCTAAGATTGAGGACAAGGTAAGAATGCCGGGTCTCACCACTCCCATTCAACATAGTACTGGAAGTTTAACCACTGCAATAAGGCAAGAAAAAGGAATAAAAGGCGTATGGATTGGAAAGGAAGAAATAAAACTGTCCCTCTTCGCAGATGACGTGATTATTCACATAGAAAATAGCAGGGAATCTCTAAAAAAACTCAACCCCAGAAGTAGTAAATGAGTTGAAAAAGTCTAGCTCCTTTCACCCAGCATTATTATTTTGCGATCCATCCATGCTGTTGTGTGTATCAATAGTTCTTCACTTTTTCATTGCAGGTTGCATTCCTTTGTGTGGGTATACCATAATTTATTTTATCCATCCACCTGTTGACGGACATTTATGTTTCCAATTTTGCTCTATTGCAAATAAATCTGCTATGAATATTTACACACAAGTCTTTGTGTAGACATATGCTTTCATTTCTCTTGGATCTAAATCTAGAAGTAGAATGGCCGGATCATGTGGTAGGTAGATATTTAACTTTTTAAGAAACTTTCCATTTTTGCCAAGATGATAGAATCATTTTATATTCTTATTAACATTGTATGAGAGTTCCAGTTGTTTCTATCATGGTCAATTCTCGATATGGTTAGTCTTTTTAATTTAGTCATTCTAATAGGTGTGAAAGTGGTACTCATTGTGGTTTTAATTCACATTTTCCTAATGACTAATAATGATGAATATATTTTATTTGATGATTTATAATCTGTATATCTTCTTTAGTGAGACGTCTGTTTAAATCATCTCCCTTTTTTAAATGGGATTGTTTGACTTATTATTACTGAGTTATAAGAGCTCTCTATATATTCTAGATCCAAATTTGTTTGGATATATGTTTTGCAAATATTTTCTCCCAGGTCATGACTTGCCTTTTTATTTTCACTGTAGTGGACTGTATTTTGAAGAGCAAAAGCCTTAACTTTTGATGAAGTCCAATGTGTCATTTTATTTCTTCTATGGATATACTTTTGGTGTCACATCTCAGATCACAAATATTTCCCTATATTTTTAAAGAATTTTAATAGTTTAAGCACTTACACTTAGGTTTGCTATTCCATACTCCACTAATTTGATTACGGCACAGCACTTCTGTAGTCTGGATTACGATCTGTGTCGGAAGCATGCTCATAGTTTCAATTGGAAATGTAAGAATATTATTTTTGTGATTTTAAAATAGAAAACTTTCTTGATTTGATTTTTGTTCATTTATTTTTAATTACGCAAATGACACCGGAGAATTAACTGTACAAAAAGAGCAAAAGTACACAGAGTAGAAAGTGAAGGTCACTGTGGCAAACACTGCTGTTCATTCATTTAAGAAATCCAGGTGAGCTCGCCACTTACATGTTATTTGCACAATTCGGGATTCATTAGTCTCCAAAAATACTGTATCGGTGTGCTGTTGACATAGGATGACATATAATGTTACCATCTTCCCATAGCTGCATTTCCTTATTTCAAAGACAACAAAATGAAAATCTTTGTGTCATGACCAAGACTTTCACGTGCAAATTTACATTTAAAATATATCTCAGAGGACGCAGGTTCTGGAGACAGAAGAAATCCCCGAGTTGTGAATCATGTCTTATTCCTTGAGACTAAAACGAGAAGGTATCTCTGATGCTGCTGTCTCCCAGACGGGTTAGAGGGAAAAGTTGTGTGGTTGTTAAATCTAACTTCAAATGGCTATCATCGTGGTCCAGCTTCTTCTTCACTTTCCCTCATTAACTGAATACGGAAATCGTGAGACAGACACATATGATGTCCTTAATGGAAGATCCAGGACAGAGCTTCGTGAGATCGTCAACCATGACTGCATCTGGAGGGCATGAGGATGTTTCTCATTTGCTTCAGCTGGGAAATAATCATCTTGGCACAGTCTCCACCTGTAATCAGGTCCCGCTGATCATCCACTACTTTCTTACTGTAACTCTGGTGTCCTTCACAAACTCCTACTGTTTTAGCTCCATAAGCAAAATAGATTAGTGTCATTTCGACAGATTTCAAGTCATCAAACACTGAATCATTCTGCATTGAAAGAGCGGCGCTCACCTTGAAAAATGTACCTTTATTTCTTCTACTGTCTTGAACCTAGAGCAATAAAACCAAGGAGCAGCTCTCTGGAGTGGGGGTGCTCAGGTCCCCTGAGTGGGGTCCCCTCTTTGGCTGCAGGATCTGACCAGGTCCTTACACATTCCCTGGACTCCCACTTCCGCTGCTTTATCAGCGCATCTTTCAAAAAATCCTATCCCTGTCAGCAGAGTGCTGATGGGACACTGGCATGTTCCAGGAGGCAATGTTCCAGGGTGGCCCTTGTTCCAGGGTGGCCCTAGTTCCAGGGTGGCCCTTGATGGCCTCCTGCAGACCCCTTTCTCTGGTGCTCAGCTCTTGGTCGGGCGGGTTTCCCACACCAGGCTCCTCCAGGGCACAGCTTCCTCTAGCACCTGGCTCACATGGACGGTTTTTCCAGTGACCAGCTCCTGCTGAGGTCAGCTTCCACAGCTCCCGGCTCCTGAGTCGGCGGTGGCAGCCGGCAGCACCTAGCAGCCAGCAGCTGTCCCTGGCACATCCTCTGGCAGCTTCGCAGTGTTGCCAGAAAGGCACTTCAGTGACTTCTCATTGCCCTCTCTGGAGGGGTCTGGCCCCCAGCCTGTGGGGGAGTAGAGGGTGCAGGGGTGGGAGGTCTTCCTTGGGTGCTGGGATGGATGCCATGCCAGGACCATCACTGCCAAGGTACAACCAGTCCAAAACTGATCTCATCTTTCTCCTCACACTGGCATATGTGCTGCCTGGGAGCACAGACTCAGAAGCGAGACAGCCTGGCCGCGAGTCCTGGTTCTGCCCCTTTTCACAGAGTAATTTCTCTGTGCTTATCAGTAAGATGAAGACATTAACAGCACCTCCCTCATATGATTGTGATGATTAAGTGAGTGGATCCATATAAAGAGCTTAAAATGGTGACTGGCACATAGTAAGTGCTCAACAAATATGATTTTGAAGTCTCTAAAAGAAAAGCAAACAAACGACAGAGACAAGATGTCGAGCCTCTAATGCTCACCAGCCCCCTGGGACTGCTGATCTCTGGGCTCACAGGCTGTGCCTCTGGCACGCAGGTTCTTCTCTGCTTCTGGTACTTGGAGATTTCCCTTTCCTCCTTACAAGCCTGGCCTGGCATTACATTTGCGGAGTCAGAGATTTTATTCCACATTTCTACAAGCTGAAAATACTCAGCACTAGCCTGATCTTCCATTCAGACTAGAAGCTCTGCCATCACATCTCCAGCCTCTCCCACTCGCCACTGAAAGTGTCTGAACTAAACTGGAAGGCTTTTCAGGGGGATAGCTAAGCTACTGAAGCGAACAGGCCCCAGAAGCGTTTGACTCCCTCTCATGTAACAATTTAGAGTAACAGGTCCAGCTTGGTGGGGAGTTCTGCCCAACGCCATGATGTCAGCACTAGGCTGACATCAGAGCTGCCATCTTCTGCACAATGCTTCCATGAACTCTGGTTGTGGCCATTCCAGCCTTCAGGATGGGGGAGGGCATGGAGGGCACACGTGGAAGTTTTGATGGGTCAGTTCAGGAAGTGGCATGTGTCACTTCTAGTCATTCTACTAGAGAGAACTAAGCGCAAGGCCAAACCCAGCTCCTAAGGAGGCTGGGAAGTGAAGTGTAGATGGTGTCATGTGCCCCACAACAAGTCTATTATTGCCAAAGAAGAGAAAGAATTTTGGTGGGTAGCAATCAGTCTCTGACACCAAAGGAACAAATACTGGGTCCGGTACATATATACAATGGAATATTACTCAGCCATAAAAAAGAATGAAATCTTACCATTTGTGACAACATGGATGGACCGAGAGGGTATTATGCTACGTGAAATAAGTCAGGCAGAGAAAGACAAACACCACACGATTTCAATTATATGTGGAATCTAAAACAAAACAAACGAACAAAACAGGAATGGACTCATAGACATGGATAACAACCTGGTGATTGCCAGATGGAAAGGGGGGTGGGGGACTGGGTGAAAACGGTGAAGGGTCTAAGAAGTACAATTGGAAGTTACAAAACAGTCACGGGGATGTGGAGTAGAGCACAGGGAACATAGTCAATAATATTACAATAACTATGTACGGTGCCAGGTGGGTATTCATCAGTGGGATTGCTTCGTAAATTATATAAACGTCTAACCATTATGCCGCACACCTGAAAATAACATTAAATAATACTAAATGTCAACTCGAATTGAAAAATTAAAAATAAATACTGGGTCTTGGAACAAGAAGACCTAATTTGATTTGAGGATCGGGTTGGAGAAGGTCAGTAGCCAGGACCTCCCTCAGAAAAATAATATTTTATGAGGACTCAGAGTTACTCAGACAAAGGAGAAAACCTGGAGAATCCTGGGAAGCAAAAGGGGCGGTGGGGCGGCCAGGCGAGGGGAGGAGCCAGCTGGAGCCTCCCGGGTCAGGGGCCCCTCAGCCAGAATCTTGTAGGCTGGGTACAGTCGCAGCTCTAACTCTCAGCGCAGTGGGAAACCATCCAAAACCATAAGCAGAAAATGGATATACTTCGATTTTCATTTTTAAAAGGTCACTTCGGCTCTTCGTGCCTGGGCCTGCGTTTCTAAATACCATTCTCCAATAAAAGCAACAGGGCTCTTTGGGGGAGTGGCTGGTTCCGGGCTAGGGAAGGGAAAACACCAGAAAGCGAGGCAGTACTCAAAAGAGCGAAAGGGCGGGGGCATGTCAAAGGGACACTGGAGCCAGTCTGGAAGAACTCCAGGGCCCAATCCTGGAACAATCTGAGCCATTAAGTAAATAACGTAATACTGGATTATAACTCAAAACATAATATATAATTGTATATATGTATACGTGTGTATATATACATACATGTGTATGAGTCCATAGTGATGTATATAAATGGAAAGAAGAGACACGTTCTCCTTACAGAAGTCCAATTATATCTGTAGCTCCACCCTCTTCCCGGAAGTAGTACTTAGCCCCGCCCACCTACATCTGGCGAAATGACCTTAACCAAGTGACCAAAGTTAACATCATCAGTGATGTCACGTGATATCAGGTACTCCCTGATGTGTGACAGGGCATTTCACCGCTGCGGTATTTTGCCCCTTAACACCAGTCATCTGGCCATAGTAAAAACAGAAAAACCCAATTTGGAGGACATTCTGTAAAATTCATGACCAGTACTCAGAAGTGTCAAAGTCATTATTTTATCTTACCCTGAGAAGTAAAAAGGCTCACCAAAGGATATGCTTTAAAAATGTTATCTTTGCGAGAGAATCAGGTTAGCAGGTTCGTAGCCCTGCAGGCATGGCAGACCTTGAGATCTCAGCTGGCCAGTTTGCGGCCGAGGTCTGGGATAAGTCCTCCCTGGTGGAGGCTCTGCAAGAGCCGGTGGATGAGCTTCACGTGTTGACCGGCAGTGAGGGCCCAGTGTCTGCGGAAAACATCAATGAGCTGTTGCAGTCTGCCCACAAAGAATCTAGCTTTGATATTATCTCGTCGAGTGTAATTCCTGGAAGCACCACTGTGCACAGTGCTGAGATTTTGGCCGAGATGGCCCAGATCCTTTGGCCTGGTGGATGTCTTTTTCTGCAAGAGCCAGTAGAGACAGCGGTAGTGAACAATAATAGCAAAGTGAAGACTGCATCTAAGCTGTGTTCAGCTCTGACTCTTGTGGAAGGAAAGAGCTACACCCGGAGTCCTTGAGCTCCGAGGAGATACAGTCTGTCCAAGAACACCTGGGTTACCATAGTGACAGCTTGCTCTCTGTGCGGATCACAGGCAAAAACAACAACAACAACAACAACTTTGAAGTGGGCTCTTCTAGTCAACTTAAGCTTTCTATGGCCGAGAAATCTCCTTTGGTGAAGCCTGCTGTGGACCCTGCAGCTGCCAAGCTCTGGACCCTCTCAGCCAATGACATGGAGAATGAGAGCGTGGATCTCATTGACTCAGATGAGCTGCTGGATCCAGATGATTTGAAGAAGCCCGATCCAGTTTCCCTGCGGGCTCCTTTCATGTGGAGAAGGGAAAAAGAGGAAAGCCTGCAGGAACCGCACTGACGGCCTTGCCAAAGAACTGGAAGAAGAGGAGTCAAGGGAACACGTGAGCTCCCAACCCAAGTCGGCCTGTGGAAACTGCCACCTGGGCGATGCTTTCCGCTGTGCCAGCTGCCCCTACCTCAGGATGCCAGCCTTCGAACTTGGGGAGCAGGTGCTCCTGAGCAATAGCAATCTCAGTGATGCCTAGAAGGGGCCCAGCGTGGGGCACATCTGCTCCTTCGGCTGACTCCTGTCTCTCAGATCCCACTGCTGTGGTTCCTCCCATCTCTGGATTTGCTCGCACCTGTTGGAAATCCATTCGTGGGGAGGGTGCTTAGTAGATAGAGTGAAGCTGGCTGTGGGGTGCAGTGGTGAGTAGAGCTGCTGTGGATCAAAAGACCAGGCATCACGGGACCCGGTTACCGTGAGCGGGGGCGTTTCTTCACCTAGTGTTAGGGAAACAGGATGCGTCCTGAAGAGACCCCTCGTGGTGTCAACATGCTGACCGTAACACTCTCCGAGCCCAGACATCCTTAAGATTAACACCCTGACAAAGATGGCCTGCCCCTATCTGAAGCTCAGTATTAATTGTGTCACTGCTTGCTTTCTGGAATTGGCGGTTTTTCTCAACATGAAGTTCCTGGTGACATGGTCAAGTGTCTCATGACCTCAGGGCACCAGAGGAATCACTCGTTGGTTGCTGTGATCATAGCCAGAGTCCCTCTACCCCCTTCTACCCCCACCTACCCTGTTTTAGTGTATTGCATCTGTGTTCCGTTGTTTTTTCTGTTAATCTACAGTTATTAAACTTGTGTATTTCCACGTATCAAAAAAATATATTATCTTTGGTATTATTGGGGGATTATTTGATTCGATCAAAGAAATAGTAAACATCGTAATTGCAATATCGCAAAATGATATCATATATCGTTAGATATATTTGAAAAGTTTACCTGCTGGAAAAAAAAAAAGATCAAGCCCACTAAAAAGATGGGAATTATCATAGGATCATGGGATTTAAAAATAATCCTTCTTGTCGGGAATTTCTAGTTTCTATTTTTGTAGTAATTTGATATGATCAGGCCTATTCTCTATTTTGGATTCGTTTTTCAAGAACACGGCCATGATAACCAGATTTAAGGATCAGTTTGAACTTCCAGTACTGGTCTGAGTATTAAATCCATCTGAAGCAGATATGGAGCATTAGCCAGCATTGACAGGGAAAGTTAATTGAGTTTTAAAACTACATTTGAACCCCAAACATGACTTAGTGAATCTATTTCTTTGGAAAGGACTAAATAATGTATGATAGCATTTCTAACAACATATTTTGAAATTCTCATTGCATCAGTGGTAATACTGCAAAAGCAACAAAGTCAGTTGTAGATATGTATCAGAAGAAATCTAAGGGAGACTCCGTTGAACGGACTTAGAACAAAATATAAATTAGTGGCAATAAATTCAGGGATCTCATTGCATTTAATTAATAAAGGTTGCTCTAAAAAATCATATTAATAAAGCCATAATTAAAAGTACTTATAACCCAATGATAAGAAAGCTACAACACGAAAATTACATTTTGTAATTATTTACTTATTCTGGCATTACCTGGATGTTAAAAAAAATCTTACTCAGATACTTTTCCCAGAAATATACCCAACCAACCCCACGGCCTCGTTTATTACTGTTTATTCTTTCCAACCCATCCATACTCCTTGTCGCCTCCCAAAATACATTATGGTCTCCAAGTTCATAAGTACTAGGGACTCACTCTCTACCTTCACCTGAAGCCTGAAGTGAGATTTCAAAACAGGAGACATATCTCCTGACATATTTCAGTACCGTCCCAATCTCATATCATTACCTCAGGAGTTATTTTGACAGGAAACTCATAAATAAAACTCAGGTCATTTACGAAAATATCATGGCTTCTCAGTTTCTCTACTTCGGCAGTCTGTAACTTATTTCAGCATGATACACAGATTTCAATGGAGATTATTTCAGTCTGCCCACAAAGAATCTAGCTTTGTCTTGTACACAAATAAGACTGGCCTGTTATTACTTATCCCAGCTGTAGCTTTTATTCTGGTTGTTCACCTGTATCCTTGTGCTTCCATTTCCCTGTTCTCCTTGTGTTGAACTGATTTCTGATCCTTTTCTTTCTCTTAAATGTAAACATAGTCATTAGAAATGCGAGCATCAGAGTCTTTATTTTCAAGTGGCTGCGCCCAAAGACTTAGATATTGAAATACATACTCTTTTCTTATAAATTATTTGATTTTAGTTTTCCTTTGCATTACACTTAGAGCATTATTATTGTTTTTTTTTTACATTGTGGGGATGGGTTATGTTACTTGTGAATCTCTTTTAGGATTATCAAAGTGATGTCGCGAAATATGTTATAAAAAGTGTCTGAGTCTGACAGAGCTCAGAACAAGTGCCTCAGAGCAGCAGTTCTTAACCAGGGGCAATTTTGCCCCCCAGGGGACTTTTTGGCAATATGTGGAGACGCTGTGCATCACGGCTAGGGGAAGGTGCTCCTGGCCTAGTGGGTGTGGCCTACCCTGCTGCTACACATCCTGCAATGCGCGGGACAGCCCCACAACAAAGAATTATCTGGCAAAATATAGAAAGCCTGATCCATACTCTCCCAGACGCGGTCCCTCGCGGACTCAAACCTCACTATGCCGCGCGTGATCATCGTAAGGGAAACGGGAACGGGCGGACGGGAGAGTGTACAGAACTCCACGTCCTATTTGCTCAACTATTCTGTAAAGCTAAAACTGTACTAAAACTAAAATCTATTATTTATTTTTAAAAACGATGTTGGTAATTTTCTGAGCCTAGACCCTAATCTCATTTTACACATGGACACAATGTACTATTTGTAAGATTTGAACATACACCCCATTTTTTCAGCAACGCAGCTACTGTCTATGTAGAGGGACAGCTGCACTCTGTTTTGTTTGGAACTTTGCCAAGACTTGGTAACCGTTTAGGAAAATCACATCACCGATGGCCAGCTAGTCTTTCAGTGGCCGCCGGTTCACTACTTGCCTGTATTGTGCATTCACTGGGGTTTTAAAGAGAGAGGCCAGCATCCAACTGCTTCACTGCGCCTGAGTGTTCAAACACTCAAACACACGCTATTTATTACTTCTTTGAAAAATTTTATCCCATATCTCACAATTAGGATATTATATTGACACTAAATTTTTGTGTATAGGTAGGTTTTACTATCTATTAATTTCATCGCAGGATAGTAACAAAATATTTGTTATTAAACGGGTGACCGATTCTGATTGAATTGAGAACCTCTCCTTTAAAATGAAATCCGAGCTCTTTCCTCAGCCCTCAGGCCTGTCATAACCAGCCCAGCTGTCTGTCAGAGCCTCTGCCCTCTCCTTCCACCATGCCTGCCAAAGGGATCTATTTGTGTCCCAGAATGTGTCAGCATTCTCACAACCGGGGTCTTGGTACAGGCTGTTCTCTTCCTGAAATGCCCTCATCCTCTTCAGTCGGGGCCTCCAGGAATGTTCCCCAAACCTCAGCTCTTCCTTCCTTTAAAACTTGTGCCACAGCTGTGCCCCACCTGCAGTCTCGTTTGGTTAATTTTTTAAAATGACTCATTTTTCATAAATACATTTATTTTGAGTTACATGTATAAACAAATTTATTTTAAAATTTAAAAAATCATAAAAACGTGTGGTTTTATTTAACAAATTTATATTTTTAATTTACTTACATTTCATTTGTATTCATTTTAATAAGTGGATTCTGATTTAATTATATTTAATTTTAATAAATTTATGTGTTCATTTACTAAACTATACAAAATTTTATTTTTCAAAAAAAGCGTGTGTCTTTATTATAAATATATGAATAGGAAACTATTCATATGAATAGCCCTAAATATATGAATAGCCCTAAAAATAAAGCAACTATAAAAATAGAAGAAACATAAAAGATTTTAATCTCTAGATGAAACCGTCAGCAGAAGCCCTGAGGCCGGCTCTTTGTAAGACAGAGTAATTAACAGGTGTTAGAAACATGTTAGTATACTAAATTGAGACGTTCTGCCTTGATATATTCCGAAGGCTTGAGAGCAAATTAAAGAGAATAGCTTTCTCTTTCAGTGTAATTTAAAGCTGTCTCTGTTCTCCCTAAAATCTCTTGTATATCATTAAGATCCGTTTATTCACTGAGCATTTACCAAGCACCTGCTATGGTCCAGGCCGTGAAACACTGACCCAGACAAGCAGTGTTTGCCTCACAGTTGGCTGGGGGGAAGAAAACACAAGGAGTGGTGGCCATAAAATTTCATTACTTACGAAAATAATTTGTGACTTAGAGCCTCTCACTTCGCCAGCATCCGCTATATGCACGGTGATTGCAGAGAAAAGCAAACCCGCTCGTAAATTGTATGAGTTAGAGTAAATTAATTTCAAAATTACAATGGTCTAGAATTTTTACAAAGTGTTTCACAGAAGAAAAAAAAATGGGAGGCGGGTTCATCTTCCCAAGTCAGCCGCCTCTAAGCCGCACTCGGCGGCGTGGGGGGCAGTGGGAAGTCGGGAGCACGAGGCGCGGCCGGGGTCGGAAGTGGGAGTGTGAAGAACCGGCCTTGGGTAGGTGGGGAGGGGTGATGAGACCTTCTGTCCCCGCCCCGGGGGCGGAGCCTAGGTCCCAGCCTGCGGAGCTCGGGACCCGCGCTCGGCTCCCTCCCGCGCTCACGCCTCTCGCCTTCCCTTCGGGGAGACCTGACCACTCCCCCGCCAACCGCAGGCGAGACCTGGCCTCCCGCCCGGGTCCTCCGCCCGGCGCAGGTGCAGGTGCGGCACCCCACCTCTCTCCCACCCAGGCACATTCCGCTGGGCGGCCATGGCTCGAGGAGACACCCCGCAGGACAGGCGAGTTGGGGACCGAGTGGGGCGCGGACGGGGATCCTGGCGGCCGCGGGCAGCGCAGACCTTGGGCAGCTTCCTTCGGGCGCTCCAAGGCTCGCAGCAGACCTGATGAAACTACAATTCCCATCAGCCACCTCCCTTGGCTGCCTGAGCCGGGATGATGGGGGCTGTAGTCCGCTCTCCGGAGGGGGCGCCCTGGGAGGCGGGAGGGGCGGCCGAGGAGCTGCGTCCTCGGGGTGACCTTCTTACTGATCCCCACAGCTACCACCTGGTCGGGATCAGCTTCTTTATCCTGGGGCTGGGCACTCTCCTGCCCTGGAACTTCTTCATCACGGCCATCCCGGTGAGACACGCGGCTGGAGTGGCGGCCCCAGGGCCACAACCACCGTCTGTCCCTCCAGCCGCCTTGGACCTGAGGGGTACCAGAAGCTTTCCCTTCCCCGCCGCCTTTGACTCCTCATTATGTCTGGGTGTCAGCTGAAGCCAGGAGCCTCAGAGAGGGACGGTGCCTCTCATGGCTAGGAAGGCCAAGCTTTCAGGGATGCCCAGACCTTACAGGGCCAAGGCCACCAGCCCAGGGGGTCCTGTGGAATCACCACTTCTGTTTGTCATTATTCTTGAGCTAGTCACTCCAAAAGCGGATTTCCCAAACCTTTGTTTTTCTTTGAAATAGCACGAATTACAATCATTCATCCAACAAATAGTCATTGTGCACCCACTGCGGGCCAGGCCCCATTCTTGGCACTGGGAACATAACAGAGGAAGTCTCCATCCTCATGGAGCTTATATTCTCTCAAGGGGAGGCAGAAATGTGGGGCTTGTATCCCCTTTGGGCCTGGGCTATTCATATATATTCAGTACAACAACTGTCCTCTTCAGTGCCTGGCTCAGGGCTGGGCCCTGGAGACCCACAGCAGAATCCACCCTTGGTCTTGAGAGCGAGATGGGTACCAAAGAGCGATTAATAATGTAACGTGACATGTGGCATCGAAGGCTTGGAGCAGAGTCCTGTGGGTCCTCAGGGGAGGGAGCAAATCCTTCCGCTTTATTGAAGAGGTGATTTGTAACTCAGGAGAAGGGTAGGTAAAGCATTAGGGGTCCGTCAGGAAGAGGGGGATGGGCATTCTGGGCAGAAATGGCACCAAGGCAGGGGAGGGCCAGCCTGTCCAGAGAAAGGGGTGCCTGGAGTTTAGTGGAATGAAGCAGGAGATGGGGCACAAAAGGGAGGCCGAGGTCTGGTTCCGAAGGGCCTCAAATGCTGTTCCAAAACCTTGGGGCTTTGCCCTTGGGGGGCGGGGGAGGTTAGGCAGAGGCGAGACAGGATGTGTGTTCCAGAGGGAATGCGGTGGGTCGGAGTCTGGCTCACCTTAGGTGCCGGGTACTCAGAACTCCAGGAGCTGCTGCAGGAGTGGGAGTGGAGGCTGGAACCAGGGCACTGAAGAGGGAGGGTGATCTGAAGATGGAGCAAGGCCCAAGTTGGGGGTTCCTAGGGCTTGGGCTCTGTCCCAGACTTTAGCTGTTCAATTCAATGCGTATTCACTGAGCTCCCACTGTGTGCCAGGTGCTGGGACAGCACAAGGACAAACAGAGACAGTCCCCACAGACATTAACCAAGCCATCCCAAGCGCAGGCTCAGGGGGGAGGCAGGGGGAAGGCTGGGGGATTCCTGAGGGTAGGTTGTAGGGTGACCATGTACAACCCCTCCCCTGGCATCCTGGCAGTACTTCCAGGGGCGGCTGGAGGGCACCAACAGCACCACTGGGACCCTGTACACCAACCACACGGGTCCTACGGACACCTTCAACTTCAACAACTGGGTGACACTGCTGTCCCAGCTGCCCCTGCTGCTCTTCACACTCCTCAACTCTTTCCTGTACCAGTGGTGAGAGGCCCGCCCTTGGGCTCTGTCCCAGGCCACCCCTGTGTGTCCCTGTCCCGCCCCCCGCTGAGGCAGCTCCATCTGGGCCCAGGGAAGACCTCCCATCCTTCCCGCGCTCCCCTTGCACCTCCCCCAGCCCCCACTGTGCAGCCCTGGGAGGGGGCTCTCGCCTACCTTGCCCTGCCTGGCCTGGGCCCGGCCGGTGCCCACTCTGGCTCTCCTTATGAGCAGCATCCCCGAGACGGTGCGGATTCTGGGCAGCCTGCTGGTCATCCTGCTGCTCTTTGCCCTGACGGCGGTGTTGGTCAAGGTGGACATGAGTCCTGGGTCCTTCTTCTCCATCACCATGGCCTCCGTCTGGTTCATCAACTGTGAGCACCGCTGCCCCTACCCACCTCCCTGCCAGCCCACCCAGGGTTCAGCCCAGCCTTTGTTGTAGCTGAAAAGGCCCAACATATCCAAAAAGAGAAGACAGCTGTATCATCACCCATGTCCCTGATAGGAAATTGAGGCCAGGAGGGAGAGGAAAAAAGCCCTTGTCCCAGACCTCACAGCAACCAGAGAGCTGGCCTCCTGGCCCCTAGCCCTACAGGCTTCGGGATGCCCCTCAGAAGAGGAATGAATGGGGGTGCGTTACACCAGAGCACCAGGAGTCTCATGCCTCCCAGCCTAGTCCAGAATCCTCTGCGCACCCTGCCGACACCTCCAGGGGGCCCCCGAGGCCTGCCTACTGGAGCAGCGGCCCCCATTCTTGTCCCTCCACAGCCTTCTCTGCAGTCCTGCAGGGCAGCCTCTTTGGACAGCTGGGCACCATGCCTTCCACCTACAGCACCCTCTTCCTCAGCGGCCAGGGCCTGGCTGGGATCTTCGCTGCCCTTGCCATGCTCATGTCCATGGCCAGTGAGTGGACTTGGGTGGCTGGAGGGCAAGATGGCCTCTGAGATTCTGGGGAGCAGGGAGAGTGTGCCAGGAGTGAGATGCCTTGGAGATGGAGGTGGTGGGGCGATGGGGAGCTGGGGGTTGGGTTTGGGGAGGAGCAGGGCTCTCGAGCGACTGGGTGAGGATTGGGTTCACCTGGGGCAGGAGTCCTGAGGCCAACACTGGTTTGTGGCAGCAGGTTGAGGATTTGGAAAGGAGGGACCATTTTGGGATTCAGATAGACCTGGGTTCGAATCCCGGTTCCCCTGCTCCCTAATGGGGGGCATCGGACAAGGCACCAAACCCGTGTCCCTTTCCCCATTAAATGATTATTATAGCACTGTCCTCAGATTGTAATAATTCACGTAATAATAATGAGTACATAGTAGGTGCTCAAAAAAATGGCACATAGGGAACAAAGAGAGAAGTGCAGGGCTGGGCTGGGCCCTGCACAAGCCTCCCGAGTTTGTCAGGAAGAGGCCGGGAGGTTCACCTGAGAAAGTGATAATGCGGTGTGGGACAAGAGTTATTAGCTCTGTGGGAGCCAGTGGGACCAGCCATCGCCCCTTTGCAACTGGAGTTTCTCCGCAGGTGACGTGGATGCCCAGACCTCTGCCCTGGGGTACTTCATCACGCCCTGTGTGGGCATCTTCGTGTCCATCGTGTGTTACCTGAGCCTGCCCCACCTGGTGAGCTTGGCAATGAGCTTGAGGCCGCACTTCAGAGCATCTCAGAGTCAGAGATCCCAAGAGAAGCCAGGGGAGGTCGGCGGGGGGAACCTGGGTCCAGTCCTGATCCCCAAAGGAGTCAGCCACTGCGGGACCCCCAGCCTCTAAGCCAGCGGGATGGGGAGGGATCCAGATACCTCAACCAAGACAGGCAGGGCCAACACTTTCTTTCTGCAGGATTTCGCCCGCCACTACCTGGCCAAGAAATCATCCCAGGCACAAGGTCAAGAGCTGGAGACCAAAGCTGAGCTCCTCCAGTCTGGTGAGCCCTGAATCCTGCCGGGGAGGTGGAGACCCTGAGGAGGCTAGAGCCACCTCCACAGGGAAGCTGTCCCTCTGTCCCCAACTAGAGCCCTCACCCCTAGTGCCTTGTGTGAGCAGAGGCAGAAAATCATGAAGGAAAGTCAGGGGGATTTAAGTCATCCCTGCTGCCTTGTGGGCCTCGCTCTCCTCCCCTATAAAATGGGGAGGCAGTAGAACCTCAGGCGTGCAAGCTCTAGATCCAGATGCATCTGAGTTCGAGTGCTGGCTTCACAACATTCAAGCTCTGTGACCTTAGGCAAGTCACTTAACCTCTCTGAGCTTCTTTTTCTTTGTAGAGCAATGGCAGGGAGATAATCCACTAGGGTACTTAGTCTGCCTGGCACGTGCGTGTGCTTATTGAATAGTAGCTAAGCGTATTTCTGTTGTTAATTCTCTTTGCCTTCACGCTGGGCTGAAGGAGGGTCATTCGTTTTAACTGCTGGGCGTCTCCCTGTCTCAGGCAAGGGTCACAGGCATGATCCTGCCCTCCCCTCTCGCCCCAGATGAGAAGAACGGGATTCTCAACAGCCCCCAGAAGGCAGCCCTGACTCTGGATCTTGACTCTGAGAAGGAGCCAGAACTGGAGCCTGAGGCACCCCAGAAGCCAGGAAAGCCTTCGGTTTACATTGTCTTCCAAAAGGTTCGGCTTGGATATAACTCCCAACCACCATCCCCGGGGAAGAGAGGGCCGCTCTCTCCAGCCTTCCCCAGAGACTCAGCATGGAATGGGGCCTCAGTACTCACCTTGTTCACCCCAAGGTGACAGGGTCACAGTGGGTTGGGGTCACAGCCGAGCCAGGCCCCAGCTGTCCTGCTGTCGGGGGCCAGGGTTCAGGCAGGAGGGTCGGGGCTGAGTGCCCCGCCCGCTCACACCCCTGCCTCCGGCTCCCAGATCTGGCTGACGGCGCTGTGCCTTGTGTTGGTCTTCACAGTCACCCTGTCCGTCTTCCCCGCCATCACGGCCATGGTGACCAGCTCCACCAGTCCTGGGAAGTGGAGTGAGTGTTGGGAAGCAGAAGAGGGCAGAGCAGGGGAGTGAAGGGGAGAAAAGGAAGAGGGGAGCTGGGACCAAGACGAGCCCTGTGCCCCCCGCCCCCAGGTCAGTTCTTCAACCCCATCTGCTGCTTCCTCCTCTTTAACATCATGGACTGGCTGGGACGGAGCCTGACCTCTTACTTCTTGTGGGTGAGCGCACCCGGGCTGGGGTGATCTCGTGGTTTTAGGAAGCCGTCGGGGGTCAGAGGGTGTGAAAGAGCAGAGAAAGGTGATTTCCTGGCAGTCCGACTGGTCTGGGCCTGGCAACGGATCAGCCCACCAGCGGGTAGTGAGCGCCTGGCTTCTGGAGGTATGCAAGTCAGGGCTCAGGCTGTGAGCCTTTTGAAAGCAGAAGCTATGTCCAGTTGACCTGTGTCCCCAGCAGCCAGCTCAGGGCCCAACCTTCGGCGCTCAGACACTTATGTGGAGGTCCCTGTGCCATGTGAGAGTTGGGACGAGCTTCCCAGCGTTTAGATTGCTTTGAGCCACGGTGCTGCTGCTTTAAATGAAATCTTCCAAGGAGACACGACAAAGTACATCAAAGAGGAGCCACTCTGATCCAAGCCGGGGTGGTCCCGGATCCCCAGCTTCCAATCCACTCTGGCAACCCCATCTGCCCCAAAGCGATCTGTGGAACCCCCAGGGCCATTCAGAGGAACCGAGTTTGAAACCGAAGATGCCCTCTACGTCTCTTCCAGTTCTGCCACGGGGAACACAAGGGGAGGCCGGGAGAGGCAGAGGCTAGCCCCAGGCTGGTCCTTGATTGCTGGGTGGCCTTGGCCCAGCCTCTGGCTCTCCAGAGGCCCAAGAGCTGGGACCCCACTAGTTCCTGTGGGGTAGATCAGGGAAGTGAGGGATGAGTCTATCTTAGGTACCCCTGGGGGAGAGGCCCCGTTCCCGGGGACCGCCCTCACGCCAGCTTCCGCCGCAGCCGGACCAGGACAGCCGGCTGCTGCCCTTGCTCGTCTGCCTGCGCGTCCTGTTCATCCCACTCTTCATGCTGTGCCACGTGCCCGAGAGGTCCCGGCTGCCCATCCTCTTCCCGCAGGATGCCTACTTCATCACTTTCATGCTGCTCTTTGCTGTTTCCAATGGTTACCTGGTGTCCCTCACCATGTGCCTGGCGCCCAGGTCAGGGGGACAGCGGGGAGGGCCTGGGAGTGGGGAGGCGGGCTAGCTCTTTGAGGGGCGACAGCCTGCAAAGGGAGGGCGCATTCTGCTCTGGCCAGCCCAGCCCAAGCTGTCTCCAGACCTCACTGGCACCACCCTGTTGGGTCAGCCCTGAAGTCCTGAGTGGGCCCCAGGCCAAGAGCTGCCTAGGAGAGTAGCCCAGGCTGTGATTCTGGGCCCTCCTCTCTGGGCCTCAGTTTCCCCGTCTGTGAAATAAATGGGTCGGATTGTCATTCCTTAGAGCCTCGCTACTCCCAGAATTCTCATTTGAAAGGGAACTAAAGTTCTGGTCAAAAGCAGGGTTCGTGGGCTATTTACTCTAGGGACAATGGAGTTGAGAATCCAGAGGGGTGACAGGGTAGGGGGGACCAGTTTGGGGACATCTTATCAAGAAGGAAGGCAGTCGAATCTAGAATCTTATAATATTGGACCCTAGGGGCCCAAGGAGATGTCCTCGTCCATAGGTTTCATGTTACAGATCAGGAAACTGAAGTCCAGAGTCAAGGGCCTAATTACAGTGGCCGGGAGGTTGGGTCAGCCCAGACCAGAACTCCGGTGTCTTGTTGTAAGGAGGACGGGGACACTGGGGTGGGTCCAAGTTTGGCCCAGCATTTTCTAAGAGCTCCTATTCCTGTGCGTTCTAGGCAGGTGCTGCCACATGAGAGGGAGGTGGCCGGTGCCCTCATGACCTTCTTCCTGGCTCTGGGGCTGTCCTGTGGAGCCTCCCTCTCCTTCCTCTTCAAGGCGCTGCTCTGAAGTGCTCCATCCAGGGCTCTCCCAGCCGCTCTCTTCTCGCTGCTGCTTTCAGAGCCGAGACCCAGCCCAGGGGAATGGCGACCTGGACTCAAGCCTCTGCTGGGCTGGGGCCCCTTGGTCTGGAGGTGCCAGGAGGAGGCAGGTGCTGCTCTCCTGCCCGGGCTGGCGGCCACTTGGGGTGCTGCAAGGAAGAATTCACCACCAGTCATTCCAACCCTCACCCAGGAATGGAGGTGACACACACAGACACCCATAAGACCTCGCCGAAAGGGTGACAATCAGAGAAAAGAGAGCCGAGGGCCACGGCCCCTCCTCGCCATCAGGAATTTGTTCATCGCAAGAAACCTACCTGCTAATCGCCGCGGATCAGAGGCTACTAGCGAGGTCTTGCCAAAGGTGTGGCTGGTGTGGCCCCAACCTCAAGTTCAGAGTGGACGTGGGAACCAACCCAGGGCGGGAGCTCTTCTTCTCTCCAGGCCTCAGCAACCCATGGTCGAGTCTGCTGGACCCCAGGACAGAGGATGCCAGGGAGGGTGAGGGGAGCAGAGAGAGGAACAGGTATTAGGGATCTACGGGTGCTCAGAGGACCCCCTGGGCCTCAAACAGTGTTTTCGTTGCCAACACTTACTGTCTCCATTTCCCAGAACTCCGCTGGGCCTGGTCCCAGGTTCGCAGTCAGCCTGCATGCGTGCACTGCACTTTACAGTTTGTAAAGCTCTCCTACACCATCTCTCTCACGGAAGCCACATTGAGGCCCTCGGAGGGAGCCAGGCAGGGATTGTGCTCCCCCTTAGTACAGGTGAGGAAACCGAGTCCCAGGATCAAGGTACCGGTCCGTGGCAGAGCCGGGACCCAGCCCCCACCCCCCACC
>NW_006435764.1:5001189-5028247 GCF_000325575.1 Pteropus alecto
TCTTTCCCTCAGGGGCTCAGGGCAGGAGGCCTGGGTACTTACTCCACCTTTTTGCTGTTTCTCCCTCTGACCCTGTTCCTGGGTCTGACAACAACCTTCTTCATTTGCACAATGAATTCACTGAGTCTTTCTTTCCAAAGTGCTTTCAGCTCTATCGGCTTTGATGAGCTGGGTGGGGTGGGGAGCCCTGAACCCGTTTGGCAGATGGGATGACCGGGGCCCTGATTGGGGCAGGGATTTGTGTGCATCCCTGTGATGGCCAAGGGACATTGGCCTGCAAGGAGCCCTGTGTCTCGGGCAGACCGCCTAGCTGCGTGGACAGCTGTTGCTCTCCCATTGCATTGGTGCCCTCTGCGGTCCCAGTCCCCTTCTTCTCAGAAATGGAGCCTCAGAGAGGCAGTCAGCCAGTTCTCTGGAGGACGGAGGAAAGGCCTGTTTCACCACACACCTGTGCTACCCTGCCTAGCCCTGAGGGAAGCAAGGGGTTTTTTTTTGCCATTCTAGGCACCAGCCTTTCTGCCCACGGCTATTATATACTGGGAGCTCAGCCAGCACAGGGCCCCCCCAGCTCACAAGCCAGAGGCCGATGTGTATCAGAGGACAGTGAGGCAATATATGACTTTGGCAGCTGAAATAAAGCCACGGGGCAGATCCCAAGCGAGGATTCATTCCTTCAACCGCTATTCACTGTGCCAGGCCCTGGCCAGTCTGATGTCCCTGAAACAAAGGTAACGTCCCTGCTCTCGAGGCCCTGGGAGGCAGAAGGAAACTTTGTGACGGGGCTTGTGACAGTCCAGAAGTGTGTCATGTAAGACTCCGGAAGGGGGTCATTGATTCCACAAGGAAGTCAGGGCTGGCATCCCAGAGGCAGCGTTCCCTCAGCTGGGCCTTGAGAGATGAAAACGAGTTTGCTGGGCTGGAGTGGGGGAGGAGCATCCTAGGCAGAGGTACCGGAGAGTGTGGAAGGCATGGACATGGGATATTCAGGGAACAGTGGAGACTTCTGGCAGGGGGTGGGGCGAGGGAGTCCCTCAGGTATGAGGGAGGGGAAGGGAAGGGATGGGGGTGGAGCAGTGAGTTGGGGACAAAAGGCGAAAGGCCTTTAGTGATGAGGCCTCAACAGGGGATTAGAGAGAGAAGGAGGGATACAAGAAAGGAAAGGTCAGCCGCCTCTGCAGAGGCCATTAACTTAGCAGAGGGAACTTCCATATACACGCAGTAGGAACTTGCTCAAGTTCGCTGTCCTAGACCAAGGTCAAGGCTAGAGTACAGACTGACATATACTAAATGTAGTTGTAGTCCTGGGAGCATTTTGTGCAGACCACAAGGCCTAGCTCTGCCCTTTGAGTGAGACCGGTAGGGGCAGGACCCCAGTACTTTCTGGGTCCCTACTCCTTCTCTACCTTTAGATACTATTGTCTGTTGTACCCAAAAGCTCCCTAGACCTGCCAAACTCACCCTCACAGGCCAGGCTACAGTCCCAGGAAACGCATTGGTACTGGCCCAGGGTTATCTGGTGCAAGCTTGGGCTAAGCAGTGGAGAATGGGCCCAGAAAGAGGACACTCTCCCTCATACGATGTCCTTATGATAGCACAACCTAGAATTCCTCTTCCCATCCTCTTTCCCAGTAGACCCAGCCCAACTTTTCCATCAGATCAGCGTGCAGCTGGCTTTTAATGTTGGAAACAAATACTTGGGCTGATGGGCTGCACTTGCCCATCCCTCTCCTGATGCCTAGTCCCCCAGCTACTGCTGTAGCCCCAACTAACACTGCTCCAGCAACAGGCCCAGGTTTCCTCAGAAGCAGCCAGTTTCCAACAGCAAACACTTGGAGAGGGCTGTATGTGAGGGCACTGAGACAGGCTTGCTGGAGGGACAGAAATACTTGAAGGCCAGTCTTTACCCTCAAGTTGCTCCCCTTTTTATGAGGAAGAGGCCTCCTGGTTTGTAAATTGATTCAAATCTTTAAAAAGATTGTCAGAATGGATTAAAAAATGATTCAACTATATGCTGTCTACAAGAAACTCACTTGAGAGCCAAAAACACAAATAGGTTGAAAGTGAAAGGGTGGGAACAGATATTCATGCAAACAGTAACCAAAGACAGTGGGGTGGATATACTAATATCAGACGAAACGGATTTTAAGTCAAAAGTCATTTAAGAGACAAAGAAGGATGTTAAATATTCATAAAAGGATAACTATCAAGAAGATGTAATCGTTATAAATATATACACTCCAACAACAAAGTCCTAAAAATATGAAACAAAAATGGACAAATTGGAAGGAGAAATAAACACTTCTACAGTAACAGCTGGAAATTTCAACATCCCACTTTGGATAAAGGGTAGAACAACTAGACAGATCAACAAAGAAATAGGACTTGAACACACTACAAACTGACTAAGTCAAACAGCCATACACAGAACACTCTTATCTAAAAACAGAATACACCTCAAGTGCACATGGAACATTCTCCAAGATAGATCATATATTAGGCCACAAAACAACATTGCAATACATTTTAAAAGATTGATATCATACAAAGTATCTTTCGATCACAATGGAATGAAACTAGAAACCACTAACAGAAGAAAAATTGGATACCACAAATATATGGAAATAAAACAACACACTCTTAAACAACTAATGAGTTAAAAAGAAATCAAAAGAGAAATTAGATGGCAGTAACTATATGCCTAGCAACAATTACTTTCAATGTAAATGGATTAAATGCTCCAATCAAAAGATAGGGTGGCTTAGTGGATAAGAAAACAAGACCCTTACTTATGCTGCCGACAAGAGACTCACTTCAGGTCAAAAGACACACGCAGACGGATGGCAGTAACTATATACCTAGCAACAATTACTTTCAATGTAAATGGATTGAATGCTCCAATCAAAAGATAGGGTGGCTTAGTGGATAAGAAAACAAGACCCTTACTTATGCTGCCGACAAGAGACTCACTTCAGGTCAAAAGACACACGCAGACTGAAAGTAAAGGGATGAAAAAAGATGTTTCATGAAAATGGAAACAAACAAACAAAAAGCTGGGGTAGCAATACTTATACCAGAAAAAATGGACTTTAAAACAAAAAAGACAAAGAAAGACCCAGTTATCCCACTTCTGGGTATTTATCTGAAGAAACTCAAAACACTACTTTGAAGCGAAGGGACAATCCATACGTTCATTGCAGCATTATTTCTAGTAGCCAAGATATGGAGGGATCCTGGGTGTCCACCAATGGACAAATGAATAAAGAATATTCCATTCTATACAATGGAATATTACTCCGCCATAAAAAAGGATGAAATCTTGCCACCTGCAAATATATGAATGGACCTAGAGGATATTGTGCTGAGTAGAATAAGTCTGACAGAGAAAAACAAATATCACGTGTGGAATCTAGAGAGCAGGATAAAGAAACAACAGAAACAAGATCATAGATACAGAGCGTTTTGATGGTTGTCAAAACGTTTTGATGGTTGTCAGATTGCGGGGTGGGAAGCTGGGTGGTTTTGATGAAGCTGGGTGAAGGGGGGAGGGGATTAAGAGGTACAAATTGATAGCTACAAAATAGTCATGGGGGTGTAGAGTATAGCATGGGATATACAGTCAGTAGTATTGTAATAACTACGTAGGGTGACAGATGGGTACTGAATTTATCAGGGTGATCACTTCGTAAGTTAGATAAATGTCTAATCACTGTGTTGTACATCTGAAACTAATACAATAATGTATGTCAACTAGAATTGAAAAAATAAAAATATAAAATTTAAAAAAATAAAAAAGAAATTAGAAAATTATTTGAGACAGATGAAAATGAAAATACAACATATTAAATTTTATGGGATTCAGCAAGAACAGTGCTGAGAGGAAATTTATAGCTATAAACACCTACATTAAAAAGGAAGAAGGATTTCCAATCAATAACATAACTTTATACCTTAAGGAACCAAAACAAGAGCAAAGTAAACCCAAAGGTAGCGGAAGGGAGGAGATGATAAAGATTAAAGTGGAGATAAACATATGCAGGATAGAAAAACAATAGAGAAAATCAATGAAACCAAAAGTTGGTTCTTTGAAACAATCAACAAAATTGACATACCTTTGACTAGACTAAGAAAAAAAGAGGGAAGACTTTGAAATTACTAAAATCAGAAATGAAAGAAAAGAATTTAAATTACTAAAATCAGTCTATGGGCATGCCACCCTGAACAAGCCCAATCCTGTCTGATCTCGGAAGCTAAGCAGGGTCGGGCCTAGATGGGAGACCGCCTAGGAAGACCAGGTGCTGTAGGTGTAAAAAATAAAAGATAAGGGATTATAAGATGACAAGGTCCTTGCAATCTGTGAGGTCAACCAAGGGTTGCCTCGGCTAAAAAAAGAAAAAAAAAGGAATTTAAGTAGATGGTCTTCAAGTGATCATTTTCTTTTAACTATTTAAAAAAATTTTGGTGAATTTTGTTTTTATTTTTATAATATATGTACTATTAACTATTATGAACTGGCTTTATTCACAAAAAAGATTAGCTGGGCTTAAATAAATATTAAAAATCACCAACAAAGAAAATTCCAGAACCAGACGACTTAACAGGCTAATTCTACCAATCATTTAAAGAAGAATTAACATCAATTCGTCTTAAACTCTTCCAAATTATACAAGAGGCAGGGACACTTCCTAACTCATTCTATGTAACCAGTATTAATAACCTTGGTGCCAAATCCAGATAAAGACATTACAAAAAAAGAAGCTACAGACCAATATCTCTTATGACTATAGCGGCAAAAATCTTCAACAAAATACTAGCAAACTGAATCCACCAGCATAATAAAAAGATTATACCCCATGTCCAAGTGGGATTTACTCTAGAATGCAAGGTGGTTCAACAACATGCAAATCCATCAATGTAATACACCACATTAATAGAATAAAGGTGGGAAACGACATGGTCAGAAAACACATCTGACAAAATCCAACACCTTTTCAAGATAAAAACACTCAAGAAACAAGGAGTAGGTGGGAACTTCCTTAACCTGATAAAGGGCATTTATGAAAAATCCCCATGCCTAATGTCATGCTCAATGGCGAAAGACTTAAAGCATTTCCTGCTGCCTTTTCATCTACTCAGCTTTGTCCTGGAAGGTCGAGCCAGAGAGATTTGGCAAGAAAGAGAAATAAAAAGGTATCCAAATTGGAAACGAAGAAATGAAACTATCCAGATTCACAGATGATATATTATATACATATACAGAACACACACACACACACACACACACACACCATAAGAGCTAATAAATGAATTCACAATGAAGTCGTGAGATTCAAGGTCAACACACAAAGTTCAGTTGTACTTCTACACATACAGTTCTGAAACCAATTCTGTTGTGTGGGGTTTTTTCTCCTTACCAAACAATACTCTGGTATTAGCTGAGTGCCCTGCAGTGTAACGCAATTCTGACACCAGCTACCTGGAGGTAGCATCCGATTCCTTAAGTTAAGGACTCAGTTCTACAGGACTGTCTCCACTCCAGATGTCAGTCGCTAGTCCTTGTTACCTGTGCTTCTGACCGACTGGCTATTAATCATATTTTAACAGCCCCCTTCTGTATAGTCGGCTGGTGTTAGAATATTCAAGACCTTCTGCGTGTGTGTGTGTGTGTGTGTGTGTGTGTGTGTGTGTGTGTGTGTGTGTGTTGGGGAAGGAGGTGTGTGAATACGAGGTTTCCCCTCTAGGGGAATCAATGGGCTGGATAGAGTAATAATTTAAATGATGAAGCACCACAACCTTTAAGTTCCACTACAGGGAAGGCGGCGCTTCTGGGGGGAAGGGGGGCGTTTCTTTGCTTTATATATTGGCTCCTAATTTGGCATTGGCCAGAATTCCGGTTCTGGTCTTCTAGGTGTCACCGAACCATGGGCCCTCTTTCTGGGTAGAAAGAAAAGAACACTGCTGGACCCTGCACAGGTTCAGATTCCCAGAGTATGAAGAGCCTGACAAGGAAAGATGTGCGTCGTGAACAAAGAGGTATGGGCTGTGTTGAATTGTGCCCCCAATCTGGTAGTCCAACTTGGTGCTTCAGACCCCCGGGGTGGGGATGGGGAAAATTAAGAAACATCTCCCGTGTAAAACGACCGACGAGGATGGGATTCGAACCCACGCGTGCAAAGCACAATGGATTAGCAGTCCATCGCCTTAACCACTCGGCCACCTCGTCCCACACGAGTGCTCATTTTCCACATTCTCTTATCTCTCATCTTCTCCGCACTTTGTGAATCCCCTACTTTCATTTTTTTGGCGCAGATCTAATAGGACTTAAAGGAGAGAAAGACAGAAGAAAGAAAAGGGTTTTTTGTGTTCCTTTCTTCCCGCCGCAGCCAGGAATCCGCACCATCTTTCGCCAAGCTGCAGCGGAGCTCTGCCAAGGTTTCCCGTCCCTGAGTAGGGGGCGAGCGCGCCGGGGTTTCAGGACGCGCTTGGTCCAGGGGGTCGCGCACTGACCGGGAGGGAGTGGACACGTGTCTCTGGGAAGCCCGCGGCGCCGCCACGGGCGGATCCAGCATTTGCAAAGCGCGCCGCGCGGGGGACTAGTGCAGTAGATCCTCCTCGCGCACAGGGGGCGAGCTGGGGCACCCGGAGGCCCCCGCGGGTGGGCGGGGCTGCTCAAGGAGCTCGGCTCGCCTCGGCTCGCTTCGGCTGCGCTCGGCAGGCTGCGGTAAATCCGGGCTTGCGGTGGCTGGCAGAGGCTGCGGCCGGGTGGTCCCTGCTGCGCGCTTCGAGCCCCGAGAGCCATGCAGATGTCCTATGCTATCCGATGCGCTTTCTACCAGCTGCTGCTGGCCGCGCTAATGCTGGTGGCGATGCTGCAGCTACTCTACCTGTCGCTGCTATCCGGGATGCACGGACAGGAGGAGCAAGACCAGTATTTCGAATTCTTTCCTCCGTCTCCGCGGTCCGTGGACCAGGTCAAAGCCCAGCTCCGGACCGCGCTGGCCTCCGGAGGCGTCTTGGACGCCAGCGGCGACTACCGCGTCTATAGGGGCCTACTCAAGACCACTATGGACCCCAATGATGTGATCCTGGCCACCCATGCCAGCGTGGACAACCTGCTGCATCTGTCGGGCCTTTTGGAGCGCTGGGAGGGCCCGCTCTCCGTGTCGGTGTTCGCGGCCACCAAGGAGGAGGCGCAGCTGGCCACGGTGCTGACCTACGCGCTGAGCAGCCACTGCCCCGATATGCGTGCCAGGGTCGCCATGCACCTTGTGTGCCCCTCGCGCTATGAGGCCGCAGTGCCCGACCCCCGAGAGCCGGGGGAATTTGCCCTGCTGCGGTCCTGCCAGGAGGTCTTTGATAAGCTAGCCAGGGTGGCCCAGCCCGGGATCAATTACGCGCTGGGCACCAATGTCTCCTACCCCAATAACCTGCTGAGGAATCTGGCTCGTGAGGGGGCCAACTATGCCCTGGTCATCGATGTGGACATGGTTCCCAGCGAGGGGCTGTGGAGAGGCTTGAGAGAAATGTTGGATCAGAGCAAGCAGTGGGCGGGCACAGCGCTGGTGGTGCCTGCCTTTGAGATCCGCCGAGCCCGCCGCATGCCTGCAAACAAGAATGAGCTGCTGCAACTCTACCAGGTGGGCGAGGTGCGGCCCTTCTATTATGGGCTGTGCACGCCCTGCCAGGCACCCACCAACTATTCCCGCTGGGTCAACCTGCCAGAAGAGACCCTGCTGAGGCCTGCCTACGTGGTACCCTGGCAGGACCCCTGGGAGCCGTTCTACGTTGCCGGAGGCAAGGTGCCCACTTTCGACGAACGATTTCGGCAATACGGCTTCAATCGCATCAGCCAGGTGCTCAGAAGGGAGAGGGCAGGGGAAATGGGGCAGGAGAGGTGGTGGGGTCAGGAAGCTATGAGTGGAAAGGGGACAAGGAAAGGGGACAAGGGATCATAGTTCGGGAGGTGGTTGGATGGAAAGGGGGCAATGAAGCAGGAGGGATCATAGTTCAGGAGGTGATTGGAGGATTCAGTGTGCCTTCAGAGGAGTGGGGATGCTGGAGTCAGCTTCAGGGTTGTCGGTCTAGGCCCTAGGAAAATAATCAAACTTTATTGACCTGTCTCTCCCCCTACAGGCCTGTGAACTGCACGTGGCAGGATTCGATTTCGAGGTGCTGAATGAAGGTTTCTTGGTCCATAAGGGCTTCAAGGAAGCCTTGAAGTTCCATCCCCAAAAAGAGGCAGAAAATCAGCACAATAAGATCCTTTACCGCCAGTTCAAACAGGAGTTGAAGGCCAAGTACCCCGACTCCTCCCGTCATTGCTGAGACCTTCCCTGCCCTAGTCTGAGAAGTCTCAGCCTCCTCTCTCCTTAGGCCGCCCCTCAGGCCTGACGGGGGTAAGAAATGTCACTCCACTTTACAGTGGTAGCTGTGGTGTTGGAACACTGGACTTGAATATGGGGTGCTGGGATCAAGTCCTAGCTTTACCACTAACTAGCTGTGTGGCCTTGAGCAAATCCCGTTCCCTCTCTGAGCTTCAGTTACCCTGTCTGTAAAAAAGGGAGGTGAGAATACCTACCTCACAGAACTGTTGGGAGGCTCAGATAAGATGCTATATGTGAAAACATTCTGTAAGCTTCGTACAAATGTGAAGTATTATTAATATTATTACAGTATTATTATTGTTGTTATTATTGTTATTATTAACAATTTTGAGTGGGCAGGCAGTAGGAGAGCAAAAAGTATGAATGAGGCAAAACTGAGAAGTCTAAGTACTTAACAAAATGGGCTTTTTGGAAAGAAAGTGGATAAAGATGTTGAATTTAGTTTATAGCTTTTGAGCAGAAGCCTAAACTTCCTGGTTCTCCCAGGCCTCCGCCTTCGGGAGCTCTGGAGAGGGAAGGGTCTGCAGGTTTCGTACCCTCTCGAATAGGCTGGGCTGGGTTGGGTTATTTGCCTACCATTGACAATGTGTAAATAAATAAATGAGTGTTCACACTACAGCTGGCTGAATTACTCTCCTGAACTGGGCAGGCAGAGAGATCGCGGGTTCTCCCCTTTCATGCGGGGGAGTGGGGAGGGATGTGACCGCGGACGGAGGAGCACCGGCTGCAAAGCAAGGAAACCACAAGTGTCGTTCGGGCGAACTGACCACCAGTGTGAATTTCGGCTGGTTACTATGGAGACCGCCCCGCGGTATCCCAGCATGCCTCGCCCGCAGCTGTCCAATCGTGAGCTTCCCAGCGGGCGCCTCTTGATGACGCATGCGGAAGCGCCGGACAGGCCCTGCCGCCCAATACAGCCGGACCTGCGGCGCAGCTCTTCCCCAATCCGGGCGGCGGTGGTCAACATCCGCAGCCGCGGGAACCTGTCAGGGAGTCTCGGACGTGAGGCCGGAGGCTTCACTCGCTGCGGTGCGTAACGACACCCATGGCCTGGCTCGACCTCTCCGGCGAATCTGTTGGAGCCCGTCCAACCTCCAGGGCCGAAGCAGAGACTTAACCGGCCGGACGCGTGCGGGGCCGCGGGCTCCAAACCGGTCGCGGAAGAGCTAGTGATTCCCCTGCCCGCGCCAGCGCATGAGGGAACGGAGCGGGGCGGGAGGCTGCGGGCGCGCCGCGGAGGGGCTGGGTGTGCCTTTTCGAGGGCGGTGGGGAAGACTCTGCCTTCCATGGAGGCCTGCCTTGGAAATGCTCACTTTCTGAGAAGATAAATTGCCTGTGCACAGCGCCTCACAATTTTCTTTTCCATCCCTTACCCCTTGTAATGTTTACAACACTCAGTAGCAATGATCATTCTCTTTTTGCACCGGGGTAAGGCGGGAAGGTGGTTATTTAATTGAGCTCATACAGTAGAAGGAGAGCAGCTGAAGTGACTCCCATCTCCTCTCTCCCGCCCTTTCTGGTCCCGATTAAGTTGCATTTTACAATATAAATATATTTAACAGTGAAGAGGAATTGCAAATTTGGGGAACTGTAGGAACTGAATCTTGAGAATGGTAAAGATGGGACTGGTTTGGAGAACCGCAGATCAGGTTGAGATTATTTGTGAAATTATCGAGGCATGTGACTAAACTGTTTTCTAGTCTACTCATTTTACACAACTCGAATTGATGTCTAAGAAGTTTAACAGAATACTTTGGGTTTGCTAAAAACCAAGAAGTAAAAGCCAAACCTGGGGCTACCAAGAAGTAAAAGCCAAATCCTGCCTTGCAAAGGTTTTGTTTAATTTGTATTTGCGAATTCTCCAGTCATCAGGTGACTCTGTGCTGTGCTAGATGCATAGGGTGCACGTGCAGCCCTTCCCTGGTGAGGTTTAGGGACTGGTAGGGGAGATAGACATGAGAATGGGCAAATAGGAAATGTAAGAAAATAAGGCTTCCTGGAGGGAATGGGATCTACTCTCATCTAAAGGACCACAAAGCCATGCCCAGAGAAGTTGGAAGGACATCACGGTGATATAGAACCCCCACTAAGCAAAGCGATTATCTGTTGAGAGTACTATTTAGCCTTTCTCTTAGGTGATCTCTTAGCAGCATTTGGCACTGTCACCTCTTCTTCTGAAATTCTCTCTCCATATGACAGATTTTCTCTCCTCTACCTCTTGCTAATTTCCTTTTCCTTTGCAGGGGTTTCATCATCCGCCCCTTTGGTGACCCTGGGAGGTTCCATCATGGATGTCTTCTCACTACACATTCTGCCTTGCTGGTTGCACCCTCTCCCAGGGCCTGAAGAACTTGCTATATGCCATTGACCAGATCTCTGCAGCCCAGATTTTTCTCTGAGGCTTAGACCCATGTGGCCCCAACCCTGCCCCTTTCATTTTGGGGTCTTTGCACATGCTACTCAGAATGTTCCCTCCCTCCACCTGCTCAGCTCATCTGTCTGGCCCATTCTCCTCTGCAAGCTCTCATGCTACAGCAACTCCAGGTCCCAGTTAAACACCGCTCCCATTCACTGCCCACTCTCGGCTCATCTCACACCACACTGATGGTCTGCTTCTTTGTCTTTTTCTCCCAGGAAATTGTAAACAACTTGAGGTCGGAGATGGTCTGTCACAGTCATGCCCAGCACTTACCATAGTGTCTGATGGTACCTAGCATACATTGGTTTCATTAAGTATTAGACGAGCGAATAAAAGGGATGCTTAAGTGTTAAGTGTTGCTGAGAAGTCAACCACGATAAATAAGTGCTGAAAAATATTGGCATTAGGGACAAGGCGGTTGTCGGTTACCTCTACAGCACTGGTTTCACCTGAAAGTGATGGTACGGAAATCAGAACAGTGGGAGATGAAAGCAGGAAGAGCACGTGTACACAGACCTTGAAAAGTGTAACTGTGAGGTGGAAACGGGGAGCAGTTAAGTGGACTAGGGTGAGGGTTTGTGATTCTGTGTTTCCTAAATGGAAAATACCTGAGCGTGTCTAAAGTTTCGTGGGAAGGATCTGTCAGGAGGGAGAGTTGAAGATATGGAAGAGGGAGGGGGGCACTGCTGACATGAGGTCCCAGGGGAAGGAGGAGGAAATGGGACTGGACCCCGAGCACAGTGAGAAGACACGAGGTTATAGCGTGCTCTCAGGAAGGTAAATGGACGGCATCATACGCAGAAGGAGCAGCATGAACCAGTGAAGGAGCTGGACCAGTAGTTCAAGTCTAGTCTGTGCAGGGCCTTGAAAGCCCCAGTCAGAAGTTCAGGCCCAGTCCCATAGGCCTGGAGAAGCCCACCCTTGGCCTTTCCCATCTTATGGATCATCACTTTGGCCAGCATTCCCAGGACTGGGATTACCAACAGTGTCCAAGGGTACGGGCGTTTCCATGGCTTCTGGGAGATGTACAGGCAGGGCCATTTGCATCCTCCCCACTCAGTGTGTGCTCAGGGTGTCGTGAGTCCAGTCACTTCCTCAGCCGCCCCAGGCTGCTGCTGTCAGGCTTGGTTCAACTCCCCAAGTGACCACTTTCCTGCTCGGAGCTATAGGTGGTGGTGAGTGAGGCCTCCTTTCGTTCCAGAGCCCAGATGCCGATCCAGCCTCCAAACAAAGACACAGAAGAGATGGAAGCAGAGGGTGATTCAGCCACCGAGATGAATGGGGAGGAAGAAGAGAGTGAGGAGGAACGGAGCGGCAGCCAGACGGAGTCAGAGGAGGAGAGCTCAGGTGAGCCGCGCACGCACGTGCACCCCAGTGCCCTCCCAGGCCTCGGCCGGCCCTGACTGGCCTCTTGTCCCAGAGATGGACGATGAGGACTACGAGCGGCGCCGCAGCGAGTGCGTCAATGAGATGCTGGACCTGGAGAAGCAGTTCTCGGAGCTAAAGGAGAAGTGAGCGTCGGGCACCCGGGGCTGGGTCTGCGGGCACCGGCAGTGAGGAGGCCGTGGGCCTGGGGCTGGGCAGGGGCGGCTGAGGCCGAGTGGGCGTGTCGTGGACCAGGCGCCCACGTGTGTGTTTGACGGATGAGCACATTTCGCCTCCCAGGTTGTTCAGGGAACGACTGAGTCAGCTGCGGGTGCGGCTGGAAGAAGTGGGGGCTGAGAGGGCACCCGAATACACAGAGCCCCTGGGGGGGCTGCAGCGGAGCCTCAAGATTCGCATTCAGGTGGCAGGTCTGTGGGCCCCAGTCCCCCCTCCCTGTTCCCCTACCAACCCATGGCTCTCTGTCCCCCTCTCTCATCCCTGCCTTGCCCATGCCCCTGCCCCCCTTTCTGGACACTGGGGTCCCTGGCCAAGCTGGACCTCCCATTCCCCTCCCTCCCTCTCAGGGATCTACAAGGGCTTCTGTCTGGACGTGATCAGGAATAAGTACGAATGTGAGCTGCAGGGAGCCAAACAGCACCTGGAGGTGACTGTGGCGGGCGCCTGGGGGAGGAGGGCTGCAGTGGCCTGCCCAGGCCTCCTAGCTGAGCTGCTCCCACTTCTTCCAGAGTGAGAAGCTGCTGCTCTATGACACCCTGCAGGGGGAGCTGCAGGAGCGGATCCAGAGGCTGGAGGAGGACCGCCAGAGCCTGGACATTAGCTCAGGTGAGGCATGGGCCGGCCGAGCACCCCGGCCCTGGGTCTGGCTCTGTCACCTCCCAGCCCCTGCCTGGACCTTAGCTTCCCTGCCTGCACAGGGGGCTAGCGAGAGGGATGGCTGTGGAGACAGAATGAAATCAGGCATGGCAAGAAGGGACTAGCCGGGGCCTGGCACAGTGGGGGCTCAGGAAGCGTGGGTGTCCCTGCCCTCCTGTGCACCTGCTCTCTTTCCAGAAGAGATGTCATTCTGACACTCCCGCACATACAGTAGCCACAGTCCCCTCCATGTTCATAGTGCCTGCCATCACATGGGGCCTCGGGAGGCAGGAATTGTCACCATCCCACCATCCCCTAAACAAATGAAGAAATCGGCTCACAGAGGTGTAGTGACCTCTTTCCCGGGTGGCACAGCTGCACAGTTGGGACCTAAACTCAGCTGCCAGCCCCAAACCCAAGGTTCTCCCTGCTGTCTGGGGAGGTAGTCGACGGGAAAGGGCTGGCCTGGCTCCTGTGAAGCCACAGGCTACAAGGGCGGGGTGTCCTGGGAGTGCCGGCACCTCAATCCTGGCTCTGGGGGCACAGAGTGGTGGGATGACAAACTGCACGCCAGAGGCAGCTCAAAGACCTGGGACTCCCTGCCGCCGAGCAAGAGGAAGAAGGCCCCCCTCGTTTCTGGTATCCTTCCACCCTCAGGGCCTGAGCCGGGCAGGACGGCGAGGTCGGCTCCAGACCTGGGGAAGGAGGTGGAGGGGCGTGGAAGACGGAGTCACATAGACACATTTATGGTCATTTGGCCTCATATGGCTATGACTGGGCAAATCTAGCTGTCAGATTTTTTTTTCGACAGCTGTGCGACCATGGAAAAATAGAAACATCCATTCAGTGGGTCCCTGTAACTTCCTGAGTGAAGTCTCCTCCGAGGCCCTCTGACTTTCCCACAGTGTCCGGGGCATGTCCCAGACCTTCCCACCCCTGTGCCTTTGCTCGCTTTCCACCCTCCTCTCGGAGCGCCTTCTGCCTGTCTGGGCCTGCTTGGTGCTCGTCTCGGGCACTGCCTCCCCTGTGAAGCCTCTCCTGGTCTTTCCCGCCGTGGCTGTGGCTTCTCTCAACTCTGCAGCCCTGTGGTCTGAACTAGGGTACTGCATCCCACTTGGGAGTGGCTGCCTCTGCCTCCACCTTAGGCATGAGCCTCTTCAGCTCATCCCTCTGGCCTAGCCCAGCACAGAACTGAACTGAATTCTCACTCTGCAACCCCCCATGTTCCTGCAGTAACCAGAACTCATGGCATTGGCATCCTGGTGATGGAAATCAGGTTCAGGGAGGGAGGGAGGAATCCGGACCACGTGGACTTGAGGGGTGAATGGGAGGGGAGGGCATGGGAGGGGAGGGCATGTACATCATGTACAGGCCACAGGATGGCAGAGGGGTTGGTCCCCAGAGGGGCACGTGAGACCAAAAGGTTTTCAGGATGGAAGAGATGAGTCTGTGTGGATTGGGGAAGGAGCCAGAAGAGAGACAAGAGGACAGAGAATTAGAAGGAGCAGAGTCCCTGAGTGGTTGGGGTGGGCCTTGGCCCACTGACCTTGAGACTGAGACATCAGGTACAGGGCACAGGATGGCAGAGGGGTTGGTCCCCAGAGGGGCACGTGAGACCAAAAGGTTTTCAGGATGGAAGAGATGAGTCTGTGTGGATTGGGGAAGGAGCCAGAAGAGAGACAAGAGGACAGAGAATTAGAAGGAGCAGAGTCCCTGAGTGGGTGGGGTGGGCCTTGGCCCACTGACCTTGAGACTGGAGAGAGGAGTCAACGCAGGGGTGAGGCTCGGCGCCCCCTGCCCCTGTCAGGGAAACAGGCCATAGCCACACATACCTCCCAGAGAACCTGGGGACCAAGAGGTGGGAGATGGAGCCCGAGCTCGAACCCACGTCTTCAGTTCCCTTCCCCCCGTCCATGGCACCACCTCCCAAGAGTGTTAGAGCTCCCGGGCCGTCACCTGCCCCCTCCACTGGGCTTCCTGCTTCCTTGACGCATGTTGCAGGCCCTTACATCGTATACATGCTGCAGGAGATCGACATCCTAGAGGACTGGACCGCTATCAAAAAGGTGGGTCTGGTGCTGCCTGCTGTCCCCACAGTCTCAGGGTAGGGGCTGGCAGTGCAGGTCCCGCCCCAGGCAGCAGCTTCGGTCTCTGCAGGCTGCACGTGGGAGCTTTCTGAGGACCTGGCAGCGCTCTGCCGTGCCCCTGCCTTCAGCCCAGGCTCCCTGGCATCGCTGCCCGCGCACAGCCTCCTTTTGCCCACGGCTGCCCTGGAGGAGGGAACTTCTAGTCTTTCTGCTCCTTTCTTGCTCTAGGGCAGGCGTCGAGAGGCTGGGAGAAAGGGAGGGGAAGTGACTGGGCTGGCCGGGCCTCCGACAGGAGGCCACATCTGGGCTTCGTCTAGAAAGTGTCTCATGCTGCCCACCCCTCTTGGCACAGCACTAGCCCAGCGGCCCTCGCCCCAGGGAGGCTGACATGGAAGGGGGCTTGCCAAGTGGGAGGCGGGCTCTCAGGGGGCTTTTTCTTCTCTCCTACCCAGGCTAGGGCAGCTGTGTCCCCACAGAAGAGAAAATCTGATGGTAAGAACCACGGGTTCTTCCACCTCCCATCACCCCCCCAGCCCGGCCTGCAGGAAAGGAGCCCGGAGAGAGGTGGCAGCCATGTCGGATCAGCGGCCCGAGAGAGACTGGGTGGGGAGAGCCCTGTGGGAGTTTGGGGAGCAGGAGCCAGAGTCGGGGTAGGGAAGCTCTAAGTTGATGGTTGATGGGTCTAGGGACAACTACCTGCCAGGATTGGTAAGGGAGGGCTGGAATACTAAGCCCCAGCAGCTGGGGGGCCCTAGTGGACCCAGAATGCTGGTGGATTCACTGATGAGGGCTACGGAGCTGTCCTGGGCCAGACCAAGTCCACTCCTCAGTCCCCCGTGTGAAGTGGCTGCCCACTTCTTGTTTGGGCTCCCTCTCACCTGCAGTGACTTTCCCTTTCCCACATACCCCCAGGACCGTGACCCTGCCCCTCGGAGCAACTGGCACCAAGCCCAGGATTTGCATTTTCCTGCTGCAAAAAGGCAGACTGACAAGCCCCTCAGGGTCTGCCCAGCCGGCTCTCCCGTGCTGCTGCTGGGCGCCGCCCTCCAGCCATCACTGGCCTGGACGCCTCCTCTGCTCCTCCTTGGGGCCTGTACAGCTGTGGCCCGGAGCTGCCCTCGCCAGGCCAGAGTCCATCCCAAACTAGCCCCCTACCTTCCCCTCCCCAAGGTCAACCTCCTCAGTCCCCTCCCTGACAAGACACCGCTTGTCTTAAGCCAGAGCACATCCTTCCCGTCGACCTTCCCAGTCACTGAGCCAGTGAGTTGGGCCCTGCTTCATGGGAATTCTGAGCCAGAAAGTATATTTTGGAGGCCTGGCTGGCTGGCCGGCTGTTGCCAGCGGTGAGAAGCCAGGCTTCCCAGATCTTCTCAAGGCCGTCCTTGGTGCCTGACTCCCAGATTTTGGGGACTGGAATTAAAACCTTTCTTGGGACCCTGGCGTGACCGCATGTGTCTGATTTACCTTGCAAGGGAATCGGGGCTCCTGTGGGGAGTGTCTGAGACAAGCAGTCTTTTCTGGGGTCCCTGGTACCTCTTATTACCCAGCAGGAGCTTACCCACCCTGACTTGCGGTATAGGCTGGAGAAGCGGGGGCCTCTTCTACCATCACCACCCCTAGAGGTGGGGGGCTGGGCCCTGGACTACCTGCTACTGGCGAACAAAGTCAGAAGCAACATGTGGCACAGGCAAAACACGTGGCCTCAGATGGGGAAGGGGGCTGGGTGCTCAGTGCTTGGAGACTGGGTCATGTCTGCACCTGCCCCAGTTGCTTGGCAGATTGGCAAGGCAGGCTGACAGGGCCTGTGTGCGTGGGAGGCAGCCAGCAGCAGTGCCATGTGCTGACACCTCACAGCCAGACTCCCCCCCTGTTTAGTGCTGAGTGTTAGAACCACCCCCAGAACCTCAGTTAAGCAAAGGGGTTAGTTTCCATGGAGACACAACATCCTTTCTCCATGGCAACCTGAAATCCCAAAATCCAAGTTAAGCTCGGGAATGAGTCATCTGCAACCAGTAGGGGGCACTCTCTCAAGGCTGACCCCAAGGCCTGGACAGGTGAGCAACTGATTCTAGACTCAAAGGTGCCCTGAGGGTGAGGCTTGGACCTGTGGGAGGAGGCGGGCCCTGTTTAACCCTTTCCCTCCCACCTGTGTGGTTCGGGGCCGCTGGCAAGGCTGCGGGAAGCTCCCTGTGGAGGTGGCAGCCCCACAGCTGGGGTCCTTGGGGTGCCACTTGCATGAGGAGGATCCCTGCCCCCACCCCAAGGCTGGGCCTAGAACAGAGGAAGCGGGTACTGCCCAGGCTGAGTGGACACACAAGAGTTAACTGGCGGGGTGTGACAGGGCGCACCGCCCTCAGGAAGTGTTACTCACCGCCGGGAATGTGAGTGCTCTTGCCTTGGGGGCTGGATCGTCTTCCCGAGTCCTGGGAGAAACCAAAGGAGCTCCCCGCCATGGAAACCCCTGGGGAGCCAGGAGCGGGCCCTCTCGGAGCCTCCACTCCATCCAACTTCGCACCTGGGCACCTGCAGAGAGAAAAGTTGGTGAAGTTGGAAGGGCAGCCCCACGGGGCGGGGAGGGACGGCCGAGCAGGGTCTGTCCTAGGGCAGAGGAGGGAGTAGGGGTTGGGCAAGGGTCCCAGCCCCTGGCTCCCTGCTCAGGTCTGGTGCCTGTCCCCAGGCCAGCTCAGGACCCGCTGTACGACGTGCCCGATGCCGGCGGGGGGCAGACAGGTGGGCCCCAGCAGCCGGGGCGCGCCGTGAGCCTGCGGGAGCGCCTGCTGCTCACGCGGCCTGTGTGGCTGCAGCTGCGGGCCAACGCCGCGGCTGCACTGCACGTGCTGAGGACCGAGCCCCCGGGGGTGAGTCTTGGCCCGAGCCCCTGGGACTGGCCCTCAGTGGGTGAGAGGGAGAGGGGCTGGACCTGGGCCTCCCACCCTGTCCGTTCGCAGACATTCCTGGTGCGGAAATCTAACACTCGCCAGTGCCAAGCTCTGTGCGTGCGGCTCCCCCAGGCCAGCGGCCCCTCCTTCGTCTCCAGCCACTACATCCAGGAAAGCCCTGGGGGTGAGAGAGCCTGGCCTGGAGGGAAGGGGCTGGAAGCCGTCAGGTCGGGGCCCAGAGAGATTCCCCAGAGAACGAGCTCACTTCCCCTCTCTCAGGCGTCTCCTTGGAGGGATCTGAGCTCGTCTTCCCGGACCTGGTCCAGCTCATCTGCGCCTACTGCCACACCCGGTGAGCCTGCCCAGAGGCGCCTGCTGTCTGGTGGGACACCCTGCCCCACCCCCATCCCTGCAGCCACTCTCAGCCCCGAAGCCGCGAGCATCCCTCACCCCTAACTTTCTGGCCCTCTCTCTGGCCTCAGGGACATCCTCCTCCTCCAGCTTCAGCTCCCCAGAGCCATCCGCCAGGCAGCCACCCATAAGGAGCTAGAAGCCATCTCCCATCTGGGCATCGGTAAGGGCTCCCCTGCCACCCACGGCACAAAAGGACAAGCTGAGGCCAAGGGGGAAAGGGCAGGCCCTTGTGCACACAGTCAGCCTGCGCCTTGCCCTTGGTTGGCCATCCTCCCTGAATCCCCCTGAGGCCCCAGTTGGTTTCTCTTCTCTAGAGTTCTGGAGCTCCTCCCTCAACACCAAGGCTCTGCCCGGCCCGTCTGAAGGCCCGCTGCTGCCCCGGCTGAAGCCCCGGTCCCCACAAGAACTGGACCAGGGCACCGGAGCCGCCCTGTGCTTCTTCAACCCCCTGTTCCCAGGGGATCTGGGCCCCACCAAGCGGGAGAAATTCAAGAGGAGTTTCAAAGTGCGCGTGTCCACAGAGACCTCCAGCCCCCTGTCTCCACCCGCCGGGCCTCCTCCCCCTGTGCCCGTGCTGCCAGGGGCAACCCCCAACCAGACAGAAAGGTCGGCCCCACGCCAGCTGCTGCGGAGGGAGAGCTCAGTGGGGTACCGTGTGCCAGGGGGCTCCAGTCCCAGCCTCCCGCCCCTGCCCTCCCTCCAGGAGGTGGACTGCGGCTCCCCCAGCAGCTCGGAGGAGGAGGGGACGCAGGGGCCCCAGGGGAGTCCCGCGACCTCACCCCGCCTGGGCCACAAGCGGCCTTTGCTTCGGTCCATGAGCGCTGCCTTCTGCTCCCTGCTGGCACCCGAGCGACAGGTGGGCCGGGCAGCCGCAGCGCTGATGCAGGACCGCCACTCGGCAGTGGGCCAGCTCGTGCAGGATCTCCTGACCCAGGTGCGAGCCGGCCCCGAACCCCAGGAGCTGCAGGGTGTCCGTGAGGCACTGAACCGGGCCCGGGCCATGCTGAGTGCAGAGCTGGGCCCTGAGAAGCTGCTGCCGCCTGACAGACTGGGTGAGACTCCAGCACAGGCCTCTGCTGGTTCAGCCCTGTCTCCTAGTCCCGGCTCGTACCCCCTCCTCCCTCCTCCTCTCTCTGGTCCTGTCCACAGTGCCAGACAGTCTCTCTGGTCACACCACCCTTCAAGTGAACCCCATCCCCCACCCAACCCCCGCCTCTTGCCTCACCAAGTTTCCTCCTCCTTTTCATCCCTCTCCTTCCCTGACTGTGCCCCTTCTCCTTGGGACTCTGCCCCGACTCCTCCTTGGTTCCCCTGACCTGCCTGCTTCTGCTCTGCAGAACGTGTCCTGGAGAAGTCGCTGCATCACTCGGTGCTCAAGCCCCTCCGGCCCATCCTGGTGGCCCGCCTGCGACGCCGGCTTTCTGCTGATGGCTCCCTGGGACGCCTGGCCGAAGGCCTCCGCCTGGCCCGAGCCCAAGGTCCTGGAGCCTTCGGATCCCACCTGATCCTGCCCTCCCCGGTAGAGATGGAGCAGGTGCGCCAGAAGTTGCTGCAGCTGCTCCACAGCTACTCACCCAGCGCCCAGGTCAAGCGACTGCTGCAGGCCTGCAAGCTGCTCTACACAGCTCTGAGGAGCCACTTGGGTACGCCCCGTCCCGCCACCCGCCAGTGGCTCCCCGCCAGCAGAGGCAGGCCTCCTGGGCAGAGATTCCAGGAAAGGCCCAGCAGGGGAAGAGATGGATCCCACCCTCCCATCTCACAGATGGTGAAACTGAGGCCCAGATTGTAGAGCCTCCTCTCCCCAGCCCCTGCTCGTGGTTGTAATAGGGACCACCTTACCCAAGGCCTGGCAGGTGGAGGGAGGGTCACTGTCTAAGACAAGGAGTGGACTCTGACCTGGGGCTCCAGAGGAGCCTGAAACTTCCTTTTCTACCCCCCGCAGGGGAGGGTGCGGGCGCCGACGAGTTCCTCCCGCTGCTGAGCCTGGTCCTGGCCCAGTGCGACCTTCCTGAGCTGCTGCTGGAGGCCGAGTACATGTCAGAGCTGCTGGAGCCCACCCTGCTCACTGGAGAGGGTGAGTGACCCCACATACATGCCACCTCCCTGCCTGGATGGGGCCCGCATGGCCCCGAGTAAGCAGGGGAGGGGAGAGGGAGCAGGTCACCCACCCCCAGCCTGAGCTGCATCCTTCCCCTTGTGTCCCAGGTGGCTACTACCTCACCAGCCTCTCTGCCAGCCTGGCCCTGCTAAGCGGCCTGGGCCAGGCCCGCACCCTGCCCCTGAGCCCGTCCCAGGAGCTACAGCGCTCCCTCAGCCTCTGGGAGCAGCGTCGCCTGCCCGCCACCCACAGCTTCCAGGTAACGGGGCCTCCGCGCCATCCCCCAAATCGAGATCCAGCAGGGGAAAGGCCGGTCCTGCAATAGGAACAGTGCCCCGGGCAGAACAAACAGCAAAGCCAGCCCTTCTACAGCGAGTGCGTTCCACATGCCGGCCACGTGCTCAGTGCTCTAGAGCTTTAGCCCTGAAGAGGGCCATCGTCACCCCCATTTTACAGATGAGGAAACTGAGACATGGCATCGAGAGGGAAAGGGACACAGGAGGCAGTCTCAAGCCTTAAATCCTGGCTTCCAGCCCCCCGCTGGGGGTCTGCCCTCCCCTGGACTCAGGGGCTTCCAGCCCATGCTCCCCTCACCCTCCCAGACACCATCTTCTCTCCATCGAGTCAGGGGAGCCTCCTAGCCTCGATCGAGAGCCCAGACTTTGTAGTCAGACCCCGGGTTTAAATCCTGGCTCTGCTACTTTGTGGTCGTAGGAGCCTGGGTACGTGAGGTAACCTCTTCGTGCCTCAATTTTCTTATCGATAAAATGGGATGATAGTACCTCCCTCGGGGGCTGATGAGAGGATTAATGGAGGACCAGCGTTTAGGGCACGGAGTTAGCTCTAAGCAGGCTTGTCAGGCCACAGAGCCCTGCGAGGCCATCCTTGCAGCCTGCGGTGTGACCCCCCAGCCCAGGCACATCTCTCCCTTCCTCAAGGACCCCTTGGAGCTCGCCCTGTCCAAAAAGCTTTTCCCAGTTGGTCCTACCACTGGATTTATACCACCCGCCCTTGTCTTAGCAGAGCCCAAATGGGGACCTACAGCTTTGCAGGCAGATATGTAGCAGGCAGGGTCGAGTCCTTGTTTTTGCTTCTCCTCCTGCACAGCACCTCCTCCGAGTAGCCTATCAGGACCCCAGCAGTGGCTGCACCTCCAAGACCCTGGCCGTGCCCCCAGGGGCCTCAGTTGCCACCCTGAACCAGCTCTGTGCCACCAAGTTCCGAGTGACCCAGCCGGAAGCTTTCGGCCTCTTCCTATACAAGGAGCAGGGCTACCACCGCCTGCCCCCTGGGGCTCTGGCCCACAGGCTTCCCACAACCGGATACCTCGTCTACCGCCGCCAGGCAGAGCGGTCCGAGACACAGGGGGCCTCACTTGAGGCTGCAGCAGAGGACAGCAGCAGGGGGCCAGAGGCAGGGGGCAGGGAGGAGGAGAAAGGGGGCCAGGGAAATGGGGACACCGAGGTCAAAGCCAGTCCCGGGGACAGCAGAGGAGAGTCGGAGACAACTGCCGAGTGGGACGAGGGCCAGGCCAGGGGGGGCCCTGCTCAGCCAGGGGTGCCAGAGGCTGAGGGAAGCCGGGCAGCCGAGGAGTAGCTGGAAGTGGCCGGAAGGATCATTTGGGGCTGAAAACTCTGAACCTGCTGAGAAGGCCTTTTAGAGCCATTGCCCCACTGACCAAGGCCACAGCCCCCTTAGGCTTCCCTGTCCCTGGCTATTCTTGTGTCTGCTACCACCGCCGTCTGATGCTTACTACCACCGCCGCCCTCCCACCCCCACCAGCCCCACACTTGCTGGGGGAGTACCTGGACTGGCTGCATCTGGGGCAGTAAAGTTCGGGGTTTGGGAGACCCTAGACCAGGGGCCTAAGGCTCTTTGCCTCTCATCCTCCCCCAGCTGGAGGCCAGTCGGCCTGTAGTGAGTGGTGAGCACATCCAACCTCTGGCAGTGGGGGAGGGGCACAGCCCCTGGGAGGGCCACTGCCCAGACAGCCCCCTCCAGGCTGGGGGCTTCAAGGCCCTGAAAGGCTCCACCCACTCCTGGGTGTCTGGAGCATTCAGGGCAGCAGCACCTCAGCACCCAGTACTGCTCCAGACCGCCTGGAGGACTAGCACCTCCAAACCTCAGTTTCCTCATCTGTAAGTGGGGTGCACTGCCACGCTGTCTTCTCCCAGAAGTTTTCCAGGGGCCAAAATGGATGGTTTTGCTGCAACGCAGGGTTCAGACTAGTGGAAAGGGGAGGGGAGAAGGGGGTGTTAGCATTGCCCCCCACCCTCCAAGGGTTGTTCTCTGCACTTGCCGAAGGGAGTGTCCTCCAGTCAGCCCAGGGGACATCCTGAAGATCAAGCCCAGCCAGAGGAGCACCCGAGTTCCAGTCTTTCCCCAAGATGAGAAGTCCTCCCAGGGGAACTGGACAGGGAGACAGGCTTCCAAAACAGAAACCATTTCTTCTGCTCTTAGCTCTTCCGGACCTCCTGAGTGTTTTACGTGGAGGCCACGCTTATTACCCACTGAGGTTCAAGAAAGTGACTCCTACGATATCACACAGCATGCCATTATGGGTTGCCCCACCCTAACCAGGCCATCAAGTTCCAGCTAGGTGCTCTCATCTAAGCCACCAACAAACTAATCCTCAGGGCCCAGCAGAGCAGACCGCAAATCCGAGCAAAGAAAGTGTCAGCAATGACCACTAGGGGGCGTGCGTGGTCCAGGAAGCCGTGGAGTGGGTGACGCCGATGGGCGAGGGAATCCAGGGCCTCAGCAGCATAGGTGGTCGTGGGCTTTGCAGTCTTGCAGCCACCCGGCAACCTCAGGACACAGCAGGGGCCCAGGCTGCCGGTCCTGAGCTCCCTTGGAGTCAGGGGTCTGGGCAGCGGCAGCCTGGCAGGGATTATTCTGGGAAAGAACTGTCCGCGGTGGAAGGAGGACCTCAGCTAGTCTCTGACGAGGTCCCTCAGGCGCTGCACACTAAGGGACATCAGCCCGCATGTCAGACAGGCTTCACAGATGCAAGGTGGAAGTCCTGGATGTTGGCATTTCAGACAAACCAAAAGCCCTGTGCAGGGCTTCCAAATTTCTCCCTAGGCCACCGGCGGCGCTTCCCTCCCTATTCCCCCCGCCCCAGCTTCTCGCTGGCACAAAGTCTCCCCTTCGCTCTTTTGTATGCCCTCCCTCCCTATCCCACGGCCTTGCTCGGTGCTGGGCACTCTGCAGGCACTCAATAAATGCTGTCCACTGACTGGAGTTTGATAACTAAGAGTGAAGGGCAGTGAGGTGGGAAGCTGGGAGGTTAGGGGAGGGCCGGGTTCTGGGAACCAAATACAGGATGTTTTAAGTTCTTTCTCAGAGGAAGGACCTGGAATGGTTGCAGGGGGTGCTCCGACAACCCCAGGGCCGGATGTGGAACAGGTCTCAGGGAAAGAAGGATTGGCGGAGGCTTCTGGGCTGGGGGCCTCTGCAGGCCCCTCTCACCCCCTCCCCATGCTGAGTCCTAATTCCTGGCTCTGGGAATTTAATGTCCGTAGCAGTGGCTCAGCAGAGCACCGCCGAGCCCTGCCTGCTGCCTGAGTCTTTTGGTTTATCTTCTCGAGAGATTCTGATTGGTCAGGGGTCCAGGCCAGGTAAGTTGGCATGACCAAGGGTCATGATACAGGAATTGGGGCTCCAGGCAGGACAGGCAATGATAGACCAGTCTAAGGCTGGTCTTATTATCCCCATTTTACAGGAGAGGAAACTGAGTCTTGCTCAGGGAAAGTGGCTCGTTACACAGGGCGAAGGGCTCGGATCCCAGGTTCTGTGGAGCTTCTGGTCTGCAGTCCTCCAAAACAAAAGGACTAGTTCTTCATCCACTCAGTAATAATCTATCAATTGTTCTTCTGGACCAAGCACCAAGCAAACACAGCCCTGGCCACAGGGAAATAGATGTGGTCTGGGCAGTAGCTGAGAGCCTACTGTGCTGGGACTCTGTGCTGTTCCCTCCCCCATCTCAGCCTCTCACCTTTGGCCTCTGGAAGAGGAAGTCAAGGCTCTGCGAGGCGCCAGGCTTGTCCAGCATCCCCTGCTGCAGGACAGCGCTGGAACCCGGACAGTCGGATCCGTTGAGGAGCACCAAGTCATTTCCTCGCTTGGAAATGCCGCACTTATCACCTCCAGAATCACCATAGTTCCCTATGTGAGTTTGTTTATTGTCTGTCTTCACCACGAGACGGCCAGAGCCAAGTTGGCCTTGTTCCCCGCTAAATCTCGGGGGCCTAGAACAATGCCTGGCCCGGAATTGGCACTTAGTAAAATACATGTGGAATGATTGATTCGGGAAGACTCACCCTGAACAGTTCCTCGGAGTTCCTGAGGCGCAGGCGGTGCATTCTCCATCGCTGCCGCCAGGGGGCGAGCATGTCCGTTCCCAGTCACACCCCAGGTTGCCTCCCACCTGAGGCCACTCAGAGACCCAGGGCACTCAGAAGACCAGAGACAGGCCTGGTGCCAGGAAGGAAGAAGCCCTGCAGGGAGGCCCAGGAATCGTCCTGCCAACAGGGATCCTGAGGACAGAGGTCAGGAAAGGACTGAAGAAGAGGTCACCTACTGCCCAGGGCTTTGCCGGCCAGGCAGGCCCCAGAGTCAGGGCCTGTGGCCGGCCTGAGAGGGGACCCTGTGGTGGGTGGGCAGAAAGGCAGTCATTGAGACCGGCAACTACACCCTGACCCACCTTCAACACAGAGCCGTTAACACCCTGCCACGGCTTTGTGGCTGCTGTTCACACGCAGACACACCCCGACTCATTTGCAGAGTGTGTGACATTCGCCTGCCACAGTCATGAACAGCAACACCTGGGCACCCCCAGCCTTAACAGGAACACGGAATGTTAGGAACAATTTGACACTGTTAACCATTCCTGCCCTGCAGCACGGGACACAGTGACACACACAGACCCCTCCTCCGATCCACACCCTGACAGACATCCTGAGAGCTGCAAACTCAGAGATAATCCCGCAACACCCTCCCTCTCAGGTTCAGAATGTGACTCCCCGACATACACGCACAAGGGGACAGGCCGACAGAGGCTACACAGGTCACCTACCCGAGCAGGGCTGCTGCTGACACTCCCGAGTCCCCCACTCAGACAAGGCACACAGGCTTCTTCCTTCCAACTCTGCACAGGAAATGCAGACACACACATACACACACACTCAGAGACACACTCAGAGATACACACAGACACGGACACACACACAGAAAACAACACACATATACTTTGTGTACTTTTGATCATGCACAAGACATCCAAGCCCTTCTGTCTAATCTCACTCCCAGCCCTGGCCTATCTCTGCCACCACTCAGCCCCCCTGCCCCATGGTGGACCCTAGTGGGGGTTATGAGCTGCTGAAAAGACCCCAATAGGGGGGTGTGGTGACCCCACTGGCCAGGCAGGAGGCAGAAGCCGGCAGCGCTGGGTGGGGAGGCCTGAGCTCATCAGATTCCAGCCTGAGTGATTCACGGGAAGCGCCTGGGGACGATCTGGGGGTGGGGATGGGGGCACTGGCCCAGGGACTGGGGCTTTGGGGGTCTGGGTGGGCTTCAGACCAGACGGTCTTGGGTCCAGAGCAAGTCTCTAGTCTGGGAGGGGGGGCATCTTGGGGGGTGGCTCAGCCTGAAGGGGTGTCTGCTGGGCCTGGCTCCTGGGAGGGGCTTAGGACACAGAACAGAGCCCCAGGATGAGACAATCGGCCCCTCCCACCCAGAGCCTGGGCCCCTGACCCCACTTCTTCCTAGTCACAGCAGCTGGGTGTCTTTAGCAGAGGTTAGGCCAAGGGTGGGGGTAGGGGTTAGGCCAAGGGCGGGGGCAGGGGTGGGGTGACCTTCATGGTCATCTTGGCCCCTCAGGCCCTCAGGCAGGCAGCCCGAGTAGAACCCAGAGGCCCTGAGGTTCTGGACCTCCTCCCCTGTCAGGCTGACAGATCCTAGACCCCCTCTGCCCTGCCAGGCGAGGCTCCCGCCAGAAAGCCGAGAATTCAGGGCTGTCCCAGCATCAGGAATGTTTTCCCACAGAGACAGAGCCCTCTGTTCCTGCCACCAGGCTGATGCTCAGAGGACCTAGCTTCTCCTGCAGGGTGACAGGAAGAAAGGATGGGGCTGGGGGCAGAACAGGGGCACAGGAAGTGCCTTTCTTGGAACTCAGCACCAAAATAGCCTGTTCGAGCTCTACTCTAGGTCTCAGTGTCCCTAGGAGGAGGTATGTGTCACCAAGGAGACCTTCCCCAGGGAGGGGCTTGAGCTGACCTTAGTCTGGCTTTTGCCCGTCACCCTCCCACCCCCACCAGCCCCCACCAGCCCTGCCTCAGGCTCTGCTGCACTTTGAAGTCCTAACGTAAATATCATGTCTGCTCCGGTTCCCCTTCCCGGCCAGTCACAGCCCCCAGACCTGGCTCCCACCCCAGCCACCCTGGGGGTGCATGCCGGAGGAGAGGAGGGAGGCCTGGACCACCCAGGGAAGGTATGGAGCCAGAGACCCTGGAGCAGGATCAAGGAGACAGAGTGGGAAAGAA
>NW_006435764.1:5028261-5033635 GCF_000325575.1 Pteropus alecto
TGGAGAGGAAATACGGGGAAGTGGGCAGAGCCTGGGGAGACAGACCCCAGAAACCAATAAAGTGACCGTCTTTGGGACAGGAGAGGAGAGAGATGCAGAGACAGACAGGAGGCCTGACGCAGACAGAGAGGAACAAGGAGGAAAAGACTCTGCAGTCGGAGAGAGGGACAGTGAGACACGAGAGATCCCTGGGGACAGCGAGGGGGCAGGAAGAGAAGGGGAAAGTTCCAGGGGTGCGGGCGGAGATGGGGCGGGGGCTGGGTAGCAGTGGGAAGGACATGGTGGGAAGAGAAAGGTCCCTGGCAGGGGGCCGCCCATCCTTGTTTGCCTGGGGCTGAGGGGCTTCCTGGGACACGGAACTTGCAGTGCTGACACCACAAAAGTCCTCAGCAAACTGGGCCACATTGGTCACCCTAGGTGGCAGGCCTCTGCCAGACACCACAGGGACCTTGGCGCCCACTCCCAGAGGTACCCGTCTCCCAGACGGGGAAGCTGTGGCTTGAGAGGGGCCAGCTGGGTCTTCGCCGAGGTTCGCAGTAAGGCCAGAGCAGGGCCAGCTTCGTGGCGCCTCCATGCGGCCTCGTAGCCAGAGGACACTGGAAAAAGGACAGGAACAGTGGGGACCAGGAGAGCCTCTGTCTAGGCCCAGGGTCCTCAGATTCAGGAGAGTCCTTGCTCTGCCTCTACCTGCCCTGTGACCAGGCACAAGCCTTGTCCTTCTGCGGGAGTGTACGCCGAGGGGGGGCTCTGGGCCCTTCGAGCTCTAACAGGGGTGCCAGGACTCGCTTCCTATGGGCAGATGTGGCCAGATGTTCAGGCCAGGCACCTGCCAGGAGGCGATCGGGGCCCCAGCTGGGCCCAGGCTGGGCGATCTGAGGGAGCCATATGCTTCTCCCCTCACAGCTGTGGGCACAGATGTGGGCCCCAAGGGACACGCGCACCGCCCAGCTGTGCATACACTCGCATGCACGTGGTCACCTGATACCCGGGCACACCCATGAACACACACGGTCTCTCTCGGTGGCAAAGACACCCCCAGCCCCTCCGGCTGCCAGAACCCTTTAACCCCCCAGGGGCTGAGCCTAGACAATCCCCTTCGTCCTGGGCTCTGCCTTCCCCAGCCCGTCTCTCCCACCCTGTCCAGTCTTTGCACACCCCGCTTCTCACGGGGTTCACCCATTGGGAAGCACACGGGGTACGACCCCAGCATGCGGGGAGGAGGAGGAGGCTGGAATAGCTCCCCTCCCTCCCAGACTCCCTTCTCTCCCCACTCCTGCCCTGGGACCTCTCCCACCTCCTCTCCAGGGCGCCTACCCCAAGCCAGGCGTCTCCCGCCCACCCGTCGGCTGGGGTGGTTTGGGAAGAATTTAGAAATGGAGGGAGGGAGGGAGGGGGATGGGGACAAAAGAAAAAAGGAGGAAAGGAGGTGATTTGTACACAAAGCAATGTGCTGGCTCAGCAGCAGGCGTGCCAACGCTCTCTAGGATGCCTGCCCAGGGGGCGCCCCCTAATCACACCCGATCCCCCCATCCCGGTTGTTCCACTGGGCCCTCTTCAGCCCAGTTCCTCTGCAAGCCGCCTTCGCTCCCACCCCTGGGCGCCCACACGCTGCATCCAGAAACTACCGTTCGGCTTGTCCCAGTAGCTGGGAGACGAGGCTCCTTCTGGGGAGGGGGCTTCCGTTTTCATGCCCCTCTTGAGGGGAGCTCTCCCCATAAGGGCCAAGATCAGAGCAGGGAACCTCAGGCTTCTGACCCCCTATGGGAGCTGAGCCTGGCATCCGGAGCTGTCCCCACCCCAGCCAGGGAGACATATTGGCCTCAGGCCCCAAAAGAGAAAACAAGCTGTGTGGTGAGCGTCACATACGATCCCTGCCAGTGGCCCAGGCTGTCCTCCTCTCCTGGGCCGCATTCCTACAGACCCACAGAGTTACGTTCTGAGATGCCATCCGTCATGGCGGTGGCTAGTTATGAATTAGCACTTCCGCTTGAATCCCCGTATCCAGCCACGCATGTAAACATCTTCTCATCCACGCACCCATCCACCTAGCCATCTATCCATCCAACGGTTCATTCATTCCTATATCCATCCAACTATCTATCTGTCTGCCACCCATCCATTCATTACTCATTCTTACCTAACTATTCTTCCATCCATCCATCCATCCATCCATCCATCCATCCATCCATCCACCCACCCATTCCCTCGCTTAACCACCCTTCCATACATCCATGCTTCCACCCATATATCTATCTACCCATCCTCCAAGCATTTACTGCATCAGTTAGCATCTTCTCTCTGTGCTATAGGGGAATCAAAATGAGTCAGGCTGAACAGGACCACAGGAAGGTAAGACCACAACCAGACTCTCTCTACCCTCTCACCCCCAGATCCTGGATGCTATGCCCACTGCTTCCCCCATCCCAACTAGGGCAGAAAGTTCTTAGGCTGCTTCAACCTTACCTCTCCCATCCTGGATGGGGGGCAGGTGAGTGCTAGGCACCCACCCAAACTGAGCCCCCAGGTGTGTCTCCAAATCTCATTCTCTACCTACCAAACCCTTCGCTGTGTTGGGGTTAGGTGTGCCCCACCCCACCTCAACCCCTCCTCCAGCTTCCCTCCACTTGAACAGGCCCAGTCAGACCATCTGGAATTTGGCCTTTGACCCTCCTCCTCCTGCTTCCCTTGCCCAACCCCCAACCCCTCACCCCCACTGAAACTGGAGTCCTGACCTCTGATCTGACATGCCCACTAGCCAGACGGCCTACAGCCTCCCCTCAGACGCCCCAGCACTGGCCACTGCCCGGATCATGACTGGGCCCACCACACCCTTGGACCAGGCTCTGGCCCGCCCCTGAGGAAGCTCCAGAGGCTGCCTCCCCCAGCCTGGCCTGCCTCGCTGCCCGGCTCTCCGGCCAGCTCACTCCTTTCTCCCAGACGATTGCAACAACCTCTAACTGGTCCCTGGCCTCCTGTCCCCGCTCCACCCACCACGCACCAGCCACAGGGGTCTCTCGTCATGCCCCTTCCCCTTGGTCCCCTTTTAGCCAGCCTCTCCCCTCCCCACGGTCCCTCTAGATGTCTGCCATTCCGGGCCCAGTGGAGTCCTTTTTAGTCTCCAAACACGTCTCGAGCTCTCACATCTCCGTCCCTTTTGTCTAGGCTGTGCCTTCTTCCTGTTCTGCCTTCCTCCTGTCCTCACTGATTGAAGTCACACCCAACTCTCAGACTGTGCTCGAATGACTCCTCAGAGCACCACACCAAAAAGAGAACTGGAGTAAGAGTCAAGGGGCCTTCGTCCCAGCCCTGCCGCTGACTCACTCTGAGACTCCCTGGGCCTCGGTCTCCCCATTTGCAAAAAGGCTTGCTGATTTCCAAGGATCTCCCAGTTCTAAGAACGTCTGACTTCTAGGGAGATCCAGGTTAGCACGGGGAGTAAGCAGGCTTTGGCCGCAGGCAGAATCCCAGCTTCCCCCTCTGCCCCCCGCCACCTCCGTATCACCCCGAGCCAGGTTCTTGACTTAGCTGAGTCTCATTCATTCATTCACTTGACAAACACCCATTAGCAGCATCTATGGGCTGGGAGCTTTCCAGACTCTGGGGATACAACAGGGAATAAGACAATGACCTCGCCCTCATGGAACTCACCGTCTCCCAGGGCAAGAATCCTCCACTGGGGGAATGTCACCCCCAGGGGACATGACAGTTGACAATGTCTGGAGACATTTTTGATTGTCCCAACTGAAAGGATGCTACTGGCATCAAGGTAGAAGCCAGGGATGCTGCTAAACTTTACAGAGCACAGCACAGTCCCTATAGGAAATAATTACCCAGCTCTAAATATCAGTAATGCTAAGGTTGAGAAACCCTGGCTATTGGGGGTTCCACGGCAGATAGCGGTAAGTGCAAAGGGGAGAAAAGGAACAAGACTAGGGAGCCAGGGAGGCCCAGGGGGTAGGGGAGGGGCGTGGTCAAGGACTGAGGGCTTGAGCTGAGGCCTGTAGAAAGCGAAGAGGGGGAGCATTCAGATATTGCCCGGAGAGTATTCCAGCTGGGGGAACAGCCCAGGCAAAGGTGCTGAGGTAGACATAGGCCTGGTGAGTTCCAGGAACAGCCAGGAGGCCAGAGGGAGTGAGGGAGAGGGTTTGGGGGCTGATCCCATAAGCCTGGAGGCCGTGGTGAGAACGTTGGCCTTTCCTCTGAGTGAGATGGGGGCCTCCACGGTTCTGAGCAGCGGAATAACTGGATCTGGCTGGATCTAACTTGGGTTTTAAAAGGATCCCTCTAGTAGAAGGGAGAGAGCAAAAGAGAGACCAGAGGTGAGGCTGTCGCAAGCATCTGGATGGAAGATGATGGTGGTGGGGGCCGGAGGTAGGTGGCAAACAAGGTGGGGAGAAGTAGTCAGATTCTGGATCCGTTTTGAAGGTGAAGCCGACAGGATCTGCCGAGAGACTGGACGTGGGATGTGGGAGAAAGAGCAGTCAAGGATGATTTCAAGGCTCTGGGTCTGAGCCAACAGAAGGCTGAACTGCCCGTATCAACTTTCCTCTCATAAGAAGGGGATAATTCTATGTGCTTCACGGATGTAGACCTTGACGGAACAGCTTTCCGGGCATATAGTAAGTACTTCGAAAGCCCTGGTTCTCAAAAGGACTGGCTGTGTGTACAGGGCCAGCCCTGGCCCTGTAAGGTGGTTAGCAAAGCCACTCTAGGCCCCATCCCTACCCAGATTTGCTCAAAAGATTAAAGAACATTTGCCTCCTGCTTTGCAGCTGACAAAGCACATTTGCAAACACTCGGTGCTGTGATACAATAGCCTTTTGAGCAGCAAGGCCCTGACACATTACCCCCATTTTGTAGATTTACCCAGAGAAGGTCAGTGAGTTCCCTGCAGGCTCACAGCGCGTCAGTGGCAGAGTGGGAAACTAGACCAGCACAGTGCTCTGAGGGCAGGCACTCTCCTCCGCGTCCCTACCCCCAGTTCAAACTTCTGCCAAGAGTGCAGTGGGTGTCAATAGGTTAATCTGACAACCAGCTCCCTAGGGACTGTCCCAGGTATAGGCTCTGTGCACAAGCCTCCAGAGGCCTCCCAGAAGGACGGGGAGAGAACCCTGGCCAGTCCTACACAGCAGGCCCTGAGGGCAGGGAGGGCTCCACACATGTGACCCCTGTGTCACACTCATACTCACACTCACACACACACACACACGTGTCACTATGTGCCCCATGCCCATACATGGCCTCTCACCAGTTCCTCTGCAGCCCTGCTCACCCTGAGCACAGCCCAGCCCCCCGCCCCCGCCCCTTGCACCCTGCCCTCCTGCAGCAGGAGCCCAGAGAAGCATTTCCTGTTTGGGGGCCACCTCCTTTCCCT
>NW_006435764.1:5033798-5034402 GCF_000325575.1 Pteropus alecto
GGGGGAGAGGTGGGAGGTGGGTTGAGGCAGGAGCTTAATGTGTAAATGAGGGGTTGAGGATGTCGTGCCTGTGTGATCAAGGTGCTCCCACTCAGGACCTGTGCACGAATGTGAGGGACTCCATGTGTTAGGGCACGTAGGATGCCACAGCGCTTTGTATGTGCACCAGAGCGGGTAGCATGTCAGAGCATGTGAACGTGTGAGAAGTGGGCTGCAGGCCCATGTGGGTCTACAGTGAGGGGAAGGGCTTAGCATGTTAAAGCATGTGCAAATCTGAGACCAAGGCACAGACGGTCGAGAGTGCTCTTGCAGGGAGAGGAGCCACACACACGTGTGTGACGTGAAGGGCATGAGTCAGAGCGAGTTTCCACATCCATGACAAGCTGTTGGGCTGTGAGACCGTTCACGGGTGTGATAAGATTGGCGTTTCCAGATTTGGGTCACTGTCCCTCTCTGGGAAGTGAGCTCACCCCACCGCAAAGAGCCCCAGACTATGCTGAAGTCTTCGGAGGGTCGTCCAGCCTCCTCAGGCAGGCGGCTCCCGCTTCCTCGACTCCCAATCCTTCAGCACGCCTCCTCCCCTCCCCCTGCCCCCACTTCCCAG
>NW_006435764.1:5034655-5038205 GCF_000325575.1 Pteropus alecto
TCGTGATGCTGCTGCGCCTGCTGCTGGCCTGGGCGGCCACGGTGCCCACGCTGGGCCAGGCCCCCTGGGCTGCCGAGCCCCGCGCCGCCTGTGGCCCGGGCAGCTGCTACGCGCTCTTCCCACGGCGCCGCACCTTCCTGGAGGCCTGGCGGGCCTGCCGCGATTTGGGGGGCGACCTGGCCACGCCACGGACCCCCGAGGAGGCCCAGCGTGTGGACAGCCTGGTGGGCGCTGGCCCAGCCAGCCAGCTGCTGTGGATCGGGCTGCAGCGGCAGGCCCGGCAATGCCAGCCCCAGCGCCCACTGCGTGGCTTCACATGGACCACGGGAGACCAGGACACGGCCTTCACCAACTGGGCCCAGCCTGCCACGGGCGGGCCTTGCCCGGCCCAGCGCTGTGCGGCCCTGGAGGCAAATGGTGAGCATCGCTGGCTCGAGGGCTCGTGCACGCTGGCCGTCGATGGCTACCTTTGCCAGTTCGGCTTTGAGGGCTCCTGCCCAGCATTGCCAGAGGAGGCGGGCCAGGCGGGCCCGGCTGTCTACACCACACCCTTCCACCTGGTCTCCACTGAGTTTGAGTGGCTGCCCTTCGGCTCTGTGGCTGCCGTGCCGTGCCAGGCTGGCAGAGAGGCCTCTCTGCTGTGCGTGAAGCAGCCTGAGGGTGGTGTGCGCTGGTCGCGGGCTGGGCCCTTGTGCCCAGGTACTGGCTGCGGCCCGGACAACGGGGGCTGTGAACACGAGTGCGTGGAGGAGGTGGATGGTCGTGTGTCCTGTCGCTGCACTGAAGGCTTCCGGCTGGCAGAGGACGGGCGCAGCTGTGAGGACCCCTGCACCCACGCCCCGTGTGAGCAGCAGTGCGAGCCTGGGGGACCACAGGGTTACAGCTGCCACTGTCGCCTGGGTTTCCGGCCAGCCGAGGATGAGCCCCACCGCTGCGTGGACACAGATGAGTGTCAGATCGCTGGTGTGTGCCAGCAGATGTGCGTCAACTACGTCGGTGGCTTTGAGTGCTACTGCAGTGAGGGCCACGAGCTCGAGGCTGATGGCATCAGCTGCAGGCCCGCTGGGGCCATGGATGCTCGGGCTTCCCAGGACCTTGAAGACGAGTTGCTGGATGACGGGGAGGATGAAGAGGATGAAGAGGACGCCTGGGAGGACTTCGATGGTGGCTGGACAGAGATGCCCGGAATCCCGTGGATGGAGGCCACACAGCCACCTGACTTTGGCCTGGCCTATAGACCTAGCTTCCCAGAGGACAGAGAGCCTCAGAGGCCCTACCTGGACCCTACCTGGCCACCCCCGCTCAGTGCCCCTAGGATCCCTTACCACTCTTCAGTGCTCTCTGTCACCCGACCCTTGGTGGTTTCTGCCACACGCCCTACACTGCCTTCTGCCCACCAGCCCCCTATTATTTCTGCCACACGCCCGCCCCTGGCCCCTGCCCCGCAGCCCCCCAGGATCCCTGCCATGCATCCAGCTTTGCCCCCTGACCACCAGCTCCCCATGATCTCAGCCAATTATCCAGATCTGCCCTCTGTCCACCAACCCCCCATTATCTCTGCCACTCACCCAGCACAGTCCCCTTCCCATCAGCCCCCATATATCCCAGCCAAATACCCTGAACCGCCCCCTGCCCACCAGTCCCCTATGTTTCCAGACAGCCAGGTCGCTGATACCCAGACAACCACTAATTTGCCTCAAATCCCAGCTAACCACACCCCTCTGGTCACCACCTCAAGTGCCCACCACTCCCCTGTGACCCCAGATGTCCCAGTCCTCAAAGCCCAGGCCAACCCCCTTCCCATTACCTCGACTGTCCAGCCCTCTCTGACCACCACTACCAGGTCCCCTGTGCCCCCTGCCCATCAAGTCCCTGTGCCTGCTGCCAGCCAGCCCCCAGGCCTCCACACTCCCCTGCACCCCACTAACCAGACCAGTGCCACCAGCACTACACGCACTTATTCCAAAGCCCCACAGGTCCCAAGGGAAAGCGCCTCTGATCCCAAGCTGGCCCCATGGCTGCCCTCAGCGGCCGCCACAGCAGCCCCAACAGCCCTAGGGGAGGCCAGTCCTGCAGGCCGAAGCCGGAGGGATGACCGCTGGCTGCTGGTGGCACTCTTAGTGCCAACATGCGTCTTCTTGGTAGTCCTGCTTGCACTGGGCATTGTTTACTGCACCCGCTGTGGCCCCCATGCATCCAACAAGCGCATTACGGACTGCTATCGCTGGGTCACCCACGCTGGGAGCAAGGGCCCAACGGAACCTGTGCCCCACCGGGGCAGCCTCACGGGGGTGCAGACCTGCAGAACCAGCGTGTGATGGAGCACAGCCCCCTTCTGTGGGGTGGGGGGCAGGGGCTTGCATTGGACACATGGCCCAGGCTGCACCAGTGACATATGGGAGCTGCCCAGATGGACAGAGAGCTTCCTGCTCCCCTGGGCCAAACTGGGCTCCTCTCTCAATCAACCATTAGACTTGATTTGTGGAAACTGTTCCCTGGCCTGGCACTCACGACAGAGGAGACGCCAAGGTCCCCATGACCTCAGGGGGTGGGTGCTGGGGGTCTCCTCCAATAAACAGGGTGCCAACCACACCCAAAGCTCCTGACCTCCATTGGTGTCTGAGGGGAGGGTCTGGGAAGACTCAGAAAAAAAGGAGGGGACCTTCCTTCAGCTTGTCTGGGCCCCCAAGGAAATAAGGTAAGACCCCTTAAGGGAGATACGTGTCAGAGCCTTGTCCGGGGTCATGCGAAAAGCCCAGGAGTGGGAGGTTTGGCATGCAGAGAATTCCATATCTGTTCTTTATACCAAAAAGGTGGGGCTGGATCTGGGGGAGGGTTCTAGAATAAGGGCTTCTGCTGAAATGGAGCCGAAGTGGGTTTTAGGCGTCAAAGGCGAGCTCTGGGCCTGGTGATTCTGGGGAGTGAAGACAGTCTAGTGGGAGAGTTTCTCTTTCCTTCTGGCACTTCCCTTCCCATCCCTGCAGGCTACCCAGAAGTTGGCAGCTGGGGCTCTGGGTCACTCAGGGGTGCTGTCATCCTCTGGATTGTAGGTTCTCCTGAGGCACTGCTTCTCCCCGCGCTAGGGAGGAGGTGGGAGTCAGAGCCTCGGGGCTGTGCTGGGGAGAGCACTAAGCCAGGAGAGAGAGAGAGAGAGAGAGAGAGAGAGAGAGAGAGAGAGAGAGAGAAATTGCTCAGAGGAAACAAGCAATTGAGGAATCAAAAACATATTTAAAAAAATAAACATTCCCATATATAAGAAAATATATTAAATCTGTACAGAAGGGAATAAGTGATATTAAAAGAACAGACACCCAGCTCCCTGGGCAGTCTCCTGAGTGAGGCCTTCCAATCTGGGTCATACTTCGCCCTTCCCTGTGTGGGCAGCGTGGGGACAGAAAGAACCCAAGAGACTCCAGCTTGACAGAGAGTTCAGGCTGCTCAAGTCTAAAGTGTCCCATGAAGGAGAGGAGGGGTTGGTCAAAGATCAGAGCCTGGGAGAATCCATCAACCTCCAGCGTCCTGGGCTCACTGCCTTGGGGGTGGTGTGGGG
>NW_006435764.1:5038280-5053737 GCF_000325575.1 Pteropus alecto
CCGCCTCTGTAATTTTTCAGTTGCAGCCTCTAATTAGAACAGAGCAGAGCCACCACGACCACCTGGGCAGGCGAAGAGGGGGTGGCGCAGAGCCCTCTACCCTATTCAGTGCCCTATGCCACAGTCTGGCCTCAGGGACTGGGCCTGGGCTGGGCCCCAAGGGACTAGGAGACTAGGGGCCGGAGCTGGGAAGCCCCTGGGGGTGGGTGGGCGAAGGGGCGGAGGGAAGGCTATGCACCGCCCCCGGCCCCACTCTCGCGTTCCCCTAACTCAAACCAGACTCTCCGCCAGATCCTGCCCAAGCTTTTAACCTCGGAGACGCCATCAGATTGGCTGGATGGGTGGGGGGTCGCCGGGTAGCCCAGAGGCTCGGGTCTGAGAAGGAGGTGCGGGCGCGGACTGGGTGGGTGATAAAACCTGGACGGGAAGGACTGGCGGTCCCTCCTGTGACCCTGGGCAGGGGATCGAGAGCTCCTCGAAGGCAGGAAGGAGTTAAAAGCACAGCAGTCAGAGGGAGGAGATGGGAGTGGGAAAGGGGGCCCAGAGCCGGCTCTTTGTCATCCCGTAATGAGCACCAGATGCGGAGCTGCGTGCGGGCCTAAACAGACGGCCTCCCAGGGCAGAACCCCCGCCTGCGCTGAGCCAGGGCTCCGCCCAGGCCCAGAGCTGTGTCTCAGGCTCCTCCCCCTGACTCTCGGGCCCCGCCTCATCCAGGCGCTACCCCAGGCTGCACCAAGGCATCCGCACCGTCAGTCGGGTTCCTGGGAAATACGAGCCACTCCGACCCACTGATGTCCAGCACCCCTCGGGAGTCCTCCAGAGGCTCTGCCCACCAAAGCCATAAGCCTCGCCTCCTGCCAGCTCAGAGATTCCCGCAGAACTATTGCCTTTCCCTGGTTCTATCAGCTCAGCCCCGGACGAGGCAGTACCCATGGCCCCGCCCACCAGAGACATAAGCCCCGCCTCCTCAGCACTCCCCGGCATAGTATAGCAAAGTTATGAGTTCCGCTTCCAGGAGTCTACATACTCTCCTCACACAGCCCCGCCTAACAGAACTAAAGCTCCACCCCTTCCCAGAGTCGGGGACTCGGCCCGAGAGCACAGGGAATCCCACAGACATCAACTCCGTCCAAGAAACATGCAAACTTCGCCCTGCAGGAGTTTACACGTTGCTCTCACGCGCCTCTTTAGACTCCGCCCCTAGCCACAAGCCCCGCCCCTTCGCTGGCGTCCCAAATCGCAGGGGCAGCCTCACAGAGGGAAGAACTACGCCCACGTACTGCTAATACGTTTTCCCTTCCCACTGAGATAATGTCCCACCTACACAGAGCCCTTGGGCCCGCCCACTAAGAATGCCCACGAACCGGCCTCTGACTGTCCCTTAAGTCCTGCACCCGCAGAGAATGTGCCCAACTTCTTCTCCCAGGCTCCGCCTCCTGCTATGAAAAGCCCCTCCTACCTTTAGGTCCCTCCCACCAAACACACACACCCGTAGGGAAGGGTTCCACACTTTGAAACGTTAATTAGACGCAAGCCCCGCCAGCTGTGGGCGTGGGACTCTCGAAGTCTCTCACCGCTTTCTGAGTAAGCTCAGACTAGTGCGTCCGAACCCCTCGTCCCTGACAGAGATGCTCCTGAACAGAACCCAGGAGCCCTCTCTCCTTCCCCGGCCACAGTCTCTGTCAGTCTGGATTGCGGATTCTCTGGAGAGAGCTCCGAGATGGTGTCGAGAGCCCAGCGCACGGCATCGATGAATGGGCCTTTGGCGCCACCTGCCTTCCGCACCGCGGCTTGCAGCCAGCGGGAGGCCTCAGTCCGGCACATCTCCCAAAAAACTCTAGTGCTCAATAAATAGTTTCTTAATTTATTAAATGTTTGTTACACAAATATCTACCGACTATCCTCTCCACCTCCCAGCAAAACAGCAGATCTGTGTGCAAGTGCCCTCCATCGTATTTGGAAGACTCCAAGGAGGCTTCACACAGGCCCTCAAGCCACTCTGTGAGCTGAGATGGTCCCTGCCAATCTTTACAGAGGCTGATGGGAGGGACCCTTGCTGTATGAATCCTGATAGGCGATAACACAGCCTCTCACCAGGGGTTTAGAATTGTTAGGGCTGGGTCCTCCCCTTCCCCAACTAACGTTTCAAGGTGTGGACCCCTTCCCTAGGGGAGGTGTGTTTTGTGGGAGAGAGTGGATTTGGGCTCAGAGGCTCTCACATGGGAGCTGAGAGTCACAGTTTTTGGAGCAAGATTGATCTCAGGGCAGACCTCAATATCAGCGCTCGTCTCTACATTTGAAAATATTTGCTTACTCACTCCCACTCTAGACTGGGGCTCCAGGAGGCCAAAGCACTCGAATTCAGCTCTAGGGGCTCAATACGATGTTTTTCAAACATTATTGGGACAGGCAGGAGGAGCTAAGGTTGAAGGAGGCAGGATAACACCTACTGAGCTCAGTTAGATACTAACACCCAGCTGGGCACCCTTCACTTAAGCACTGGGTGGAGCCACCTCCTGACAAACTCAGGCCTGAGGAGTAAGATGCTTTCTAGCTGTGACCAGCTCTGGTGCCCCCGCTGCTATGAATGTAAGTAGGGTTTGGTGCCAAATAATGATGAAAATAATAGCGAATGCTTGCAGCACTTATTATACGCCTAGTCCTATTCTAAGGACTTTACATGTCTTAACCCATTTAAGATCCATAACAACTACCATGATGTAAGTGCTATTATCACAATTTACAGATGAGAAAGCTGAAGACACTTGCCTGAGTGCCTTGTGTTTAAGCCACCTGTCCCATCTGGACAAGTTAATAAATGGAGATTTGAACCCAGGTAGATTCTGTGATCTTCACCCCTAGAGCAGAGCCAGTCCGTAACGATAACCATGTCTCCGATGAGAAAATGCCCACTGTTTAACAAAAACCTTTGAGGATGAAAATTTTTCTGAAGGAAGGAGTTTATTGAATCTCATGCCAGCCAGAAAAAAAGGACAAGGTCCTGGGCTGTGCAGTCTGGGGGTAAAGTGCCAGCAGCAGGGCCAGGTGGGAAGGATGACGTGTCCATGGTCCTGGACTGACGGGACTCTTTTATACAATGAATTTGGAGAAGAAAGATCTAAGTTGTAGATCTGGCTGTAGACAAGGGGGGCGGGAGAAGGCGAAGTGGGGGCAGCTCTGGGATAGGTGCATAGTCTATAAGGAAGAAGTGTTTGATGCTTCTGGATTGGTCGTGGGCAACAGTCCATAAAGTTCATGCGTAAGCGGGATGTGGTGGTTTCTGGTGGTCGGCTATTCTCTCTAGGTAAGAGCTGAAATAGCCTCCTGGGAGTTGATTCAAAGATTCAATACACATTCAGGAAGGTGAGCGATCTTTTATGGTTTTGGCCCATGGCTCTGTTAATTGATTAACCCCCCTCGTCTCTTTTTCCCACTCTTCAGCTTGCTATTATTTAATTTAGGATGTCTTATAATTTTTCTCATCACCACTTCCTAGGAAAATCTCTTTTAGGGGTTAGTATACAAGAAGCAGCCTCCTAGGCTGATAGTACTGTAATTGGGTGTATGGGTAAAGCCTTCCCCACCCAAGGAGAATCAGTCGTGGTTTGGGTGGATGATGCTGGTAAGTGGGGCATTGCCTGTGACCTCGAGGGATTCAAAAAAGGGGCCCAGACCAGGAGCAGCTTTAGGGCATCTGGCAGTGGCTATGCTCTCGCGTGATTCTGTTGAGTTCAGGGATTTCTCACCGGGAGGCCAACTAGCAGCAAACAGCAGGCACCGGGCACCAGACAGCCTTTCTTTGATTCCAGTCTCACTCCTTGAGGGCTGGGTGTACTGTATACCCGTCGTAGCCACCATAACCTGTTGGAAAGTCAAGGTTTCCTACTGGAAGCCAATGAGGATCTTCAGGGTGGCTGCATGAACCCGCTACACGTAGTGTTGTCTGCTTTAGCTGACATTGAGGCGCCCTGAAGACAGACTACAGAAACTCATCATGGGAGAGCTGAATCAGTGGAAACTGACGTCCCAAACCTACCAAGTCTCTAGAGCAGATGTTCCCGAACACTGTGCTAAGTGTCTCAGTGATGTTCGTCATGCCCCCACTTTGTGTAAAAATAAATAAATAAATAAATAGATAAATAGATAAATAAATACTATTGTTTTAGTAAAATAGGCTTTTTTATTGAACCAGACTAATTTGCTATTTTATGGTAAAAGGATTCTTATTTCTAAACAAATGAAGGAACTGCTAGAAAATTCGTGGTGTCAAAAATGGAAAATCATTTTGTTTTATGTGTGGTACTTGCTTTTTATCATGGCAGCTGCCAAAAATTCAGCTTTGCAAAGATATTATGTCATCGAAAGGAACGCACTGCAATCCAATGTTGAAATTGTGAAGTGCCTCAAGCTAGAAGTTTGCCAGTTGTCTGACGGATGTCCAGTAACAGTATTTCTCTCGAGAGTTTATAATATTTCATGGCTTCGCTGTGAATTTGCTGCAGTGAGTGGGGCCCTACATCACAGTAACAGTATTTCTCTCGACAGTTTATAATATTTCATGGCTTCACTGTGAATTTGCTGCAGTGAGTGGGGCCCTACATCAAAGGAAGGGTCTTGCTAGACACCAGGATCCTGATGGAGGACACTAGGTGGACCGGGAAGAAGGTGCTGGACTGGCCATGCCTTTAACCCTTCCCCCTCTTTCTCTACTCCATGCCAGGTTTGTCCCACGGTAGCTGATGATAGGGTGGAAACTGAAATCAAAATGGCCGAAATCAGATTAGGAAGATGGTATCATATCCAGAATGAATGACCAGAGCCTGCGAAGGACATACAAACCTGAATTTGGGGGTGGGGGTGCACTACTAGGCAGTAGAAAGTAAGTATTTAGGTCTTGACACACAATTATCTTTGGGTGGGGGGATGCTTATGCGAAGCTGGATTTTGTTGCAGATTTTTCTGGAGGGCTTGCTCCAGCCTAGAACTATCTGGCGCACTCGAGGAAGAGGCAGATCTCCCTAGGAATTGTAGAGAGGAAAGAATCTTGAGGCTTGAGGAGAAAGGAGGTAAAAAGCACCTGTTAGCGGCCCAGCCCACAAGCTGTTTCACCAGACTCCAGTGACTCTCCATCCTCGGTGGTCATTGAACGTCGGTTGATCAGTGAAGCCTTAAAGGACTGGTTATGATGGGTGCTCCACTGGGAAATTTCCGGATAATAATATTTCCACTTCAAGGTCCTTAATTTTAATCACATTCTGCAAAGTCCCTTTTTTCCATGTAAAGCAACATACTCATAGGTTTTGGGAATTAGGACGTGGATGTACTTAGGGCTGTCACCCTGCTGACCACACTTAGGGACCAGAAAGATAGTTCGAGGTTGGTGTGAGACCCCACTAGTCACAGGGAGCAGGTCTCACACAGGGGCACCTGGTAGGATGGAGATACAATCCACTTTTTATTGCTGGCTTGTTTACCAGTGAGAGAAACTGCCATTGGAAAGTTACTGGCCACTTTATGCTGCAGACCAAAGAGCTAGGACAGCTGCCATTGCTGCTGATTATCATACAGCTGTCATTCCTGGTCATGTGGCCCTGTGGCTGAAGGGGGACCTGCCACAGCTGTCACAGCCACCGGAGTGAGGGGCTGGGTCAGGAGGTGTTTCCAGATTTTGCCTTCATCCATGAATCATCCAGACCCTGGTGCTGAATTTGTGTCTAGCTCCACCCCCCCCCCCCATGGCTATCCCTCTCTTGGGGGCCCTTGAAGTTCTTTCCTGCCATCTGATCTCAATTGAGGTCCATCTCCAGCCATCAGGGGCTGTTTAATCACTTTAAACCCTAAAAGGAGAGGAAGTCTCAAATGCTCTCCTCCCAGGGGCACCTTGGCCCCCAGCCAATCAGGTCCTTTGATGACGAAACAGGAATCTTCGGTAGGATGTGGGGAGTTGTGGGCTGAAAGTCAGCCTTGAACTCAAGCAGAAGCCAGGGGAGCTCTGGAGGCTGGCGCAGGGCTCCCAGAGCAGCACAATCAGACTCCTGCCGGAAGCTTGTCCCCAGCTGCTTGCAGAATCCTCAAGACTTTGTCTTAAAATTTACATTCCAAGGAAGGAGCATCCATCTGGCTTTCCTTGAGTCATACGCCTGCAATTTTGCAGATTGAAGAGGAGGGGAAGGCTTCCGATTACAGACCCACCAGCGGAGTTTAGAGTGGCAGGTAACTTTTTAAGTGGCAGTTTCTCTCACTAATAAGCAAAAAATTTAAGAAGGCGATTTTATTTTCTGCTCTAGTAGGTGCTCCACTGCACGACTTGGGCACAGAGCACCCGCCTAGAGATATTTGCCTGGTTCCTGTGTGTGTCACTTAGCACACTTTTAACACACACAGAGCCACATGTCCCTGTGGGAACAAGGGTTATTATAGGAGGAAGGGTTAAGTAGAGGCCACTGGAACCCCAAGCCCACTAAAATAATAAACCATTCACTCATTTATGGAGACACTACTATGTGTTAGCGACTCCGCGAGGGATCGGGGGATCGGGGACACAAAAGTAACTAGATAAGAGATGCAAATATGTGTGCATGAATCTATAAGGTGAGGCCACTCAGGGCCCCACCCAGGCAAGAGAGGGTGGTGACCTGAACCCAGGCTGAGGCGGACTTGGGATGAGAGGAGACGACATGCGCTGGCGAGTGGATTTGAACAGGACCCGGCAACCGGCTGACTGTGAAGGGGAAGGAGAGCCTCTAGGTTTTGCCATTTAAGGGGGCGGAGACACAGGAGAAGAACCCACTCTGGGGAGTTAGATGATACGGCCAGTTTTGGGTCTGTAGAGTTTGCAGTGTTTGGACGTCACGCAGGCGATCTGTTCAAGAAGGTAACTGGACGCTTGAATCTGGACCTCAAAACAGAGATCCAGGTTGAAGCTGGAGATTTGAGTTTCCATTATGTCCACGGATGGGGGTGGTCCCAGAAATTACCAGCACTGCCACCTTCCCCTGGGGAGTCCCAGCACCCCCGCCCCTTGCTTTCTAGAGAAGCAAGCAGTCCAAGAAGGGAACTTGACTCCTAACTTTATAAAGGTCCATATTGTTCGAATTTTTAAATGATTATATAAATATTCTATTAGGTTTTTTAGAGGCTTGAACTTGATCTTTATTAAAATGTTAGTCTTTATACTATTGCAATATTTTGTGACGCATTCTGCTTTTATAACATAAACTGAAACTCTTCTACTGAAACGAGTCGGTATTTTTATTTTGGTCAGTTTCATTTTATACATTTTTATAACAGCAAAGAGAAGAAAACTACATCTGCCTTTTGGAGTATGGTAATGGGTTAGCGAAAACTGGCCGACGTTGGTCTCAGCCAACGTTCTGGACAGAAATTCCTCCTTGAAGCACACGTGGTACAGCCTCCAGCAGGCCCGTGGTGTGCAGCTAGCAGTTCGGCCTATCTGTTGCATCTGACTTTGGGGAGCTGTTTGCCCACACCCAGCAGGGCAGCAGTACCCCTTCCCCACCCCGACTCAGGGATGCGTCTAACCTTTGGCTAGACTCCTGATCCTCTTTGTCCTTCCCAGATATGCCCCAGGGCACCTCGGCGATGACTTCATATTTGTGGGCTCTGGAGACTAAATAGCAGCGTGACCTAAGACGGAAGATGAAAATCTCAAAAGATGTAGGGGCCTGCCACCTCGGGGCCCAGTGGTCCCGGGCCTGGATCCATGAAGGAGACACGACACTTCATGGTTGGCTCTGGACTGGGGCCTCGGCATACATTTCCCTGGGTGTCCTTCTTGGCCCATTATCCAAGAATCGTAAAGCTCCACTTCGAAGGAGGCTCAATGATGCAAAGCTCCTTTGGCTGGTCTGGGCCACGGGTAAGCGTCTCCACTACTGCATCCTCTAGGCCCAGCACCCCCGGGATGCTGGAGGTGCTGGTAGGAGCTCAGGAATCATGCCCTTAGCGCATATTGGCTGGACATCCATTGTGTGCCAGGCACTGTGCTGGCTGCATGCTTGTGTGTAATACGGAGTGCCTATTTATAATTAATAATGATAATACCAATATTGGTTATAGCTAAATTTATTGATCACTTACTGTGCTTGAGACCTTCTTTTAAGCGTGGTAACATATTATCTTATTAATCCTCATGACAACCCTCTGAAGTCAGTAGATTCTATTATTATCTCCCATTTTGCAGCTGAGAAAACTGAGGCAAAGAGAGGATGAGTGACTCGCCCAGTGCTACGGAGGTCATAGCGACAGAGTCGGGACTCTGTCTGACGCAAATGTCTGCACCTGTAACCATTTCCCTCCCATAGCTTTAGTTCTAATTGAAGAAACAAACAATAAATTCATATGTACATAAATAAAAACAATTGCAACTTATGGGGAGTGGCAGAAAAGAAATGCAAAAGGGGGGGAGCTGAGCTCAAGAACGGTGGCGGGGTCAGTGGGGGGTCAGTGGGGGATGGCCTTATACAGAGCAGTCAGGACCCACGCACAAGCCGAGCCCCGAGCGCTGAGGGGAACAGAGAAGAGCCTGGGGCGGGAAGTCTGCTCCGGGAGGTGGAACAGCCCAGGCCGAGATCTAGAGGAGGAAGCAGCTTGTTCTGGGATGAGGCACAGGCCACTGGAGCTGGGGCTTTGTAAGGAAAGGTGAGCGGGATCAAGGTGAGCTTGGGGATGTCTGCCAGATCCCAAAGGGATCTGAGAGCTGGGCCAGGAGTCTGGGTTTTATTTGATGTTTGCGAAGCTGGATTTTGTTGCAGATTTGATGAGAGACACTGGTGTGTTTTGAGTGAGGTGGAGATGTGATTATTTGATTAACATTTTAAGATGATTTTGTGTGGCCTGGAGGGGATGTGCGGAAGGGGAGCCTCTTGGAGTCTGCAGCAGTCATTGGAGGAGAGCCCCTGGGGGCCTGGAGCAGGGTGGTGGCTGGGGGAACAGAGGACCGGGGGGCCGTTTAGAGAGATGTGTGGTAGGTAGAATCCTGGGTGGTAGGTTTCATGTCAGGGGTGAGGGAGGTCTTTCCGATGAAATGCTACAACTTCTAGACCTTCAAATTAATCCAGCTGGAGCGGGGATTAATGGGGGTGAAGTGAGTGGTCGCGGACAACAGCCATAGCACAGGGTGTTGAGTACAAAGGGCCTCACTGTACCACTCACATCCCCACCTTAGCGATGTTTGACATTTTACATAATACAAAGTTAAATAAAAGAGAGAGAGAGAGAGAGAGAGAGAGAGAGAGAGAGAGAGAGAGAGAGAGTGAGTGTATTGCCGTGTCTGGCTTAAGCACTGCTGGCGAAGATGGAAATCCGTGCCAGTGTCTGGCTTAAGCACTGCTGGCGAAGATGGAAATGCTGAGCGGGGAGCAGGGTGTGGGGCAGGTTGGGAGCCAGGTGCTCCGTTTCGGCCTCGCTGTGTCAGGCTTCAGTCTGAGCAGAGGCAGAGGCCTCTGGCATCTTGGGGCAAGGCTCTGCCCCGTTCTCCAGGCCTTATTCTCCTTTCGAGAATCGTTTAGAATGGAGCATCCTGGCTCAATGTTGGCTGTAACAGACTGTGAACATGTGAACAAGAGACAGCAGGAGACCGGGAGATGGGAGGTGTCCAGTGGACACTGAGTTTCTGGTTCCCTTCCCCATCTGGTCGTGCACGCCCAGTGACCCTCCAACACGAGCGCGAAGCGGGTCCAGGCCTTGTATCAGCTACCCATTGCACATAACACATCACCCCACAACTTTTGAGTGTAAAATGAGGATTATTTTTTTCTTACCATTCTGTAGGTCAGCTATTTGGTTTGGAATCAACTTGGTAGTTTATTTGCTTGTTACACCTGGGGTTGCCCCTGTGGCCGTGGTCACTTGTGGCTCGACTGGGGCTGGTGTGTCCACATGGCCTCACTCTTGCATCTGGAGGCTGGTGCTGGCTCTTGGCTGGGAGCCTCAGTCCGGGACGTGACCTCTCATCTGTCAGGAGGCTAGGCTGGGCATCTTCACAGCGTGGCGGTCTCAGGGCTCCAAAGCAGCCCAGGTGGAAGCTCCGAGGGCACTTGAGGCCCAGCCTCAGGAGTTGCACAGCCTCACGTGCATCACATTCTGTCGGTCAAAGCAAGTCTCAAGGCCGGTGCCAAGCCAGGGCTTGAGGATTCCACCCACACCAGCCACTCAGCCTGGTGCCCTTGCACAGTCCATGTGAGCGGCCACTGCCAGGAGCTCCCTAGCTCCACCAGTGAGCGAGGTCCTTCCTCTGCCCTTGTTGTCTCTCTGGATCCCAAGCCCTGATTTAGGGATGGCTGTTTCCCGCTTTGTGTCCTCCAACCAGCTCAGCACCCACTCCCCCGGATCACTAATACCAACAGCCAGTGAGGGAACTGGACTTGTGCCACAGGCTATAGCTCGTTGTCCTCACTCTGGGGGCCAGTCAACGCTCCCTTAGTCCTCAGCACACCGAGCAGCAGAATGAAAAAACCCTCACTGGCCTGAAAGAAGGACCCATTTGGACAATACCTTAGAAGTGACCCAGATACCAATTGGTTGAAATCAGCTTCTTTGAGCGACTTGGACCTGGTCTGAGAGGCCCCAGGCTGGGCTGGGAGGTTCCCTCTCACCTTACCCTGCTCCTGGGAACGCTGGAGCCCGACCCTGCATCCCCCGCTCCCCAGAACCCAGGCAGGCCCATTGCGCTGAGAGGGGTGGCCTTGGATTCGCCACTCAGGAATGCACATGAGAAGCCCTTCCATTTTATACCTTTTATTTTATCTGCATCTTCTCTGCCTCCTCCCTCCCCCACCAGCCCCTGAGAGGGGTGGAAGCCCCAGTTGGAAGGGAAGGGACTACTCTCTCCTCCCTGGGGGAGGGATGGTGTCCCCTGAGCCAGGCCCTACTGATTGGGGAAGCAGGGGTCTCCATGGCAGAGCGAGGGCATCGTCCAAAAGGCTGTGTCAGGCTGAGGCCCCTCGGATGCCCTGTGGCCCTGGGCCCCGCGGATCACCAGGAAGGCAAAGAGCAGAGAAGTCCGGGGAAGCGATGAAGATAAAGCCCAGAGGGTGTGTGCGTGGCTGACAGAGGCGAACGTGGACTTTGGGGGGCAGAAGTAGAGACCAGGGGGTGTGAGATTGAGGTGGGGCCCTGAGAAGGAGCCCCAGGTTACAGGGGGAGCTGGGTGAGGCGGGGAGGGTGCGCCAGGGAAACAGGTACGGGGGCGGGGCAAGGCTGTGCTCCAAGAACCAGTAGAGGGGCCACACTGCAGGGTCTGATCAGGGACTGGTCCCGAAAGAGAGACCAGGGGGCGGGCGGAGGGGGGGCACCTGTCGGGGAGCAGAATGGAAGTGGGTAGAGGGACGAAGACTGTGGTGCTGTCATAGCCAGCTCTTCAGCTTCGTGGAGGCCAGCCAAGCTGGGCATGGCCCCAATCCACCGATTTGTGCTTCTGGGTTGCTCGAGGGCTCCCGATGTGGCCTCAGCCATGCAGGGAAGACCCACAGGAGGCCCTTTGCTGCGGGCAACAGCTCTCCCTAGGACTCCTGCCCCAACTCAGGTTTTGGGAACTTCCTCCCCTGCCCAGCCGGAGAGGCCCAAAGCCAGATCATCTGCCATTGCAGGGGATGGAACGTGGTGGTGGTGGGCGGGAGCCATGCTGGGACCGTTTATAGACTCTACCTCGGTGGTGTCCATTCACTCCCGAAATGACCCCGAGTCACTGCATTTTAATCTGTTTAAGGACTCCACCCCACACCCTCCCCTTGTGTGCTGGTCTGTGTTCCCTCCTGTTTTGGACAACTACTCAGGCATCGAAGCCCTTGGTGGAATGGTGGGGAGGGGGGCGCTCTGGGGGCCACGGGGATCTCAGAGTGCACCCTGCCCATCCCCCTGGCAGCCGCTGTCCCCGTGGACAATGAGCACCGGGAAGTAAAGGGCATCTTCATAGCATGGCGGGCTTTCCAGGGGCTCCGTGTCCTCTCCACGGCGCCCCAGTGGCCCCCCACTCAGGCTGCGGAAGACCCCCGGTGTGGCCCGGCCCCCAGCTCCCAGGGAGAGGCGGCTGCGGCTAAAAGGCAGGCGGGGCCCACTGGGCCGGCCAGGGGGCAGCGAGTTGCTGCTGACCGAGCGGCGGCAGCGCTGGCAGCCGCGGAGGTAGGCGCCCGAGCTGGCGCCCATGACCACGGCCTCTGAGTAGCTGGGCACCAGCTGCCGGTTGGAGCAGATGTGCCACTCGAGCTCAGTGAAGTCCACCGTGGCCACACGGGAGAGCGGGGGTCCGCTGGGCACTGCCCCAGGTGGGGGTGAGCTGGCGCCAAAAAGCTTCTCCACCTGGTAGTGCACGTGCGCGGTGCCGTAGGCCGCCACCACGCGCAGCGGCCAGGACAGCGTGGCCGCTGACACCAGCCAGAAGACCCAGGCACGGGCATACCAGGGCGGGCTGCGGGGGTCCGCGAAGACCATGAGAGATTCCCGGAAGTCCACGTCCTTCAGGTGCATGCCCTCGCGGGCCTCCAGGTAGTCGTCCAGGCCTTCGTTGGCGCTGAAGAAGCGGGCCCTCTGGGTGAGGTACGAAGCCTCGGCCTCGGCGCTGCCGAAGCTGAAGCACTTGGTGAAGCGCAGCCGCGTGGCCGCGTGGTCGGCCAGGCCCACGAGCTCCTTGGAGACATCGCGGACGCCGTGGGCTGAGTAGTCAAACTCGCCCCGGGCCGTGCGACTGTCAGCCCTCTCGTGGTACACCTGCGTGGTGGTGTAGGCGTCGCCGTTCCGGTAGCGGGTGATCTGGCGGGTGCGCCGCACATAGTGGTAGCTGGTAGCCTTCCACCAGACACAGGGGGGCGCCTGCTGCAGCCGGTGGATCAGAGCAAGCACGGTGTTGGCGTCAGTGCGCGGCGCCTGGCATGACCGCACGTGACAGTGCCAGCACTCGGCCAGGTAGAGGAGGTAGAGGAGGGAGACGAAGGCCAGTGGGATGTACAGGTAGCCATCAGAGCAGGGGCTGGCTGGGTAGGTGGGCGGCGGGCCCCCAGCTCCACGGGCCAGGACTGCCTCGGGCCCCAGAACCAGCCGTGGCACTGTGGCCAGGCGACACCAGGCCACCACGGCACCGCAGGCGTGGATGAGCAGCGTGAGGAGCAGGCACTTCCAGTGCGACTCGCGGCACAGGGAGCTTCCCAGGGACTGTTTCAGGGGCCGCTGCTGCAGGGCGGGCAGAGAGGGAGGCGGGTCAGGACAGGCTGTCGGATGTGCCCGCTACTCTGCTTCAGCTCAGCGAAGATGGCGGTGCTACGCTCGCCACGCTCCAGGAGGCCCGGCTCTGAGGGGCTGAGCAACTTGCTCCAGGCCTCACCCTTCTCGCTGCAGGATTCAAACTGAGGCCTATCCGCCCCAAGCCTGTCCTCTACTGTGCCCTGTCATCTCTCGGTCAAGGGCATCTAGGACAAAACAGACCCTTCTCTGTCAAGAGAAGAAAGGATCTCATGACTGGCCAGTGAGAAAACTGAGCTTTGGCCCTGGCTCTGCTCCTAACTTGCTGCGTGGTCTCGGTCATCTCCCTGCCCTCTTTGGGCCTCAATTCTTGGACCTAGTGGTGTGGGAAGCCAGAGTGGCAGGAGTTCAAAGGGTAAAGAGCTTGGGCTTTGGAGCCCGACTGCCCAGGATCTAGTGCCGGCCCCACCTCTTACTGTGATTTGGGCAGGTCCCTCATCCTCTCTGGACTTCAAATTCCTCTCTATAAACCGGGGTTGTTGAGAGGATCCAACGAGATCATATGTGTGAAGATCTTAACATGGGGTCTGACCGTGGGAATAAATATTATTACTGTTACTCTGAGACTCCCTCTGGTCCCTTGATTCCACTAGGGACAGCAGGAGACTTGGGAGAGATTTTTAAGGAAGTGAGAAAGAAGAGCTGGGAGTGGGGGAGGTGTGAGTCTTAGGGGAGCAGATGGAGTGCCGGCCTCCACTCCCCATCTGCGCTGAGGGAGGGGGTGGGAAACAGCTGCTGGGCAGCAGGGGCCACTGCCTGGCCCAGAAGGTATGGCCCACTCTCCCTGGCAGGGCTGCCAGCCTGGCCTCCACCTAACCCCCAGATCCCTCTGGAGAGAGAAGCGGGGAAGGAGTGGGGAGAGAAGGGGTAGAAAGGGGAGAAGGGAGAGGTGGTCTGGTGGAAATAGCAAAGGTAGCGTTAATGGGCCACCTCTTCCACTCTGGCCCCACCTGGCTGGGAGAGACCCAAGAGGAAAGGAAATCCCCTGCCCAGCCCAGAGTAGCCTGCCCTTCCCCCAAATCACCCACCACAGGTGCACAGCACCACCCCGACCTGCAGGGCCAGTCAGATGCACACGGCCACTCGCCCCCAACCCCCACCCCACGTGTTCATCACAGACCCACCCACCACAGATGTGCAAGCTGCCTGTTCATCCAAGATACACCAGACACTCACCTGTGCCCAGGACACAACCCCATCCCCACACCATAACATGGTGTACAGGTGGGCACGCACCCACACCCTCTACCATGGGACACGCACACGTGCACACACGTTACACATTCACTGAAGCCCAGGGACTCACCTGACCACAGTGCACATCATCCACCCCCAGCCCTACTGCAATTTGACACCCACACCCTACAGACTCTACAGGAGACCCACCCACGACAGGATGCACTCACATGCACTCACACATGACCACTTCGCCCAAGCCAAGGGACGCATCAGACCCTCCTCACCTGATTTGAGGGTGCATATTTCCCACCCGAGGTGTGGGGAGCACACACCAGCATTCACATATCCACAAGCACACTACATTCACCCAAACACACACACACAGACCCACTCATCATCTATCACCCCAACACCCCACACTGGACCCCACACCCCTGCAGGGCTGAAGAGGGGCCATCCTGGGGGTCCCAGCCAGCAGGATGGGCCCTGGGGCCTCACTGCAGAAAGGGAGCAGGGGTACCAGAGGCCTCCTCTCTTCTTTCCCCTTCTACCTCCACCCCTCCTCCCCCAAGTCCCCGCTACTGCTGCTGCATTGCAGGCGCCGCCTGGGCACCTCGTGAGTGGCCAGGCCAGACTAGGGGCCTGACCCCAGGGCCCTGGGCGTGAGGGGCTGCGGAATGGGGACACGAGGGGCCAGGCGCTGACGTCACAGGAGGATGAGGCTGGATAAGGGGGCGCTGGGAGTGGGGGCGGGAGTCGCCTCCCACATCCCTTCCCACCTGCCCCACGCAGGACCCTGGACCCAAGACCCCTCTCAGGAGGAAGGCTACCCCAATGACGTCATTGGCCGCAGTGGCTCCGGGACTTTCCTCCTCAGCTCGGTTCTCGGTTCTCGGGATTCGCTCCTTCCCTTGTACCCCTTCCCCCGCTCCGGCCCCCATCACTCAGCGCCCGTACCTCCTCTCGCAGCGGCTCGCCGTCCGGGATGAGCGCGGGCACCTCCCCGCCGTCGCCACCGCCGCCT
>NW_006435764.1:5053983-5066376 GCF_000325575.1 Pteropus alecto
CAGCCGGCAGCGCCTGGCACCGCGGGCGCTGCCCCCGCCCTTAGGAAGCCCAGGCTGGGAGAACTGATGCCTGGGTTCCCCTCCTGAAGCGCTTGCGCTTGCGACCTTGGGCGAGTCCTTGCTCTCTGGGGCCTGAGTTGCCCCCGCTGTAAAACGAGAAGGAATCTCGATGGTGGGTTGGGTCCCCGCGGGGTCCCATATCTGCAAAGCAGGCCCAGGCCTCAGCCCACCCAGACCCCATCCTCGCTTGTAGGGGAGGAGGCAGTTACAGCCGAGAAAGATGTGATGAGCTTCATTAGCTGGACAGAGGTTCTGGGATCCACATAAGGAGGCAGGATGGGAGCCAGGAGACCCTGGGCTCTAGGCTGTATGACCTTGGCTTGGCACTCTCAACCCACAAACCTCTGCTTTCCCTCCTGAGATAGGTGTTGGATTCAATGGGCGAACATTCATCATACAGTGGGGTCTGTCCTGCATGGGAGGACCCCCTCCCAGGTATCCGTGGGCTCAGTGCTGCTCCTTGGTCCTCAGGAGCCTCAGACCTTCACACTTGTGGCTGGGTCTGGGCCTAGCCCCGCAAGTTAGACAATCAGTCTAGGACATTGAGAGCTGCAATGCTGATGGGTTTTGTTTTGTGATTTTTTTTCCCACCAGGGACAACTCAAAGGCCATTTGGGTCAACATCTCTAACTACTTTAAGATGAAGTAACCGAAATGGTAGAGAGAAGAAAGGACTGACCTAGGGTTCCATTCATTATTTATTTAATGGCACAGATATTTATCGAGTGTCTTCTATATCCAAGTACTGTGCTTAGCACTGTGAAGACAAGGGTAGGAAGGGAGAATAACATAGGCCCTGTCCTCATGAAATTTACATCCAGGCCAAACTCACTCACCCAGAGGGAGCCTAGAACTTGGCCTTCCTCCTCCACCCCAAGCCAGGTTAAGCCTCTGTTCCCTTTGTCACTCTGAGAGGCATAAGTAAAACTGACTCTTAAAGAATAGCTAGACTTTGGACAAGTGGATATAAGGGGGAAGGGCATCCCGGATGGAGGGACTTCTGGATAAAAGCACTGCGATTAGACCACGAAGGGTGAGTTTGGAGAGCAGGAAGGTCACCTGGTGTAACTGAACACTAGGTAGCTGAACACTAGAGGCAGGTCATAGAGGACCTGATCTTAATCTCTAGAAAGTGGTGGCTGAAGGTCTGTGAGAAGATTGGCCCCCGAGGACTGTCTCCCAGGAGGGTGGGAGTGGTCAGAAACTGGGTGGAGAGAAAGGAGACCCTGAATCACGGTGAGGCTTGGGAAGGGGGGTGGTCTCACTTCGACATAACCACAGGACCAGCAATGACTCAGGTGTTTCAACCGCAGCTTCAGGAAGCAAATCAGGACACCTCCAACCTTAAATCGGCTGGATCACTGGAGAGTCGGCGGGACAAGCCTGGGCAGTATCCCGTCCCAACTATACCATCCAATATCTGGGACTTCAGATATTCTGGACTTCGGTTTTTCAATATGTGTAATGGGTGTTTGTGTGGATCGAGAGCCCAGAACCTTCCAGAAGCAGACCCCTGGGATCTGCAGGATGACGGCAGTAGCAGTAGAGCATTTCAGCACCGGACAACGGACAGCACCCGCGCGGAAACGGGGTGGGAGGCAGGAGGAGGACTCAGCATCCCGGGGCTCGCTTGGCTGCGCTGTCAATGCCCGGCCCGTCCTCCTACCAACACCTCCCAGGCAGCCCGGTCTCCGCGCCAGGACTTGGGGAAATGTGGGGGACGGGAGAAGAAAGCGAGCATTGAGAGGAGGAGCAGATGCCCTGAGGGGCGAGGCTTGGCAGGGCCCTACCGCCCCATTTCCTCCTGGAGTACGTGCTGTGAGTGAAGCTTCGTTCCCGGACCCCAGCCGCCACCTGCCTCCTCCCGGTCTCCGCCTGGTGTAGTCGTGGCAAGACGAGCATCAAGGGCTCCACTGCGCGGGCGCAAAATTAATTCGCAACACTCTTTTACCTTAACCTATCTATTGGCTGCTCCCACCGAACCAGCAAGCCCATTACCCAATCCGAGAGCGCCTCTAATTGCCCCGCCTATCCCCAGTCCGGAAGTTGACCACGGCTGACTCCGTTTCGGCGACCCCGCTCCAGGAGCCAATTGGGAGAGGGGAGGGACGAACCAACGCGGCGGAGGAGCCAATGGCAGGCGGCGTAGGTTGACGCGCCGGACATGGCGGCTGCGGTCGCATATCCCGGGGACGTGTCGGGCTGCTCCGTAACCCCGGTCGGTGCCCAGGGAGTGGAGCAGCTGTCTCATTAGCATTCGTACCCACGAGGCGGCACAGCGGACCCTCCGAGAGAGCGAGCGTCGCGGCCATGGCTTATCACTCGGGCTACGGAGCCCACGGTGCGTGGGGCGCTGGGAGGGCGGGGCGCGGCCCGATCGGCCTGAGGAGGGTCGGCGGCGCGGCCCGCTCACCCTGAGGGCTTGGGGCGGCCGTGACCGCTGCCCAGGGCGGCGATGTCATTCGGGTTCCTGCCCCGCGTGACTCGGCAACGCGTCCGGGACTTCGCCCCCTCGGCCCAGTCCTAAGATCGGGCAGTGACAGCACTTCTGAGATCCCCGTGCTCGATCTGGGCACGAAAGGGTCCGTCTCCAGAAATTTCTTTCCCTGTCATGACCCTGGTAGGGTCCCTAACCACTGCCCAGGGCCTCTGATTACCCAGCGGCCGCGTTTCCCCGCTTTGTTCATTTGGAGGTACCGCCTAGCAAACTTCTACTCACTCTCTAAGTCTCAGTTCAGAGATCACTTCCCTTGAGATGGCCCCCAGGATCCCCCAGGTGCGCAACTACTTCCAGGTGCTGCCTCAGTTCTTTCTTTGCATACATTTAGCACCTCTCAGGACCCCTAGGGAAGGGGCGGTGGTTTGGGCTCATGCTTAGTATTTCTGTCACCTACTCTGGTACCTACAAACCCACAGGCTCCAAGCACAGGGCCCGGGCAGCTCCGGATCCCCCTCCCCTCTTCGATGATACAAGCGGTGGTTACTCCAGCCAGCCAGGGGGATACCCAGCCCCGGGAGCCGACGTGGCCTTCAATGTCAACCACTTGCTTGGGGACCCAATGGCCAACGTGGCTATGGCCTATGGCAGTTCCATCGCAACCCATGGGAAGGACATGGTGCACAAGGAGGTGTGGCCCTTCCCCAGGGCAAGGGTGGCAGGATTTGTGGCCAGGGCTGGGGCATCATGGGATCCACCTAATCCTCACAGCAGCCCTCAGGGAAGGAGCACACAGAGGAGCACCTGATGTTTGGGGTGCAGCTTGCCCACAGCCTCCTCTTTCCCCTCCCAGCTGCACCGTTTTGTGTCTGTGAACAAACTCAAGTATTTTTTCGCTGTGGACACAGCCTATGTGGCCAAGAAGCTAGGGCTACTGGTCTTCCCCTATACACACCAGGTGAGCTGCCTACCAGGTGAGCTGGCGGGCCCCCTTGCTTCCCTCATCCTGCCCGAGTCTGGTCCCCACACGTCAACCCCCTTCTTTCCTCTCTTGTCTTTTCCTCCTGACCTGGCCGCTGCTGCCACTGCCAGAACTGGGAAGTGCGGTATAGTCGTGATGTACCTCTGCCCCCGCGACAAGATCTCAACGCCCCTGACCTCTATATCCCCAGTGAGTCTTTGACCTGGGCTGGGAGACGTGGGAGGACTTGTGTCTTGAGGCATCAATAAGGAGGCTCATGCATTGATTCAACATCTGCTCTTGGTGCTTTTGTGTGTGGTGGTCACTAGATACCAGGTAGACAAAAACAGGGTGACTGGTAAGGAGCTTCCTGGGTATGCCTTCAGTGCCCTCGGGGGATGCCCTTTTGATACCTTCCTGCCTCCTGACTTGGACTATGACCCTCCCCAGCCTGGAGCCCTGGGTTTAGGCCTGGCCCTATACCTTCCAGCTCTGAGACCTCAAGCTGGCTACTTTCATTCTTCTGTAAAACAGGAATAAGAACAGTCCCTATTGCAAAGGATTTCATGGAGACTCAGTGAGGTGACGTGTGCTCGGCCCATAGGAAGCACGCAGCAAACAGTAGCTGTTAATCATTATTGTTACTTGTTCCTGCTCCAACATCGCCTCCTCCGAGGAAGTGGTCACTCCCTCTGCATTCCTGAACTGCCCGTCTGCATGGCACAGATCATGCTCCCCACACTTTGCTTTGTCTGGCAGACTCTGCACCTGACTCCTCTCCATTCTGTGGCCTGCACAAGGCAAAGCCCATGGTGGACACACTGGAGGAGGGGTGGGTGTGCCTGGACCAGCCCTCAGAGGAGCTGCCGGAAGGGCAGCTAGCCAGCCCATTTGCCCCAGGAAGGACATGGGTTCTTCCATCCCTCATTCCGTTTCCCTCTCAGGACCACCGTATAAGGTGGGAACTCCATTCCCCTTTTACATGATAAAGCCAAGGCTCTGAGAAACTTGAATCATCTTCGAGGCCACATAGCTTATTGGTGGTAGTGCTGGTTTCCGGACTCCAGACACTGCCCTCTAGTGGGCACATCAGTCCGGCTGTTTCGGGGGCAGAGGACAGGACTGATGAGGAAAACTGCTATGACAGCCCAGCTCCCACCGGCTCTGAGCTTTTGTGAAAATAATAGTTAAATGTGTAGCTCTCTGCATTGGAAGAATGGTCAGAGCTATAGCCAGCGCCGATGCCCAGATTTAGAATTTCTGGCTGTGGTGAGGTCATTCCCCATGGCCCAGGCTCCAGGGACAGTCTAGGCTGTCCGCTGAGCCTGCACATTGGTCCTATAGTCTTTCCTGAGATCAGTTTGGCCCCTGCCTATGGGTCTAGAGGATGAGCAGTAGCCTTGACCAGTGATATAGTTTCTGAGGCACAGAAGGAAACTTTGGTGAGTTTGCTAGCACAGGGATAGGGAGGCAGGTGGCTTGGTAGTCCTGAGAGAAGGGTCAGGTGGCATTTATACAGGACTGATCGGGGAAAGGCGCCCCAGGCAAAGCACTGGGGGTTGAGTGTGGAGGTTGGCTGGGTTGAGATATGCAGGAAAGGAAGTATGAGGGGAGGTAGGGGTGTCAGTGGCCTCAGGTGCCTAGTTGGGGGTCTCCAGTTGAGGAAACCTGGCTGATGGCATCTCTGGCTCTTGGCAGCAATGGCTTTCATCACCTACGTGCTGCTGGCTGGGATGGCACTGGGCATTCAGAAAAGGTCAGTGCCAACTCCCTCCCCATTCCTACCACTTTTCCCCACCCCTGCTCTTCTCTTCACCTCCCTAGGGAATCTGTGCCAGGCCTTAAGCCCCGCCCCCCCTACTCCTAGTTACACCTGAGCCATAGGATGGCTGGTTCTCAATTCCCCCACCCCACCTCCACATGGCCACAGGTTCTCCCCAGAGGTGCTGGGCCTGTGTGCAAGCACAGCGCTGGTGTGGGTCATGTTGGAGGTGCTAGCCTTGCTTCTGGGCGTCTACTTGGCCGCCGTGCGCAGTGAACTGAGTACCTTCCACCTGCTGGCCTACAGTGGCTACAAATATGTCGGGTGAGAACCTGGGGGCCTGGTGGGAGGCTGACCTGGGGGAGGGGACTGTGGCCCTGGGTTCCTAGCCTGTAACCCCAGCCTCAGATGGTGACCCTGGACATACCCCTACCCCTCTCTCAACCTCTGTCTCCTCTATCATAGAGGAACCAGCTGTTTCCAGCAGTCTCTTCAGACACTGTAGTGTCGTTCAAGAGGTCAGGAATGTAGTCACCCTGGGAGCACAGGGGAGAGGGGCCTTGAGCTGAGGTCGCGATGGTGGTCCCAGATCCATGTCCTGGACCACGTCCTGGTCCTTCCAGGTTTATTTTGAGTCTAGGTCCTTGTGGGGGCCAACTGCGGGTAAAGGGTCCTGGGTGGTGGTAGGTGGGTCTTGGCTAGGATCTGGGCCCTGGAGGGTGGGGCCAACCTCTAGTGTGGCCCCTTGTGGGGTCTCCAGCCTTCTCATTCCCGCCCCACAGGATGATCCTCAGTGTGCTCACAGGGCTGCTCTTTGGCAGCGATGGCTACTACGTGGCACTGGCCTGGACTTCGTCTGCGCTCATGTACTTCATCGTGAGTCTGGGCTGCCTCTGCCCCTCTCCTCCTGGGTGGGAGCTGGGGACGAGCTGCTCCCCCACCTCAGCTCAGCTTCAGCTCTCCTTTCTTCCAGGTGCGCTCTCTGCGAACAGCAGCCCTGGGCCCCGACAGCATGGGGGGCCCAGCTCCCCGGCAGCATCTCCAGCTCTACCTGACTCTGGGTGCTGCAGCCTTCCAGCCCCTCATCATATACTGGCTGACCTTCCACCTGGTCCGGTGACCCCTGGCCCCCACCGGCACTGATTTTTCCATACATTGAAGATTTGATTTCCTTGATTCTGTTTGACCCTAGTTTCTGGGGCCTGGGGGGCAGGTCACTGATACCTCTGGGCCTCTGCATTGTCCAGGGGAACAGACTTGGGGCTCTCTAGGAGGAGGGGGACCCAGGGAGGGCTTCCTGGAGTTGGTGACCTTGATACTACCTTGAAAGGCAGATGGAAGGGTTTCATTAAGAACAGCTGTTTATCTGTATCTGGGAAAGTGACAATAGAAGGGGACAACTGCCAAGAAGACTTCGAAGTCTAAGACTTCTGATCCATCTGAGAGCGTCACCAGAGGAGTCTGTGGGCTGGTGGGAGTTTAGCTCAGGGCTGTCCCCTATCCGGTCCCTTTGCCTTATCTCCTCTTTACACCCTTCAGGAGCAGAACTAGGGCCCACATGTTTGCAGTAGTTTATTCATATTTTGTCACAAATGGCCGGGGAGGGGGTGCTGGACTCCTCCAGGCAACATAGAAAATAGATCCAAGAGACAGGGTGGGCTGGGGTTGGGGTAAGTGGGGACAGGGAAGGGTCTGAAGAGAGAGAGCCTGGGGGAGGGGAGAGGGCAGACTAGGGGTGGGGCTGTCCCCCTGCTGAGCCTGCTCATTCTGGGTGTGGGTACCCCCCCACCTGCAGGGGGCGCCTTAGGGTGGGGGTGAATGGGGGCGGCCCAGAACTTCCAGGGTCAAGCCCTGCCCCTCGGCAGGGTCCAAGGTTCCCCCGAAGTGGACAAGGCCAAAGGTCCCGCCCCTTCCAGGACTGACTGCCATGGCCACAGGCTGGCAGAGGAGCTCCTGCCCCTGTTTAGAGCTCTGCCCAGCCCTAGTCGGAGGGGAGGGGGCTCTGAAGGCGGGAGGTCCCCGCAGCAGCAGTTTGGGGGGTGGAGAGGAGGCTGGGGGCACCAGTGCCCCCTCCCTCCCCAGGGCTGAGGCCTCTGTGGCCGAGGAGCAGGGCTGGGGGTGCACAGGCGTCCGGTCCGTTCTGGGCTCGCTCCCTGGCCGGCTTCCCCCTTAGAAACTCACCAGCGTATAAACCATACTGTGGGAAGATGAGGCAGTAAGCCGAGTCCGGAGCAGGCCTGGCTACTGGACACCACCCTGTCACACCCTGGGATGCTTTCAGTCCTCAAGGGCAAAGGGCAGGAACTTGGGGCCCAGCCATTCCTAGGATTGAAGGCATGGCACCAGGAGCATCCCTTCCCTGACTTCTGACTGCGTGGGCAGGGCCTCACCTGTACAGGTAATAGAAGAAGGAGAGCAGGTAGAAGGCGAGTTTGCACCAGGACTCCTTCTGGCAGTAGTTGAGGATGTCGGCATTCATGATGGAGACGGCATCATACATGACCTCAGAGCCATCCGCAGGGCGATGGAAGTACCTGGGGCGAAGGAGGGGCCTGAGTGCCCACCATGGAGGCTCCCACCCCCATCCCATCCCTGCTCCCCCATTTCCCCCTCCCCGAGGTGGCCGCTTCCCTCACCTCCAGAGGTGGTAGAAGAGGAGGGGGATGTTGAGGCCCAGGGTCACCCACTCTGCTGCACACAGAAACATCAGACAGAAGAGGCCATGGATGGAATATTCTGGGACCACCAGCTGGGGAGTGAGGATGAGAGGTCAGCGGCCTGGTGCCAGGACCCAAGCTTCAAGGGCACCCACAGTGACCTCTGAGAACTAAAAGAGCCTCAGCTTCCCACTTCCTCCCTGGTGGCAGAGCAGACCAAACAGTTCCCAGGTTAGGAAGATCACAGTGGGGCTGAGCTGGGCTAGGAGCCTCCTGCCCCCAACCCTGACACTGACCTTCCTCAGGAGGCAGCAGATGCGTTCGATGTTTTTTAAACGCTCGCGCTGTAGAGGGAGGAAAAGGCTGCGATGGGGGGCGGAGGAGCGGGCATTGGGGGCGCCCCGCCATCCTCCCGCACTCCCCCACCACCCTGCACGTGGCCGCTAGGGGGCGCCAGAGCAGTCTGCGGCGTTGTCTGCACGTCAAGGAGGCCGCTTCGTCACCATGGCAACCGTCACCATGGAGGGACCTTCACCCGCGTCTCCACGGCAACGGCCCAGAGCCTGGCAACGGCCACCCCGCCCGGAGGAACCCGAGCCCTGAGCCCGCGCCAGGTGTTTTCTGGGGGCGGGGACAGACAGGAAGGGGCAAGGCCAGCAGTCCCCCCACATACACCCCCGTCTTCCTGTCCCCCACCCTCCTTAGCCCGCAACAGATGGAAAGACAGACGGACGGACACACCTCGGCACAGCACATGTATCACTTACTGCCCGCGCTGGGTTCCCCTGGTCAATGGGGTTCTTGAAGTCAGTCCGCAGCTCGTCAAAGGCTATAATCTGGGGAAGGGGCGTGTGCTCGTCAGGGTTGGGGCAGCATTTTCTGGCCCCCCACCTGTTCTTCTGTGAGATGGGAATTCATAGGAACCAGATCAGATGGAGCTTGCTGCAAAGGTGGAGAAACTAAGGCCCAGCAAGGGGCAGGACCTGGCCCCTTGTGCACCCAACAGTCTGGAATGGAACCCTAATGTGCTGATGCCCGATTTAGGCCATGTACATGACACCTCCATCCAAAACACCCCAACAGATGGTGTCTGGTCTGCCCGGCCCTGTGCTGAGCACTGGGCCCTAGAGGCCTGGGACACAGCCCCTGCCCAGGTGGAACCCCAGGCTTGCGAGGAAAACCGTGAACTACATTCAAGGGTGATCAGGGCTGCAGGGTACAGGAAGAGCCTGTGAGGGGGATAATGGAGGCTTTGGGCTGGACGCTGAGCAGGTGTTTGTCTAGTGAACAAATGGGGAAGGCAGTCTGAGCAGTAGGAACAGCAAGTTCAAAGGCCAGAGGGTTGAAAGAACAAGGAATGTTTGGGAAGCTCCAGATTTGATGGGGCTAGAATGAAAGTGTGAGGTGAGTGGGAAGAAATAAGAAAATGGTGAAAGATGGGCCGGAGAGGTCAGTGGAGCCGGACGTGGGTGCCCTGTGAGACGAGACCCGATGTTTGGACTTTAACACAAAAGAAATGGGGAGCCATGAGGGGTATAAAGCAGCAGAGTGGGTTGATGTCTGGTCAGGTTGATGTTTTAGGGTTGATGGAGCAGGAAGTACAAACTGGCTAACGGTCCCAGCCAAGACATACATGATGCTTACTCTACGCCAGCAGGCTTTATGTTATGAACACATTTAGTACCTGATGATGTAGGTACTGATACTTCCATTTTGCAGATGAGGAAACTGAGACAGAGGTTAAGTAACTAGTCCAAGGCCACACACACAGCTAGTTAGTGGCAAGCCAACATGCTAACCCAGAATCCAGAGTTAAAATCCTTAACCACTTGTATCATACCCAGGCCAGACCAGTGAGGGGACTGTTGGAGCGTTGGGGTGGGGGGTGTTGATGGTGATCTGAGTAAGGAGAGTAGCAGAGCTATTTAAAGGCCAACTCCAGAGGACTTGAATGGTGGAGGAGTGGAGGCAGAGGGGCCCAAAGTGCCTTTGGGTGTTGGGGCACCTGGTGGATGGCAGTGTCCTCACTGGGATGGGGAACTCTCAGGGAGCGGGAGAACAGTGTTTGAGGGGATGATGGGACAGATCGGGGGTGAGCTGGCATGGGAGGAGGGCTGGCATTGGAGACTTCTGGGGTCTGCTCCTCTCAGAAGCAGCCCTAGGATGAGACAGCAGGCCCACCACACCAAAGCAGCTCAGACCCCAGAAGGCTGGAGAGAGAACATGGGCTTCCTGGAGGGAGCTGGGGCCATCTGGAGCAGCGCCCCCAACTCCCCGTTGACTCTGGGCAGCCCCTGCCTGCCAGGCATAGCAACAGGGTCCAGCAGGGAGCGGAAGGGTGCCGTATGTCTGCCCCAGAGCTGGCATCAGCAGCAGGAGGCGGGTGTCTCGCCTCCCACCCCCCAGGCTGCCTGGCACTGACTCAGCCCCCTGGAACAAACAATCCCCCACGGTGACAGCTGACACGCATCACTCACCACCAGCGTTGCCTAGCGACCAGTGGGGCCTGGGATCAGGGTGTAGGGTGGGATCTGGGGTCCTACCCTGGGAGCTTCTAGTTCTTGCCACTTTGAATTGAGAACCACACCTCCTGTCCCCACCCCCTGGGCAGGCACTGCTCTGGGCAGCGATGGATACACCACAGCACATTTTACCAACGAGGAAACAGACTCAGGACGAAGGGCTTTGCTAAGATCACCCAGCTAGATAGCTGAGTAGCTAGAACCAACACAGTGCCTGACACATAGTAGGTGCTCAAATATTTGTTAAGAAATCTCAGGCCCTTTCTCCCAGCCTGGGAGCCCCACAAAGGCAAAGTCTGAGTCTTATTAATCCTTAACTCCCCAAAGCTGTCCAGAGCTGGTTCCTAGGCATCATCAGTACAAGTTAGTTGGATGGACTGCTCTGAGGATACTCTGAGGATAGGAACCCCTATAGGGGGTATGGGAGGCGTCTGGTTGGGGAAGGGCTGAGAAAGTGGCTTCTTGAATTCCAGGAGCCTTTCCCCTAGGAGCTAGTGAGCTTTGTGTTCCCAGCCTCAATTCCTTCCGGTCCTTAGGACCCCAGCCCTCCTTCCTGCTTCTACCCCACAGCATTGTCCAAGGCCCAGAAGAGATAGGAGACTCAGACCAAGATAGACTCGGGGGAATGGAGGGAGGGAAACAGAACCAGAGAAAGGGGGAGATAAAAGAAAAAGCACCTGAGAGACCCACACACAGCGAGACAAAGCCAGGGCTGGAGATAGGGTTTGTGTATGAAGGTGCCTGTGGGGGCCTCGCTCACACAGGAGGGACAGTCTGAGTCCATGGAGTCCTGATGTAAAAGAGACAGGCAGTGGGGACAGCAGGGGATGGTGAAGGGAGAGACTGGGCAAGAGCCAGGGAGGACCATGGAGCAGGCAGGCAGCAGGTCCCAGGAAAAGAAAGGAGAGAGGAAGTGGGGAGACCAGGAAGGAAGCAGGTAAGGCAATGGGGAGGAAGTGAGAGGAAGAAAAGGAGGAAGGAGTAGGGGAGACTGGAGGGCGGTAAGGGCACCCCCCAGAGGGGAAGAAGATCAGGGAGGTGTGTGCTAGATGTGCCAGCAGAGGATGCTGAGCAGGCCAGGGCTGAGATGGGTGGCTGTGTGGACAGAGGATTGAGGGGGGCCAAAACCTCAGGGGACAGAGGAGGAGGGAAGGCAGCAAACGGGGGCCAAAAGCCACAAACAATGAAGTGAAGGCTGATGGTTAGTTCTGTAGTGAGAGGGAGGGAACCAGGCAGGGGCAGCACTGAAAAGACCCCAGAGAGAGAATGGGGCGGGGGGAGGGACCCTCCTAAGGGGAGGAGGTCAGGATAAAGAAATGAGAAATGGACATTCTGAAGGACCAGGTATGAGGCCAGGCCAGAGTGACAGACCAAAGGGAACACCAGACAAAGGGGAAAGCGGGGGCAGGAGGAAGAGGGAAGCTGGAAAGTGGGGAGGAAACCTGGTGGGGGGGAAGCCCTGACAGGAGGGGCAGGGAAACCCAAGGTGAGCTGGTGGTGGGGACCAGGTCTCTGGGGCTGCTTAGAGCCAGTCGCTGCTGGGTCGGGGTTGAGGGGGGCGTGAAGGTAAAGGGTTAATGAGCTCTGCGATCTGCAGGTCCTGTAAACAGATGCAGTTGCCATAGCAACCGGCTCCATCATTCTGGCTGGAAAAACCCACAAGGCAGGGGGGCGAGCAGACAGACAAACTGCCCGGCGGATAACGGGGGCGACTAGCTGGGGGATAGGAGGAGGGAAAGGCACAAGGATCCCAGAATTCCGCCCCACACCCCAAGGCTGCATGGGGTAGGATAGGGGGGTCAGGGACCGACTGACATACCCACAGACAGGCGGGGGTGGTGTAGGAAGGGAGCACCCCCACCGGCCGCCCCGGGGGAAGGAAGTCCGACGATGGGGGTGTTAACGGGGGCCAGAGTAAGCCGGTTGACGGGAGAGAGCCCAGAGGTGGCTCCAAGTTTCACCAGGCCCTGGGACCGTCCATCCGCCCGACCCCC